>NC_089212.1:14709571-15058738 GCF_963930695.1 Labrus bergylta | reverse complement strand
GGAGGGCAAAACAGCTGATCTCAGAGGAATCCGCTATTGGCTACAACCAGAGGTTCTAACACACATTTTAGTGACCTATTAAGAGCATTATGGGCCCCTCGTTCACATCGGCCCTCAGCCCTGGTAATCTTGCCTATCCTCTTAAAAGTGGAATTGATTGAAAGAATTGATCTTCTCTGGGTTGGCAGACACAGCCCCAATAATTACCTCACGTAAATCTCTGCAATCACATATGAAATGTCAGGGTCTTCTGCTCCCAGCTCAGCTCTGAGCTGTTTTTTTGGGGGGCTGAGACGACACTTGTACTGATGTCAATAAAGGGAGCAAAAGTAGTGACTTATCATAATCAGACCAGGACTGCTAAAAAAAAAAAAGATAGAAGAAATTGAGGTGAGTATGTTTACTCCAAACACGTTGACATCAAGCTTCTGGTTTGTAGAGGAATCAAACAAAGAAGTCATGTCTTCTAAATATATTTTCATGTTGCTGGTACTAGAATTAAATTTGATCTTATAATTTTAATTTTGTTCACCGATTTGCAATCCTCATTGTGCTCCTGACATGTATGATATTTAACTGTAAAAACACAAACAAAAAAAACCCTACTTTATCTTTAAAGCTCTGTGAGAAACTTGAGGTTTGGTTGATTTTGGCGAAAGTATTACATTTTATCTGTTTGCTATCTCGCCCTGTACATGTGGATGCAGTTTTGTTTCTAACAAAAATCAAATCCGGCTTACTTTTAGCAATTAAATGTTTGACTCCCTGAGCAAATGTCTATAAAAGGTTGTTTCTTCTGCTGCTAATCATCACACCTCATGTGACCTCTACCCTGCACCAGTGATCACAAGCTTTTAAAATGACTTTACAGTAATATTAAATCTTGTTGCTGATAATCTTGTTGTCATTTAATTATTTAGAGGCATTAGTATTCATTTCAGTCTGAAAATCTTAATGTTTTTTTTATCTGAACCAAAGGTACTTTTAATTTTTAACTGTAATTTTAACTTGAACACTCAAATAGAGAGAAGTAAAATAAATGAATAAAGGGGATCCTGTCTGGGAATATCATGATATAAATCTCTGTATACATTTAGATGCATCACTTATCTATCTGTGGGTAAATCCATTAAGTCAGGGTATGGGTGTGTGTGATGACAAGCTTAGCATGCATACACATGAGTGTAAACCAGCAGCTAACAAGCCGAGCAGTCATCTCTGATTGAAAGTTATTCATAAGGCCCCTCTCTCTCTCTCTCTGCACTAAACAGGCAGTGAGTATGCACAGGCAGCCACAGAGCCCTAAAAAGCAGCTGCGAGGATGGAAGGGTGCAGGATTAGGGCCTGAGCCGTACTCAGATGGGGCATTTCCATGACAGTGAGCTGCGCCACGGCTTAACAGCCCGCCCCTGTTTATGCTTTTTTGGAGAGAGAAGCCGGATTCCCTCCCCGTGACAGATGGCCTTTCAGCCACAAAGTGCTGTGTTTAGACTTAGCTCGCTCTGGGGCAAGACAGCAAAGCTCTGATGACACAGCATTCGGCAAACAAGTCCCAGATGCAGAAGTGGTGGCCGCAGAAAAAGCACAGAGAACTGGCTGACCCACCAAGGAAGGAAGCAAATGACCAGAGAAGCGGCGAAATCTGCCAATGAAGGGAGGACAAAAACAAGGGACAGCAGAGATAATGACAGGGCTCAGAAACCAAAAAAAAAAAAAAAAAAGTGGCTTGGCTTGAAGATCCATGACACAACTCAATTTAGATCCAACCAAATCCAATCTAGAGCGCATGCTTACTTTTCCGTCTAAACACCCCCAACTGAATCAATACACCCTGAAAAAAAAAAAGAAGGCATCAGTTCTGCTTTTAATTAAGCGGATTGTTAAATTTGGTCAGTCGAAGTGTAAAGAGATCTCTTTATAGGCAGAGCAAAGAAGAAGATTTTGCATTGGTGGGTAAACAGTGAGTGAAAAGGACCAGCTGCTGGAGAGAATTAGCCCAGTCTCATCTGATCCAACACAAACCTAGTGCTGCTTACTCTCAGGAAGAAAAAAAAAAATCTGCCCTGACCCAGTCTGACCCCTCATACAAAGCCAGAGAGGCCCTGGAGGCAGTGAATTAATTGCAGCCCACTAAGCCTGATACTCCATATCTTAAATAGAAACGAGTTAAAGGGCTGAATCCTGGACTAAAAAAAAAGGGGAATTTTGCTGAAATTGTCCACTGTAAACAAAAACAAACACTCTGGGAAATGTTTGTGCTCATTGGACATAGCCTAAAAAAACCCTTAAAAGGTTGTACATACAGAGGCTTTGACACATGGCACATGGATAACTGAATGGCTTTAGCAGACAACACAAGCCTCAAGCTTGCAAGGGAAAAACTTCCCCAAGCTTTCCTCTCTCCCCTACATTGCACACGTCTTCCGGGTAAAAACAGCTGATGAAAAATAGCATCCTCTCACAACTCCTCGTGCTGGAATCATTTAGAGAGTGGAGGCGTTATTCACTGTGTTTACCTGGAGCTGCTCACTCTTCAAACAAACACTGTTGGAGCCACCTAAATTGGCCTCTCGCACCATATAGATTTCCCATCAGAGGCTGGGATCTAAAGAAGACGCAGAGTGGAAAGGCTAGGGAGAGGAAGAGGAGAAGAAGAGCATTTGGCGGTCTGATCGCTGACCCTTTTTGTCTTACTCAAATTAAATACATACTCAGATTAATAGGCCTGAAAACGTGGATCAATGGGGAAGGATGCCTCACTGGTCCAATCACAGCCTTGACTGCGTTTGTAGGAGAATCTAGCAGATTAAAATTAAATGTATGTAAGCTACGAGAAATTCAACATCCAAAGAAGATAGTTCATTAGCAATGTCGCGGAGTATTTAGTCACAAAGAGTCTGAAGGTCTTCTTGAATAGTGAACATAGAGATAGTCTTGTAATGGTCCAGGCAGCATGGGAAACAAGAAATGTCATGTCTGGGGGCTTCTGACGTTAGCGGATCAATAGCGCCTGACGAGGAATTTTAAAAGATACTATCAGTCTGACTGCTGGTGGCAATAAACTGAAGATTAACCTTTACGTCCCTCCCAGTCCTGGGAAGTACCCTGAAGGGCATGCTCCACTGTTTACTAATCAAAAAAAGTTGCTTTTTCGATACCATAAGACCGCGGGAATCGCTTAGTGGCTCTGCACTAGACCCTGAAAGTTATTGACTTCTTCCCCTACCTATATGAGCATCATAAATGTGAAAGATGAACACTCCACAGCCCAGCATTATATGTCGCTGGAAACGGCTGCAGAGATGTACACAGACACTGCGTGGTTTATTAAAAATAAACACCATATATTATTGCAATGCTGCTGTACAAATGTAATAATTTCTTGTTGTGTTGCATGGAAACACAGAAAATGCAATCACATGACAAGAGAACGATGGGGTTGTTGTTTAGAGTCTGCTTGGCTGTGTTCTTTGTGCTCCGCGGGGGAAACAAGAGCCCCTTTTCTGCTCCTGAAGCATGATCCTCTTTCACCCCGTATACCTTTGAGCCGGGAGCAGAGGTTTTGAATGGCCCTGACCTCTGTGGCCTCTGCTCGGCCCCCGCTGGCCTCCAACCGTCCAGCTGTTCATCCTTCCAGTCCAGCCCAGTACCCCCGATTTTTGCAGAGGAAAGAGGATCAGATCAACTAAGAACTGAACCCCCAGGCCAAGGCCACAACACCACAGGCATAAAACCGGAGTTCCCACATGAGCGTTGAAGCATGTCGAGGAGAAGAAAGATAGAAAGCCGGTCAAATTAACTGGAGATGTGAAGCTACAGTTTCAGAGAGAGGAAAAATAAATGAAGCGGGGGAGTGGGAGATGGATGTTTCCCCACATATAGGTAATCGGAAAAGAGAACAGATATATGAGGGTAAATGAAAAGGGGCGAGGAGAGAGTTAAAAAAAGAAAAAGAAATAGGCTGAGTGTAAACAGCGACAAGGCAATAAGATGGTGCAGCACAGACGCAGACAGACGCCAAGGTGCAATAGAAGAGCTTGCTTCCCCTTCTGCATGGCTGGCTCCGATGACAGGACAGTATTCCCTCAGCAGCAGCCTCTAACTGGATGATAGCACCAATCGCTCTCTCCTCGCTTTCTGCCCGTGTCTGCCTCACTGTCATTAATTCCCTCTTTTTTTTTCATTCTTGCTTTATTTTTCCTCTGGTTTTCCTACCTTTCTTCTCCCCAGATGAGGTCATATCCAAACCAAACCCCTTAATCACACACCATAGAGTCCATCTAAAGCAAACATTAGCCTATAGCTTTGTTTGTTTACCT
This sequence comes from Labrus bergylta, assembly GCF_963930695.1. Taxonomy (NCBI): domain Eukaryota; kingdom Metazoa; phylum Chordata; class Actinopteri; order Labriformes; family Labridae; genus Labrus; species Labrus bergylta. The sequence continues at coordinate 15,054,419 of NC_089212.1, read as the reverse complement.
GTGAAAAATCATCGCCTCAGGCCTTTCTCTCATTAGATCGGCCAAACAAAGACAACAGCAACTTGAGAATGCTTTAAAAAAATACCTATAATATGATGATGTTGTGTGTGTGTGTGTGTGTGTGTGTGTGTGTGTGTGTGTGTGTGTGTGTGTGTGTGTGTGTGTGTGTGTGTACAGGGATGGAAATCGCCTCTGTAAAGGATGAAAGCCTCTGAGGACTATCCATTGACTATGAAATTTGATGATCCTCCTTCACCTTCAGACACACACAAAGTTCAGCTTAACATTGCCCTGGGCGCTAAACCTCGGAGCCTCGGAGCCTGCAGTGTGAAAGTGTACGCTTATAAACTGTTTTATTTTTCTAATCATTAAAAACACCTGCCTCATTCTTCATCCATTTTACATCTCATGGAGAACATTTCTAAATGACATTCTGTCTATCACTTACTCCATAAGGGGACGGATGACTCACACAAGTTGTGAGCGGATATTTCCATACATTTAGCTGCAGCTCATAACCAAGTGATTCACTGGTTTTCTCATTGAATAGGAGTGTATTTAAATATGAATGTGTGTGTGTGTGTGTGTGTGAAATTGTGTTGTGTATGGTTGTGCATATGGTTCCTATGTCTGTAAGTGGTGTCTGTGCACGTGTCTGTGTGTGTGTGTGCGTGTGCATGTGCTTTGTTGGTGGGGGTGTTGGCAGGGTTGTGGTACCCTGCTGGGACCAACCCTGCCCAAGCAGCCTGGTGGAGGGGACAAGCTGTGGCATGTACACACACACACACACACACACACACACACACACACACACACACACACACACACACACACACACACACACACACACACACACACACACACACACACACACACACACACACACACACACAGAGCAGCTGCTCCTTCTGCAGCTGCTGCTGTCGCCCAACCCAGAACTCCCTGTTCCAAAGCAGGGTGAGACAGGAGAGGGGTAGAGGGGTTCAATGGTAGAAAAGAAAGAAAAGGAAAAGAAAGGGAAAGGAGGAAAGGAGAGCAAAGGAAAAAAAGAGTAAAAGAAAGGAAAGGAAATAAGAGGAAAGGAAAAAAGAGGAAAGGAAAGCAAAAATAGAAAAGGAAATATGGGAAAGAAAGGAAATGAAAAAAGAGAAAAGGACAGGGCTGAAGGGAAAGTATGAAAAGCAGGAAAATGGAAAAGGCAGGAGGAGAGTTGAAAAGAAATAAATTGGAACAGTAGGAGGTGGTGAGCAATTGGAAGTAGGGGGGTAATGGATGTGAGATATGGAGAAAAGAGCAAAAGAAAAAAAACGAGGTCCATAATACTCGGTGTGATCACGCTTTAATACACCCAGATTCTCTCACCTATTAACAGGTGAGAAAAATGTCCTCTACCACCTTCACTGCAAACCAAAGGTACGCATTTAAGTGAAGGTTTTCGGGAAAAAAAAAGAAGAAGATGTATTTCACAATTCAATAAAGTGATCAAGAATCAACCTTTCAAATCTAAAGTCAGTTCTGAAGTCAATCACCCATAAATTGTCAGCAACTACACAGCATACAGACCATAACATTTCCACAGGTTAAGCAGAGATTAAACTAAATTCTGGCCTATATTCCCGGTGATGAAGAGAACACATTACTCCTGAACTAAGCTTAATCTGTGTCTGCTAAATCAAAACACCCCCTATGTACTGTGTGTGCGCTCCACCTTCAGTTAAATCACATATACTTAAGCTCAAATCCATACCAGAATTCTGACATCATCTCATGATTTCCTGTCAATAAGTTGAACAGTTGAAGCTTATTTGTTTGTGTGGGCTGCCAGCATGATTTCAAATGTAAAAATAACACTTTCCCCACTCCAGAAGTGGCTGGCTTAGAGGGAAACTCACTGTGTTGAATTGTCAGAGGCTGCTTCCAGGCGTCTGAACAGATAGTGGAGAAGAAGAAGGGGTTGGATATGGAGGAGGGGGAGGTGTGTGGGTGTGGGTGTGGGGGGGCATCGAACGTGTCCAATTAGCAAAGTAATTAGTTAATTAACATAGAGGACCCCAAAGGCCTTCCTAGGCAGCCTTATATAGACCTCACGCAAGCCAAGCCGCAGACCTTCAAGGCTTTCCTAAGCAGTGCAGTATAGATAGACCTCAGCTATAGCCACCCAGCACCATCATCTGTCACACACACACTCACACAAGGACAACTCCTGAATTCCCTCCACATGTCGGCTTTGCATTCAGTGTCAGAGACATATTTTGTATTCACACACAGGCTGAGAATCTGTACATTCAGAATCGTTCTGACATGTGCTGTCACTTCTTTTGGCTCACTGTAAGCCTTCCTCCTACTGCTTAAAGCCACAATAACACATGGATACAGGCTGGTTTGGCTCTCTTTCTACAGAAACACAATCTTCATCTGGTGATGATGTCATATCTCTTCTGAAAACAGATTACATTTAAGTAATTGTTCACATTTGAGCTCATGAAAAAATGTAACAGCTCCCCTCTGAGCTGACATTTTTTTCTTTATAGATGTATCAGCTTTAACAGTGGCAACTTCTGATGTAGCTTTTTATAAGTCCTAACCTTATAAAGATCCAAGCAGGTCTGTATATGCAGCAAGAGGGAACAGGAGAGAGACAGAGAGTTAAAAGAGCGTCTGCCCTGCATCGCTCTGTAGCCACAGGCAGTTGCACAGCACAGGAGAAATGTGCTTACATCATCACATGCGGTCCAGGCATCCTGCAGAGGGCACTGCTAATAGCAGAAACACAGAGCAACCAACCAATCCAGGAGGAACTCTGCAACTCAGGCGCTCCCACGCAACTAGGATTTCTGACATTCTTGGCAGCCTTTCAGAGAGGTCAGTCCTAAAGTATTCGAGCAGAGCTAACCTTGGAGTTCAGCGAGCCCAGACCAGAGGCTTAATTCATCACTAATTAAAGTCTGCATGGGGTACAGGGATGAATCTCTCTTTAAGAATCCCTAACCCCACTATCTGAAGTTATAGCTCTAAGATTTGAACAAGATGTTTTGCCCTAGAAAGCAGCGGTGATATCATGGCAAATGGATTGCTTGTTTGAATTTTTTCTTCCCTCTTGAGGCAAAGTAAAGGAAGAGGGAAAAAAAAGAGAAGGATTCTAAACCAGTCTTCACTCTGTGACCCAGATAGCAACCCTGCCACACACGTGGAACACATCATACATGTTAACATGTGAGGAAAGCATGTTCAGAACATGCAGCAGGGAGAGTCAAACGTGTCATACTCCCCACATTCAGGCTCGCACCACTCTGAGTTTACAGCTACTCCATAGGTCAATGTCGATTATGTGTTCAAGTGTGCCAAAGTGGGAATCACAAGTTTCCAGCCAACTTCATCGATCCCTATCTCTCACTGCTATCCTAATGTAGTCTGCAGGCACGTCTGCAGTGGCAAACAGCTGCCTTGTTCAATGTATCGGAACCATCTCACCCTCAGATGCAACATTTTTCTAGGTGTAATAACAGATAAGATCACATAGCAAAAAAAAAAAAAAAAAAAAAAGGAAGAGCCACATTCTTCTTGTGACTGCTTTCAACCACCATTGCAACTGGATCTTTTTCTTCGTCTAAGTGTTTGTAAAGTGTGCCTGTGCAGGTTGCAGAGGCGTGGGTAGCCAGCTGCACAGCTCTTCTCGATGCTGATTGGAAGTGAGTGTTGAGCGCTCAGGACAATTATGGAATCATTACCAGCGCCACGCCAGAGGCAAAATATGAACACCATGCCATTTGTCAAGCAACCACTGCTTTCTAATCAAGCTCACATGTGTGTTTGTATATGTGTGTGTGTGTGTGTGTGTGTGTGTGTGTGTGCGTGCACATGAGTGTGTGGGTGAGAGTCTTGGCATATTGGCAGAGAAAATGGAATGTCGTTCAGTATGTCAGTGTGCGTGTTTGTGGGGGGTTATGGATGAGTCGAGAGCCCTGCCCGAAATTTTGTGTGTATATTTGTTTAAATGTGTGCCTGTATCCAAAAGGGCAACACCATATGTGTGCGTGTGTCTTCGCTGTGGCACAGGGTGAGGAATGCCCAGCCCGAGCACAACTGTCTAAACACATCCCCATCAGCTGTCTCTCCGCTCCCTTCACGGAGAAATAACTTAGCATGAATTTGTTTTTTTCGCCGCACCCCACATTACCATCTCATGTTAACTTGCGCACACACACAGGAATGTCCCAGTGTGGCTTTTTAAACTGGGAAAGTGACGGTCAAGTGTATACCGACGAACTGGTGTGGGAGGAAAAAAACAGAAGAAATGAGGGGTGGAGGAGTGGAAGAAAACAGCTCACACTTCTATGTAATCAGTCTTTTTTTTTCTGCCTACAGGAAGCACCTGTAATCCATCACCTCGTGTTGGGATCGTTGTGGTAACGAGTGGCATAAATGTTTAAGGAAGATTTAATTAATTGATTCAATGAGTGATAATAGCAGGCAGTATTTATCACAGGTGCATTGGCTTTCATGGGGTTGGGAAGAGCCGACGGCAAAGTCAGTGTAGCGTGCGACTCCAGCTCTCTGAAAGAAGTCAAATAAAATGTTATGATCCCACTTGTTTCCTATCTGATACTCATCCCCCATATCAGAATTTGTGAAATTGGCAATACCTACTATCAATCTGAAATCTGGACTTGATAAAAAAAAATGCTGCTTACACGTTGTTATAATTTGGCATGATTGTTATCCTTTTTGTTTTTCCTGGCTCGGAGATTGAGCAATAGAAATCTTTCCTTTATTGGTTATTTGGACAGGCAGTTTTAAGCTCATAAATACATCTAAGCTTAAATATATTCAGAATGGAAAGAAAAAATTGGCACTTCTCTTTTGCTTGTATCTGCTTTAGGATAATGATAAACAAAAAAAGGAATCCCAACGTTAAAACAAGCAGAACAACAACAAACAAGTTGAGCTAACATCAGCGTTAGCGCTTAGCATGCAGCCTCACAATGCTAATGTACCACTGCTTTATTCAGTGTAGCTCTGGCTAACATTATATTCTCAGCTAGCGCTACATGGATTGTTTTTGCTATAGTAGCTTATTCATTCCTGTGATCCAGTTCTTTTTTTTTGCACTGAAGCTGTAGTTACCAGTCGCAGCCCTGATGCATGGGGGTCGTCCAGCACAGCTCGCTGTGTAGGCTTCTTTTTTTGTAGCAGTGAAGAAGAAATCATTTCTGTATGCATCGATACCGAGTACCAACAGTAACTGCCAATTTCCACATACTCTGTGCGTGGTGCGGTCCTTCAGCGCCGAGCACTACGCCGCCATTCGCTGCTACTCAAGTCAAAGTTCACAGTCCACAGCGAGCGCCACAGTCCGCCTCTCAAGCTTGCCAGCAGCGCCACTACGCTCTGCTCCGTTTCATATATACGCTGCAAGTCTATTTCCGACAGAGCTCGCTGCAAGTCTGCGTCAACCTGGACAGAACAGAACGACCCCGACAGGAAGTCAGACAAGGATAACGCACAGAGCGTCCGGTCAATTTTTCAAAATTAAAAACACAATGTACGGAGCGAGGATCGTATTTTCCATCACGTTATCATCTTTACGTCAAAACAGGCACCATAAGAACAACAAAGCAACCTCAGAAAGACAAAGACATGCTGTTTGCGTTTTACTCTTCATCCCCGCGTGATCTTGTAGTTCTCCTGTGATGTGTGTACAGCTGCTCATGGCTGCACTCACGCTCCAGGAACGAACCTAGTGCAGGGTACGCACTATCTAACAGAGAAAATCCGTAGCGCTGAGTATGTAGAAAATTGGCAATAATGTTTTCACATAGTGGTAGCAGAGCAAAAATTAAAACTGAGAACTCAAAGAAATGTCTAAAAGTAAGCCAAGAATTTAAAAAAAAATAAAAGACACTATGACTAACTTTAAAAAAAAAAAGGTTTTGTTCCAGTAGAAAGTTTAACTTCATCCATCCACCCCTTCTCTATCTCTCTTTGACTTACTGCAGTAAAGAGTGTGTATACATCAAGTTAGTCAGTGAGATACGAGTGTTGTAAGTGCAAAGGGGATTAGCCGCTCAAACAGTGATCACTGATAAGCCACAAAAAGTGCTCATGGATCTTGTCGCTGTCTCTCCAGCGTTCTTCCTCTCAGCACTCAGCTAAGCCTGTTCCTCTGTGTTAAACAATGTAAAAAAAAAAAAAAAAGACACATGGCCGGCAATGATGAAATCTCTGTTTGACATAGCAAGCCAAGATCGCCTCCCGGACAAAAACAAGCCATTACTATTAGTCAAAAGAGATCAAAGACAAACCCCAGCTGAACACAGTGTTTGGGATTGCGGAGTCTGACGGCCATCTGTACTGCTAAGGCAGGAACAAGCATTAAACATTGATAGCAAAGGAGGTTCAATTTTTTTTTTTCTCCCCTCACAGTGACAGGTTTAATAAATTTGTGTAAGAAACACTTTGCGAGGAAATATGCAGGAAAAGTTCATAAGGGAGGGAGACAAAGAAAGAAAAAGTGATGATGGATGAAAGTTTATAAGAATATGAGGGGGGAAATAAAAAGGAAAAGATGAGGAGAGGAGCCAACAGGGGTGGAGGGGCAACTTAGCAAGATAGAGGATTGGTAAAGAAGGCGAGAGGGAAAACAGTAAGACGGGCTGTCCCTCAGTGAGACAAATTGGCAAGGAGTTCAGAGAAAGCAAAAAAAAAAACATCTTCATCTCAAAGCCTGTGGAGCGAAGGATGCCCAGGACAAATCAACACGTTTCACAGTTTGCCTGCATAAAACGCAAATACCATGAGCTTCAAAAACTACGCTCTTCCCCGGAGCATATGAGCAGGGGTTCGCTCCTCTGGGTTTCACCGAATTGGTCTTGTGGATCGATCACAAAAACAGCATTTCAAAGGGTTTGAGGAACTATGAGGCCTTTCTCTTTTCCCAGACTTTAACAAAACAGACTCCAACATAGACAGCCCTGAAGACACTTGTGGCTGTGCAGTCCCAGAAGGCTTAAAGACGTCTCTTGTCTTTTCAACACATTTCACGAGAGCTCGGTGAAAACAGCAGTGCATCAGTCTACTTCTTTGCACCAAAAACAAGGAAGACTGAGTAAGTTTGAAGTAAATAGATAAAAAAATAAAAAAAAGATAAAAGCCAAGTTAAGAAAAAAAAAAGGTTTGGACTCGAGCCCAACAGCAGAGTAAGACTGAGATGATGTTGAGATATTGCCGTCGGTCACACTGACCAAGCTTGAACCTGCATGCTGCAGCTTAGTTGGGACATGTGTTTTGGCTATCAGAGCCATTAAAATCCCATTACATAGTGCAACAACAGCGATCGCAAGTCTTCTTGAGACTTTTACAACCATTTATCATGTAAATTTACCATGACTGATGTATTCACATGCATTAAGATGCACGCTGTTTGACATTTAATGGTTCTGCTACAATTTATCAGTTTCATAAATTGAGATACAAAATGCGTAACACAACTTTTAGATTAATAAGGGAGGATGTAGCTGGCGGGTAATGAAGGAAATGACATCTTTCCACACTGCTGAAGCTTTGCCACTTTAGGAAGAAAAAAAAAAGAAAACGAGGTTGCCGGTTACTTGTTTACTTGTTTCAGATTGTTGTTGTCAGTTGTTCAGCTTTTACAAATGGTGTCGCATTCTTTACAGTGAAGGCTAATGGTGTCCTGACCTACAGGGGAGGAATGCCAACTCTCCCCACAGCTGCACACTAAGGGCAAGAGCCACAGAAGCCTCTGGAGTCAAAGGTCACACATGATGTGACTTGATCCTACACAATCAATGGACACAGGGTCCTGGCCTTTGGTAACCATGCTCTTAATGGGGAATAAGGACTGGACAAATGGTGAAGAGGCTGACCGCAGAACAACAAGAGCTTTTTTGGAGACCCTAGTTGAAAGTACCAAAAAAAACTAAATGAGGGAATCAGCAACCATTGCAAATGTTCCAGTGAAATGGTCAGGGGGTGGCATGCCCTCAACCCCTCCCCCGACCCTCAAATATAATTTGCAGTGTTCCCATTCTAAGGCAGTTTGCACCAACTTCATGGGCTATTTTGCAACTAGCTGTAAGTTGCTATTGGGACATTTCAATGGCGCACATTTTATTTTGCCCCTGCACAGGTCAGTGCTTCAGTTTGGCCATCCTTGTAAAAAAAAACATCTGGACACGACCCCTGAAGAAATTAAAAATCTAGGCACAATTTAAGAAGAAATTCCAGGATTCTGAAGCAGTACGCAAAGTATTATCTGTATATTTCTGCAGGGCAATAAGAAAGCATACAATACATGAAGTGTGAGTATTTGACAGGCATGCTTTTATGACATTCTTCATACAGGAAACAACAAATGCAGAACTAACAGCACCCATTTATTAGTATTGCAGCTTATAAAATAGAAATAAGTGCCTGGAATTGTTTGGTCGTTAGAGCTCTTGATTGTGTGTGTGTGTGTGTGTGTGTGTGTGTGTGTGTGTGTGTGTGTGTGTGTGTGTGTGTGTGTGTGTGTGTGTGTGTGTGTGTGTGTGAACTGTTTTAATTGCAACCCCTGGACACAGCCATAAGCTCTGTAAATAACCCAGCCACTTATTTACAACGTTAATGTGGTCATCATTATCCCATTCCATCATCTAGATGGAAACAACACTTTACTTTAACCCTAAGGAGCTGGTGAAATAAGAAATTATCAGAATGAACCAACTACTGAAATATTTTTTACCAGTAAAAACTTAAGCACCAGTGGGCCCGTAAATTTGGCTTTTCAAACTGTCGAGATTCTGGGGTGTAAATGCCCATAAATGTGGAGTCACCTCGGCAATGAGCAACAGACAGGGAGAGACTTTGCATCGGCCCATTTCACACTTCATAAAGCAGCGACATATTTATTCCATGCATTCATACTCGTACGTCCTTTCGACCAGGTAACGGCTATACAGCTTGAAATGATTCATTTGCTCAGTCATTTTCCCCACTTAGTTCTGGGTTCTAGGTGCAAGTTTCAGAATGCTGCATTGTGCGACAATGTTTTTACATGATGTTTTTATCTCACTGCAGGGAACGAGCAGGGAATTACCTCTCGGGCCGTAAGTACAATCTTTAAAAAGCCAAATACACACTGCTTGAAAAGAGGCTGTAAAACGGCATGGTAAATATCCCACCTCTGGTCTGGCAATTTACTAAACCTCGTAATACACAAAAAAACGAGGCAAATAAACAGCTTCTTTTTTTTTTTTTGGTTCCAAATTAGTCCACAACATTTTTATGTAACCTTTTATGATAAAGAAGCTTAATCAAGAATATAATTTGTTCCTTTGAGGTGCATGCAGAGTCGCGGTCAAAAGGGTAAGCCTCAGGTAAATGTGAAGCAGTGTGAGTACACAGTCATGCCTCTTGTTCCTGTCTGATTTAAGAGAATCCATAGGGGGTTGGTGGTAAACACAGCAGGGACGTGAACCTTCAGGAGAGGCAGAATGAGGGGCTGGTGTTGTACTTAGGCTTCATATAATGACCAACAAGCCCCCTCCCCTCCCTTCTTCTTCTTCTTCTTCAATCCCCACATACCAACTCCCACTCCACCATTCCAGCTCCAATTCTATAGGTTTGACCACTAAGACCCTCATTCAACCTGCGTATACGAGAAACCTTTCTTCCCCCCCCCCCCTCCACTCGTTCTCCTTCTCTGCAGAGAGGGGCAGGTCCCTTTCAGACGGCTGGCCGGGCTCCCGCTGTTTTATGGGAAGTATTGTGATCCCACAAGCTCTCTCAGGGGGGATCAGCACTTCGAGCGCCGATAGAGCTGCTGATTTGATCTTCTCTTCTTTCACAGCCTTTCCTCGAGTTTTCATCAAAACTTCTAGGCCACGCTCGCCATGGGAAGCCCCGCTGCAAATGCGATTCCCTGTGTCCGTGAAACAGACATCATCTGTGACAGTGGAGACACTGATGAGGACATGGATACTGCAGAGATATGAGGGCTGAACTTCACATCAACCCGGCCACATAAAAGCCGCGGAAATCTAAATATTCAGCAATGCTTCAAACAGATCTTGCAATATTTAAAAGGCAGTCCTTCCCATGTCAACCTCGCTTCATTGAGAGGCATGAATCATTCGTGTGCCGACTTCGACTGAGTTCAATCATCTTAAAGGGGCATTAAATAATCTATTAATGAAATTGATCTCTTTTAGCATCCAAAGAACTACTGATCTAAAGGTTTACAATGCCCTCCAATTACCACTTTTTCACTTCTTTTGTTGTAGTTTTTGAATGGTGTAGCTACAATATCCATCAAATAATAATGCAGCATGTCAAACAGTTTATCATGAACACTTCACATTCCAGCTGACTATTGTCGACATAGAAAACTAACACATTGATCATGTCTGCAAAGTCACATTTCTGTTGACTTATTGGTGATCATTTCTGCACTAACAATCTTTATTCCCCAGTAAGACTGCCTAATTGGATTGCTGATTTACTAGCATGCATGTGTCCCTGGCCTTAGGGAGAACCTGGGTGCCAATTATTGCTGACTAGGTGCTACTAATATAGTCGACACTTGAGTCACCATGGATATAGTTCCCATTATTTCCTTCACTAACTGCATTGAAACACCACTCTCCCAGAGAGAGACGGAGCAAACAATCTTCACACTTGGTATCTATGAAATCTTATTGTTTCTGTCTATTCCACAATAAAACTTTTGAACATGTGTTGTGTTTTTACCTATTTATTAATGTATAAATTGTTGGTAACAGGTTAGCATAGGTTGCATCTAGCTAGTAAGACTTTAAAGCACCAACTTGCTTATGTAACAGTGAGTCAATGGCTAATAGAACAGCAATGGCCAGACCTAATGCAATGACCCATGACCATTAACATGGGGCCCACAAAACATTAAATCCAAAAAAAGTATTTGATGAATACCTAACACAAAGATGAAGTACTACCCAATATACTGTATATTATAATCTCCTACAGACAATTCTAAGTAAAAATGGGCCAACCACAATGGGGGTGGGTCTGGGTTCAAGTAAGCCATGCAATATTGGCAAGTACTACATTGAAAAAAAAAAAAGAATAATAAAGTTGTATTTGTCGTAACTGACTTTCACAGTTGACCTGCAGTACCAGTAGGTTCCACCATGTGACCAGGATCCATAGTTTTTGAGTCACTTTTCTAGAATACTGTATGTGTTGTTTAAAGGTGTTTAACTATGCAAGATTAGGTTTTCAGAAATATCGACACCATGGCCACACAACTTGGAGAGCTTTCCAATGGTAAATATGATGTTAACAACACACGTCTGATTGTTTCAAATAAAGCTTGGTTTTGTAAAAGTGGGGACCTTCAAGGAAATACAGCAATAATTAAGGTTTGAAGACATAAAGGGACAGTTCGCCAATTAGTCAATAGTGATCTTTTGCATGAAACAGCAAGAATCAAGAACAATCTGCTGTCTGTACTTTACAAATTTGTATGACTTTTCTTGACAGAGACACTGAGTGATGAAGCACAGACTTGTTTTATTGTGCTTTGATATCTTTGTGGATGAAAGCAGAATGCAACAGTTATTGTAAACTGATAGGGAAGGCTTATGCAGGGAAATCCCATTGGCACGGCCGGCATTTACTGGGAGAGCAAAACACAAAGCCAATAATCTCTGTGTCATTAAGAGTGATTTTCCTCCACTCACCCTAATGTGATGACAGAGATAAAACCATGTCAGGGTAACTGTACTGTACATGGGAGAATGAGTGGCACTATTAGCTGGAAAAATAATGACAGTGCTAACCAGGGCTGACTCAACATTGTATGTTTCTAATGGCAAAACTGAGGCAGCGGTTTAATGAGCCTCCTGCTAACATGTAATGTATTAATGGAGATAATATAGTTTAAAAAATCCATTATGAATTTGTAATGCTTTTAAAAACCTGAATTTTAAACAGATAAGTGAAAAAATCAAATATGAAGAACACTTGAAAACACAAAGGTTTTGCCCTTTGCTATATTTTCTTTTCAGTGAAATTTTATAGGGTCATCTAAATCATCATGTAAGTCCATAACTATGTGTTCCAAAGCGCCTACCACCAGAGAAAATGAGCTCTTAGACAGCACTTTTCACAAAGATAGCTTTTAACACAGCAATCAGTGGTAAGCTACATGGAGGGGTGCTGCACGGGTCATGCATTCATTTTAGAAACAAGTGGAAAGTTGTCACACTTACCGGAGAGAGAAGCCCTGGTGTAATTAACACATTGGCAGATAACCCCTGCAATCTCCCCAGATACTGAGACTTCCGCTGCACCTCGCACAGGCCTGCACGATTGTCTGCTGTCCTTTGAGGCCCTTGTTAAACGTGTTTGTTTTGCTTTTGACAGGTTTCTGTCACACACAGACCGAGACGGCGTAATCTAAAGGCTGACTATCTTTCCAGTCGTTCTGCAGTTTGTTTTGTTAGTTCCTGTGTTTTCAGGAGCTTAATAGCTCCCTCTCCTTTCTCATGCCTGCATGTCTGCACTTTCACAGCTAAAGGATATCACACGTCTGTACTTTTAACTGGATTTCTTCTCCCTGTGTCTACTGTATGTTAGAGTGTATCTTAATAATTCTGGAATCAGGCACTGCTGTCCCATGGTGCAACAGCCGCTTAATGTTTCCTAAACGTCATTTGGAAGTAATTCGGTAAGCACCTTCATGAAAAAGAGATGAAATACAGATTGCCATTGGGTATATTAACACCTGTCACATCAGCCCAATATCACATTGCATTGTGGGAGTTATGCAGCTTTCTATTATTTCCTGAACTTCCAAAACCTCACCGTATACCTTTCAATCTACCCGTGTAATTACCTCATCAAATACACTATCAACAAAGCCCCGAAAATAGGATTTGTGGAAGTGAGGGAAACGAAACAAAATTTAAAAAGGAGAAACATATCATCACATCCACCATATGTGGGACGTGTGACGTTTAGAAGTCAGGGGAGCAAAGCCTTGAGGGCATACAATCAATATTACATTTTCCATTGCCACCTTCATAGCTATTGTAAATGGCTTGTGTCAAAAATAATAACAGGTTGTATCAGGAACCTTGGGTTTGCAATTTCGCTCCCAGTGCTTGGAGGCCCCGTCTGCTCTCCCTCCCTCACCGCAGCACCACTGGGTGTTAATGGTGCCGTGGTGGCAGACACTTCTCACACCACGGCCGACTTTTTTTCCCTCCTTCTGCCCATTCTTTATCTCTTTACTCCCGGCTGTTCTGAGAGAAGTGCAGAGATGTGCAAGTGCAAGAAAGATGATCAGGCCTTTGTGCGTGTTTCGGCGCTCAGCCAGTAATGTAGTAATATTAGCAAGGCAGGAGAGATTAAATCTATTCTCACTTCTGTTGTCATCACACTCTAGGCAGCAATAAGGAAGATGAGATGCAGTAATATGCACACTATAGGGACAGACTCCTCTTCAGTGATATCAGAGCTGCTTTAAGTTCTTCTGAGAGAGAAGTACTCGACTGAATCCTTTTTTTTTTTCTATGGATGAGTTGATTGCTTTATCTCATTCAACCATTATCTCAGTTCTGCACTATATACTCTACACACCACACACAATATACCCATGTTAGACCAAGATATAAAGGATGCATTTGTAAACCCATCTTAATGACTTTTTGTAAGTATTATTGCTGTCTTGTACGGGCAATCTGGGTCATTTTCTACATTTTGGGTCCCAAATTGTTCAAATCACCTTAAACAATCAAAAACAGATTTTCTTAACTAATGGTGAACAGTACAAACATGCTGCAGAAGACTGACATATAAACATCTTAGAATAGAAGTCTTCCATGTTATTGGCAAAGAGCTACCTGTTTACACATTCACTAGATACTAAGCTGCATTTGGATTCATTTTGGAGTTATGTTAGTTTCCAGCTGACAAATAAAGTCATATACACACTCTCCTTTTAGCTCCATTTTTTTTTTGTCTCAACATACTTCTTGGGAAACCCTTCTACCTATTTTGCTGCTAAAAGCTTTGCTATGCTAACCAGCTTACTGATAATATGTTTCTCTGCTGTCTGGTGCTGGTATAGGGAGCACACAGGAGTCCTATTGTTGAAAACAGCTGACTATTGGGTTCAAAAGCAAGATGAGGAAAGCTATACAGAACATCTCATATGCTGGGCCAGAATACCAAAAAAAGAAGCTGAAACCACATTTTACAACATTGAGCTTCATTATTCGTATATATACTGTATATATATTATAGTGATTGGATTATAACTTTTTTGAAGTATCTAACATTTCTAACATTAAAGAGATTACCATAAAGATACCACCATATGGGGGGGGGGGGTCCCAAAATGTACAGCTAAAGTGGATTTTAAATAGACTACAAGTGTCAATGAAATTTGAAAGAGGCAAACTATGTAATTAGATTTCCTTTTCTTCTTAATCACATACACTGAGTTTTGTGAGTATATACACGTGACACCCTCCCATAGGCTCCTATATCCTACAGTGATGATTTCTACTGCAGAGACTCAAATAAGCACTGTCTGCTTCTTTTCAGAACAGCATGTTGTCACATTTTCAGAAACATCCCCTGTGATACCTTGGTGTCCATCCCCTGCTATGTGATAAATGAGTTTCAGCAAAGAGCGCTATTGAGGGGTGCAAAAACCAAAAGTAATACAGTATGACAGGAGGATGCTGAGGCCAATCATCAGTTCGACAGACAAGAGCCTGGCAGCGCTGGCTTTTGTATGTGCAGCTCTTTTCCTCAGGCTTCCCGAGAGCTTCTTTTATACTCATGTCTCTGTCTGAACGGGGCCTTTAAATTGTTCTCCCTTATCTGAGAGGGAATCTGCAGGAAGTCACAGAATCCCAGCTTATCTTGGCTAATTGTGAATGTGTTTGTGTTTGTATTTCTGTGTGTGTGTGTGTGTGTGTGTGTGTAAATTGCAAGGAAGGGGGGACTGGAGAGGGTGCCAAATGCCGCAGGATGCAGCAGAGCACGTCAGGACAAGAGAGTGCACAGGCACCGACAAAGACTGACAGACACAACACTAACATCTGACGGAAACAAACAACGCAAGAGCGCGCACTACTACGGCCGTTCAGAAAGTGA
This sequence comes from Labrus bergylta, assembly GCF_963930695.1. Taxonomy (NCBI): domain Eukaryota; kingdom Metazoa; phylum Chordata; class Actinopteri; order Labriformes; family Labridae; genus Labrus; species Labrus bergylta. The sequence continues at coordinate 15,039,269 of NC_089212.1, read as the reverse complement.
TGGAAACACCCAGGGCACACGTGACATTTAATCCATCCATCACATTTGAGCCAAAAGGCAGATGTCAAGGATGTTCAAACCCTGGGTGTGCACAATTTAGAAGGTAGATGTGAACACTGAGTTTATTAAGATCATGGTCGAATTTGAATATAAGTACAGAATATGGTGCGATGTAACTTCAAATGCTGATAGAATTTGACCGTCACATTTTTTATGCTCCTCAATTTATCAAACGCCACGTTTCATTGGTTTTAGGTACATTGATGACCAATAGCAGCATAGCAAAGGGAAGTGAAGCATCCAGTTGTGCTATCATGAGAGATGGCTCCAAAGGGTGTCTTAAGGAGGTGATAAAAAGGTCTATGACCTTCCCCCAAATGAAAGCTCCCCCCTGATTTGTGAGCCACAGCCATGGAGAGTGTTGTTTGAGGGAGAGAGAGTGGGTGGTCCGTCATCGGGTTCATGCACCTTCCTCTCTACAAACAGCCCAAATTTACATCGTTTTAATGGCCACTGTGTCCACTGGCTGTTGTAAATCAAGCGCAGGGTTTTAACCTCTAGGAGCCAGCAGGGGTTAATGCTGAGGGCAGCGGCCACTGCTGTTCTGTCCTAGGACTGAGCAAATGGGTGCCCTTGAAAACAACGTGCTTCAGACTGTTAGAGGACGTTTGACTCACTCTTGGCCTACAGGAGCTTATTTTAACATAGTATCAATGAGAAAAATAAGAAAAGAAATGAAGAGCATCGAAACCATTCATAGTTTTATTACCTGAAACAAAGTTCAGTTAATATGACTTCAAATTAAAGATGTACATACTGATTGTCTGTCCTAAGTCTGATCCAGAGACTTGATCATCTTCCAAAACAGAATACCCTTTTCATATAAAATATGAAAACTATTGGTTAAAAGCACTAGAATGCTGACTTTGGCTTGTTGTGACTTTGCCGATATATTCTCCTCTAGAACTGCACTGTTGTTGCTTATTATTATCACAGATCGAGTTACTTTAAACTAGTCAGTTCATTGATTAATGTACATTCCGATACCTAGTGACTGATTCCTGGTTCAGTTTTTAGGCAGTATCAAAGGCCGACAGTGAGAATGGTATTAGTGTCTGAACGCCTCATTTCAAAATCAGTCAGGTTTCAGTCAAACTTAGGGGCATATACTGACAGTAATGATTGAATCCTCGGGGCCACTCAGTGACAAAAGCCAAGAATGAAATCCAGGAAACAATAGTGCTTGTTTTTTACCCTTTCTGCTCCATATTCATGCACAATACTTTCCCCACAGGCATTCTCCTCTGCCGTCATAAAGGGCATTCACACACACACACACTGCAAGATCTCTCGGGCACAAATGAGCAATCAGTGTTAGAGCAACACACCTGGTAAGGCTCAGTGCTTCTCTGAAAGGCCATTGGGGCTCCAGGAGAATTGGCTTCCTCTTCCTAATTGAGATCCAGGCAGATTATACTCATTTGATTGTCTAATGACCATCTGAACGAGTTCCCTACCATAATAAGAGTCCTATTTGACCAGGCGCTGCAAGAGACCCAAAGTGTCAGTCAGATTCTAGCCTTCTGTCTTTGCATTATTAGAATTCTAAATGTGGAATGAATGCAGGCAACTCAGTCAAAAGAATGTTAAGTGTTTGCTGGATTTTGTCCCAGTGAGACATAAGAAATAATCTTTATTTGTTTTCCACATGAGCTGATATCAGAGCGAAGATAAATTCAATAAAGAAGTCTGGTGATAAAGGCAAAACAATGTGTCAATTTTTAAGCTGCAAAACGAGGAAAATAGTGATTGATTAGAATTTTCCAAGTGGCAATTTTTGCCCTGTCAAACCATAATCCCCATTCATCATTGCTTCATCAATGTTGATGGGGCTATTCTCCAACCAATTCTCCAAGCTGGAGAAACATGTGCTTGACCTTATGCAACAATATAAAACATCGCTTTCACCACTGCCATGATTCTCCACCCTCATGTAGGGGAGCTCAAATGAAGCTATCGATTATGCTCTTGCAAATATGGCGAGGTAAGGGAGAATGACATGGCACTTACAGATCATCACACAAATGCACCCTAAATCACAAAAATGGAGGAGAGGCAGTTACTGGCATGGACGTCGTTTCTCTGTGAGGGCGAGTACTCGTGCATTCACTCAGTGTTTAATCAATGGATAAAACTGTCTATCCATTCAAGTATTGATGTTTCCTATGACAACTGCTTATCCACCTAGAGCAGGGAGACACCGGAGGCCTTTCAATCATCCGCCGAGTGAAGTGAGCGCTGAGAGGAAGAGGTGGGGCAAGACACATGAATCTCTAATACTGGATTCATGCCGCATGCTCGATTATTCTACTGCAACAATGCGAGTTAAAGCATAGGAGGAGTCAATCACCGTGTGCAGAGCGCAGGTTCTGAGAGCTCGACCTGGTCATTCCCCTTACAGTGGCAGTTAATCAATGTGGATCTGCTCCTTTTGATCTGGAGCCTCTTTCCAACAAGAATTTCTAACAACAGTATAATTGCAAAGACCATAATGGCTGCCCTTCATATCGTCAAACCTCAAAGGAGGTGAAAGAGGAAGGGTGGGAGATAGTAGATGAGTTCTCTTTAACATGTATAAACACACTTCTGCATCATCATTCTCTGTGGTATTGCGGTGTAGACAATCAGTCCAGTCACCTTATTAACATCATGCTTAGACATATATCGACCTGACTACAGTTACGATCAATCTGTGGTTGGGAAAGACAATAAAGCCGAGTTCATTCATATAGTCCTCATCACTAAGGCCCTTAACATGCATCTTATACTCAATACATATATAAGTACTTGGCAACAGTGGCATGGAAAGACTTCCCTTTAGCAGGTAAAAACCTCAAGCAGGACAACAATCTGCCGTGACTGGATCTTCCAAGTAGCATATTTAATTTAAATCATTCTACCAGATAAAGAAGTTGGAAATACTTATCACACTAGTATTTGTCTTACTGATTATTGCCTGGTAGAGGTTAAAAACAATTTCAATCAAATGTAATTGCTTGCCTATCCAGTGGTGGCAGACGGCTAACAACCCATCAGTCTGGTCCTGCTGGAAGTTTGTACCTGTTTGCAAAATGCTACCTCATGGAGCATATATACAGAGTCTGTATTACAAAGAGTACTCTCAAGACTCACTCTATATGCAAATTGTCATGAGATTACTTTTGTTTTGGTGTCTACCAATGAGTCTGGTTCTGTTCAAGGTTTCTACCTGTTGAAAGTTGAGCTGTTTTCTTTGCCACTGTTGCCAAGTACTAACAAATAGAGAAGGATTTTTGGGTCCCTGTCTGTAATGTTACAAGGAGTACCGTCTAGACCTACTCTTCATGGTTTAATAACTTGTGACATGGAAAAATATTGGTTATAATACACTGATTAATTGATAGATTTGTTTCATTGACTATAAAGTACATATACAATTCTGCCAAAGGGAAGCATAGCTTAGATTTATAGAGTGCTAAAAGGAGTCTTATATGATGATGACAGCCTCCACTGATGCTAATAGGAACAGGATCACTTAGCGTTTGATGACTAATATGGCTTCTTAATCTCTTTGACGCCATGAACCTATGACAGATCTATGAGATGATGGAACAGACCGGCAACATAATAAAGGTGCCCTTCTTCTCACTCAGCATCTCTCATATTAATATTTTCATCCTGTAATAACTAAAAGCCATTTCATTACTCATTAATCAGTATCTGAAGCCACCGCTTCCCAGTACACACAGAAATATGATCCTACGATTTCATGGGAAGAGCGATGTATAATGACCCTGCAGCTGGCGGGGTAATAAAACACAGTGTGCATGTTGTCTGTCAAGAAAACCTACCTAGGCATGCAAAAGCAGCAGATAGTCCAATGTGATATACTAGAGTCATTCCAAAAGGTGAGATACAGACCTTGCATCGTTGTCCGCCTCTGTGACAATCAATACTTAAAACAACAGCTTGAAAATATGTGGAATCAGCATCTACAAAGTAAAAGAGCGACAAAATTGATTTGCAGAAGGCTCGTTCAAGCATTCAAGGGATTTTAAGATGCAGCACAATATCCCCAGATCACTCATCAAATCCATATAAAGTTGTGGGCTTATGAGTTTTGGTGTTTATTAAAGTGGAGGGTATACAGTATAGGTCAGCATAAAACAACGCCATTCAAAGATGTAGAGACATTGAATCTGATTTATGCATTTGGTCATTTGTGTCAGAAGTTGCATGTGTGTGTCCATGCATGTGTGTGCTTTCTTTGTGTGTTTAAATCAATGGTCATCCCCTGATACAAGATGGCCTCATAAATCATTGTTTGTTGATCACTTGTCAGGAGGCACAGGGCCTTATGGCGTTCTCCTAATTATTCCAGCTCACAGCCCCACTGGATGAATCAGGACAGGAATGCCAAAGCAAATCAAGGCAGCGGACTTAGCAGAAATATGGCCATAAAGGTGTTTTAGTTTGGATGGATTGAGGTGGGGGGTTGGGAATGAAGTAAAGGGGATTCGTGTGTATGTGTTGGTGGTGGAGTTGTTCATGTTGGATTCGAGGGTGCACTGAAGTGAGAAATGTAGTGTATGAGATATCAGTCACGCAATTCCAATGTGCTAGGGGACTCTGTCGTGACAGGAACAAGCCTGACGCCTGATTGGAAATTGGATGAAAACAACTAAATCTGTTATTGTGACCATTCAATCACTCTGATGCCTTGTATCTCTCTTAAAACACAATTTGGACACATCTTTGTTGCCAGTCACTGTCAACTGCTCAGTGGTTTGAACTTCATTGGCAACAAGTCTCTGGAATCCATGTTTGGCTTTTGCTGCGCCAACGAACATGACACTCTTGCTGATCTTGTTAAAAACGTGACAAATGTTTTTGTTTTTTCACATCTGATCTGTTGGGTTTTTACAATAATATGTATATATTTTGTAACTTTAGTAAAGATATCAATTTGTATTGTATATTCATACTACAATGAATTTATATTTATCTTCACTCATGCTGTCCAATGATTTTGCACAAATACTTTTTCACTGTGTCGTATAACTCAGCAAAATCACATACACAACAAGTCTTTTTGGGATTTTTAATCATTTACCTAAATCCTATCAACCTGAAAAGTATACAGATGTAAATGTCTATTAATGTTGTTATTCTGTCTGTATTATCATTTTATCTGGGTGCCTGTTTGGCATATTGGTTAGACCGTTTGCCCAATTTGCAGAAGCTACAGTTTTTGCCGCCGTCCTGGGTTTTGAGTCTGACCTTTGACATTTGCAGCATGTCATCCCCCACTCTCATCTCCTAACATTTCCTGTCACTCTTCACTTCCCTATCTGAATAAAGGTTCAAATTGGTCACAAAATATCTTTAAAAATGTATATATTATTTTCAATATTTCATGCATTTTCATTTTCATCTGCCACTTTCACTTTTATCCTTTACTCCGACTCTTGAGCGGATATAACAGGTACAGTTCCTGCACTAGGGGCACACTAACAATCTTTTCAATCACATCTGACATGGAATGTTAATGTTTTTGTCCTCTTGCATGCTTGCCTTAGTAGAGTTGAAAGCATATGTGGGAAATGTAAAATCCATTCGTTTTTGGGTAAGGAACTGTGTAATGACAAATGCTGTCAAACGGTAAGGCTAAGTGGTCAGTGTATAGTATTGCCTTTCAGTGTCATTAACTTTTCAGCAGTAAGCAGGTTTCTGTCGCCACTGACCAAATTGCCTTAAATGCACAGCAATTACACGGTTGAAGCCGGCGCTTAAAGAGATGAGTAGGGTATAGTTTCTGTAGTAAGACCTAATGGGATTATTAAAGAGTTTTTATGAAAGGGGAAGTGGGATTATATGTTTCGGTGATATGCTGTACAAGCCAGCTGTTCCTCATTTTAATTACTGGTTTACCCTTTCTAATTAAGAAATCTGTGAAAGCGAGTTTAATAATTCATCAAATCACAGTGGCATTATTTTTTTTGGAATTACTTTCTTTTCATCCCCTTATTGCCAATTTCATTTTTTTCTTTTACCTCAGTTGCTCCCATGAGCAGGCATGGAGGCAGTAACACCTAGTAATTCTGAGTTAAAATGTGTTAGCTCAAGGCTTAAACATGGCCATAGTACGTTTAAATCATACTGAGCATATCACAGAGGCCATGCAGGCTGTTCCCTTTGATATTTATTTGCAGCATAATCTGTGGTTTTGAAAATCAATGAGCAGTCCTCTTTTGATCACAGTTGTGTTCCTCATCTTCACTACCCTGTAAAAAGAAAAAAAGGGCAGATGACCGTCCTGCCACAGAGGTGAGCCTCATGTTCAGAAGACGTACAGTTGCAAGCCCGGAACAGCAGTAATCGAGTATTTTCACCAGGAGTCTGGTGTGAATGATTGAATGTAGATTGAACCTGTAGTCAATATATGCCTTACATAAGGTCTGTATGGGATGGAGATCGGTTACACACATTCACCCCTGAGGGAAGCCCGGTGCTACAAGGACCTACTCATGTTGGCCGATAAATTGCACATTGTGCCCTCTGCTTCAGCATGGTTTTTATGATTACAGGTTTATTTATGGTCAAAAATTAAATCAATCTGCATACACACAGGATCTTTTTTTTTTTTGTTTGTTTTAAATGTATCTCAATTTAGCATGTGCAAATGTAATTTGGCAGGGTAAAATAAGATTTTAGAATTTTAATTTCCATTTATTTTCCATAAAGAAAAGGCAGAAGTGGAATCATTTTAAAGATATGCCAAAAAAAGGAAACCATTTAAAAGTTTGAAATTAGGGGCCCAAACTCTTATTAAATTGTATCATCATGTGTTTTCTGATGCATTGTCTACATTTCTTTTCAACATAAATTGATTCAACAGGTAGGCTACCATAAATAGAGGCATTTGTCTTAGTTGAAGTAGTTATAGTTTGATGTTCCCTGCCATAGAAGTTTCTTTAAATCTGTATTAAAACAATATTTAAATTTAAATCACTTTATTTGAGGAGCTTGCAAACATTACAAATATTGTCATCCAAACAACCATGCAACACTTATGACACCACTGATCATACCACTCAAATCAATTCATACCATCAGCACCATATACTACAGTCTAAAACAAAGGCTACATAATGTCTTAGAATCAATCACAAATGCTGAATACATTAAATGGACTTGGCCATTTTAACTGTGTATTTCAGCCAACTAATGCATGAGCTCAAATATTTCTATTCTGCCGGGTCTGGGATTAGTGATCCATGATTTCATCAGGTCCAAGATGAAATATCTTGAGGAAAGAAATGTAGGTCATTCAGAACACCGTGAAGCAACAGCAGCAGCAGCAGCACTCAGGCCGCAGCATGCAGGCCCACGTTTGTCTCCCGTATCTGTGAGGACATTCTCCACCGCCTGTGGGTATTTGTAATGACCCAGTGACAGCATTTCTCTGCTGGCGGCTGAGGTGCTCAGTGAAATGAATAACTCCGACCAGCCAGGAGAGCGAAGGCGAGGGTGTGTTTGCGTGTGTGTCAGCACTGTTTGTGTGTATCGGCGGTGAGGAGTGGGGCTACATGTCACCTCTCTTCAGACACTATAGCTGCAGTCCCCGCTGGCTACAAACAATCTACAACCACCCAGAGCCTCCCACAGAGGCTCCATATGGGCCACTAGTGCGTAAAAAATATGTCCCTTCACTGTTCTGCATGTTGCTTTGACCAGGCCAAATCTTAACTGGTCCAGGCCTTAGCGTCTGTGGCATGATGGAAAAACCGAGGAGCCAGAAGACCCATGAAAACAGCTGCTTAAATCCTAGAAATAAAGATGTATTTGCTTAAGCTCTGATGGTATTACAATCAATCAGCCACTTTTTTAAAGTGCCAAACCACAAAATAATGATCGAAAGAGAGTCATTAGACCATACTTTTTACAGAGACCAAACATTAATGAACCAATAAGCTATCACTCGGCAGCACTGGCAAGAAAAACTTCCTTTCAACAGGCAGAAACCTCGAGTAGAACCAGACTGATTGTTGCCACAACCAGATGGTGTTAGAAGTCTAGTTTTAGTCTTCTGGTTTTTTTTTTCAAGAAATATAACAACTCCCCATAATGGATATAGATTTAGCATGATGCCCATGAATTGTTCATCCGCATACATATGAATTATTTAACAGTGTGAATCGTCGACACGCTTTTGGGGGGGGGGGTTCAACGTGCACTGGAGGGCATGCGTAGAGGGGGGAGGGATTTTAGAGTTCCACTCAGGACCTGGCTTATTTTTAATTTACTCTCCATTTCCTACACTAACATCTGAAGTTGTCTCTGCATCCGTAGTTAGAAGGAGCCATTAAAAATCTACATGCAGTTAATGGACTTTTTGGCAGGAGTTGTCATTTTATAGATGCAATCCTGAGAGGGCATTACTTCCTCTGAGTGTCTCCTTCGCTAATCAGGGAGGTCAAGCATCCCCGTGGCAATTGTTGGATGTTTTATACTTTGGTTAAAAAAAAATATATAAAGTATTGCTTTGCCAGAAGGGCCATGTTATTCAAAAAGATGGTGCTGTTGATTGATTTGGAATGAATCTTTAATGCAACTGCTGAACATATGACACATTACACAAGATGTTGCTGTAATTTGCTACAAGATTTTTCATAGTCCTAATGACTAGAGATGTAGATTAACACGTTAATTTGACTGATTGCAGAACTGAATCACATTTAGCTCCTCAAAACATCTGTTTTCAAGAACATTCCTCACTTTTCTTCCTGTTATTTCTTCAGGTTTTGTGTGATGTTCCTGAGAGAGTATTACTGGCTCTTATTTTGTTTTAGCTTGTCACATATTGTTACTGTATGTCTTTACATCTACCCTGTGTTTATGCACTCCTCAATAAAGTACATTAAGTGAAAAAGATAATGTTTTTTTTTGTTATCAGTGTCCTTGCAAAAACAATCTTTCAGAGCCATACTGTGTTTTCATTTCAGAGATGCTTAAAAAGTCTGAGGATGTAAACCAAGTCTGTTTTTCTGCATTCACATTCATTATTAATTCTAGTTGTGTTTTTCAAATATTCTGTGCTGAGGAGGAGGTAAGGAGGGGGCCCTGCTATCAAAAACCTTGCAGGATAGCAATCATTAGAACCTTAGCCCCCCTGGTAAGCAAGCCATGCTTCCTGTATAGGGCCCCAGAGGATTCAGTGTGCTAATTATTTACTGAAGCAACAAAGACTATCAAATGAGACCTTGCGTCGCGTCTAACTGTGAGGGGGTACCCTCACAGTGTAACCCGGGTAACATGCAAATAGAAGGAGAGAGAGAGAGGCGGGGGTGACGAGAAAGAGAGAAAAAAAAAAGGGAGGAAGCGTGGGGGGGGGATAATGGTTGGAGTGCATTGGAGGAGTCGAGGTTCACTGGTGAGTCAGGAAAGGTGGGGCCACGGAGGGGCACAGCAGCAGAGTATTAGATTTCAGATGCATATGAATGACCAACTGCTGGCTCGGCTTGAGCTTTAGGGGAGGAATTGCATGGGCTCCCTTTGAGCTGCAGGTTTGAATCTAGATTACTGCCTGACTTAATCATGGGGTGTGGAGGCAGGGGGTCATGAATGTCTGTTGCTGGTATCATTAAATTGAAGACTTGCAGAGGAGTAGGGGTAACCTTCCCTTACATGTTTTTTACTCAACTCAACTTAACTTTATTTGTGTAGCACTTTTAATACCAAAATGCAGCACAAAGCGCTTTGCATAGGAACTAATGGGAAGGAAAAACGGATAATAAGAGAATAGTGCAAGGAAAAAAAAGTGAGTGTATGTAAGAAATCAATAAATTAAATCAGAAAGAAATAATCAACATGGATATTTATTGTGAAAAACAGAAAAAGTGCACATAGGCTATTACACTCCAAATTAAAAGCACTCATATTAAAAGCCAGATTCAACCTATAGGCCTTAATTTCCTTGTAAAATAGAGGTTGTCATGTAGCTATTTACGACAACTACAATATCATGTTATTTGTGCCATGAGCAGATACTCAATGGTAAAAACTATGCTCAGAATAGACAATGTTTTGCATCTTTCTGGACCCAAATCAAACAAAAACATGATACAATCTCACAGACAAAGAGCCAAATAAACACACTCTGTCAAACACAATCCCCAAATCTAAAAATGGGGGATGGGGGCAACGCTGTGGCCTTAAATCCATGCATCTGGGCTAAACGCCAAACAGACGTGTGTATCCTCAGCAGATACACACATGCCATAAGAGAGCACTGAACTCTGATAATACACTAAGATCCACTCCATTTGATTGGAGAGAGACAACATTATCTGGTCAACAACAACAACAACAGATAAACACATACGGACCACTGAGGCTATAAAAACAGATCCAAATGTATATAATTTAATAAAAAAAGACACACTCTCATATGGTAATCTGGATTATTTTGATTTACAGGCGGCATACATTCTAACCCTGGACTAATAAAGGGGGTTTAGGCCATTTTCACTTATTGGAAAGTGCAAAGGGCGACTGCAGCAGCTGTAAAGCTCGAAGATAAGTACCAAACATAAAGTCACAATTAATTCCAAACAAGGTTATGTAAATCCTAAAGTGACCGCAATCCGACCAACAAATGTGTAGGATTTGTCTATAAATAGAGCTTGATGTTTACTTATCATCCGCTGAGCACGTTACTGTGGTTCCTTTAAAACAGGAAAAAAAGCACATTTTGAACCCAAAATCTGAACAAATAACACAAAGGACCCTCCATTCAGTTACTGTAACAGTCAGAGTTGGGTTCAAAAAGAGAAGCAGGTGTGCAACCGAGCTCCTGCCCTCTTAGAGGCTAATTCACATGACTGATGCTCGACCTCCAGCAGCTCCCCACAAAAAAAAGTGACCTTCTCCCAATGAGATGTTACTGCATGTCAGGACGTATTCTGCAAGGAGTGATTGAACTGTTTGTTTCTGTGTCGACGAGACAATAGCACTGCCGGTTCAAATTGCTCTCGGTAGCCTGCTGTGTCTGCTTTCAGCGCCGACTTCATTGCCTTTGCTAAATAATGAAAAACTGCAAAGAAGTTCTGAATGGGAAATTAGGCAGCAGAAGAGCATGGGTGTCACTTGCTTCCGGCTACACATTTATTATCAGTTACACACCCTGGTTTGTATCCAAGTGAAATCTGAGTTTTACTTCTTTGCTCTTTCTATTTACCTCTTATCTTTCTCTCACTCATTCGCTCCCTTCCAATGTGTTCGTGCACATGTGTGCATCTGCCAGAGTGCAAAAACACCATGAGGGAATTGGGCCTTTGCCACCCCTCCTTCTCACAAATGTGAAGGGATAGTAAATATCAGTGCAGCAGATGGGGCCGATGCTCCCTCTCTGCCTCCCTCCCGTAAGCAGGGAGGGTCTAGCAAATGGATAGCCATCAACAGCAGCAGGAGTCGCCCCAGGCCAAGACTGGAGCAGAGGACACAGGGTCTGGGCTGTTGCTCAGGCAAGCAATTTTACAGACAAATTCTCCTCGAACTGCACAACGTGAGGAAGTAGTACTTATAAAGTCGTTACAGCTAAGATTTCATGCTAGACAGGCTTTGCTGAGATAAACATGTAGTTTTGTCATCTGGATTCAGAAGATAATAAATGATATTCATGCTCCAAATAGCTCTTCACCTGTTTGGATCATAGTGCATGACTCATTGTTGCACAAGAGGGACCAACTGCTGGTGTGTCATTTCAATACTCGGTCACACCGCTTGCAGGATCTGTAACGCACTGGCAGCGTCTAACAGCATGACACGCTTGTGTAACAGAAGGGGGTGGCAACGGTGTCCAAATCTCAGACAGCAGATCTGGGAGCGTGTACCGTAAATCCTGCCCACTCGTCAATTAACAGACAGTAAACAGGTTTAAATTTAGGCAAAGCCAATGTTGTTATTGTTGAGCTGAAACCTCCAGCTCAGAGAGTGTATATCAGTATTCCCATAGCAATATTAGACAGCCTCCCAGTGGGAGAAGAGGCGCACATGTGGATCAATGATGACACAACATGGGATCTTACTGCGCAGCGGCATAAGCTCAGCAGTGATGTAATGCATCTGAGCTCACTGCGAGACAGTGCGGAGGGGGGGAGAAAAAGAGATGCGAGGAAACATAACAGGTCTTGTTATTTATTACTTGTTTGGACTGAGACAGAGACTGCTCACAAAGGAATAGTCTCCTGAAGCTCTAAGATGGCACAATATAGATGTCCACTTTAAGCAACTTTCAAATGCACAGATGAGCCTCCAGACCTCACTCCTGCAGCAGAGGTCTTTGTATATGTGTCACGTTCAGCATTTGACTGTGACATCCCGGCTTATATGAATGATTTAAACGCTCAAGTGATTGGAAATTACTTTCTTTTGTCGCAAAAAAATATTCCTCCCCCTCCTGCTGCATCCCTGAGAGGATGCTATCTCACTCGGCGTCTCCTGAGCATTCTACATTTCCATTTATTTATTTAAGGAGGAAATAGGAGGAAATTTCAACAGGTCACTAATTTCATTTTAACATGTACCGGTGGCATTAGCCCTGAACAGATATTTCAGAGAAGCACAAAATCAATGTTGAGCTTCTATTGGGAATAGCCCTGGAACCCATTAGCAACTTTGACCAATAGGTCAGGTAAAGTAATAGCTAGATAAATGTTTTATTACAGATTTGCAAACGGACTTAATGGGGGGGCCAGTACCTGTGTAGCCATGCATGGGAAATATTCATCATTAGATTCGTTTGCTGTAATGAACACAAATCTCTCAGTGGCCGAGGCCTCTGCTTCTTTATGTATGATCTGTTAAAGGTGGCTATCAAGGGAGACAAAAGGCTCCATCTTTGGTCCTCTGGAGGCATACAGCAAGTACCTTAACAATGTTAAGGTGTTATCATTTTAAATAAATGGCTTGTTATACTAATGATATGACATCACATATGGATTAGATCTGTTTTAGTGTCGTGCATCTTTCTAATAAATTGCATTAGTATCAGAGGAGAGGACTTATAAAACTGCAGCTATACTGTTCTATTGCAGTTGCCTTTTCTGAGCATTACACACTGTATATACTGTATGTAAAAAAAAAGTACATGTTATCCAACTTTTTTTATGTCTTAATATTGACTACTTTTAGGGTTCTTAGTTTTCACATATGACAAAATTTCCGTTTGATTTGTGTCCTACAAGTTTTTTACTTCCTCCTAGTTTATAAGAGACTAAGGAATAGCAGAGAAGAGCTGCATTATTCCAAGACTGAGTCTTGTACCAAATTGGAATTATGATTGGTATATATTTTTAATTCACAGTGACCTTTCCCTCTTCCTTGTGCAGGTCTGACTGGTGACATTATAAAGGATTAAAGCTTGTGAGTTTATTTTCACGTTGGAATTATCTTTTTTATAACAAAACCCCTCCACATTTTTTCAGAGATTAAACCGTATCTGTCTGGAATAAGTGCCACTGTTTATCCCTGTGTAAACATATGTCACATTTAGACTTTTTCTCAGCCCTCTGTTCGCAGAGCTCCAGAGTCGTTTCTATGCCGGCCATAGTGCTACTTTTCTGAATGGAAGCCAGACACACCGAGAGCTCCCACACACTGTGAGGAGCAGCTCCTGTTTCCAATTCCGTCTCCAAGGGGACCAGAAAGCCCACCAATCAGATCGCTCGGCGCAGGCAAGCGGGCAATTCAATTTCTTAAAGCAGCAGTGTCCGTTTTTTTTTTTTTTTTTTTGCAGGGAGGCGTGGTGAGAGGGAGCTAAGCAGAAAGATTTGAAAAACAGGCAGAGTAAAGCACCTCAACACTGCAGTTTAAAAGTTTTCCTTTTTTCCTTTTTATTACAATGTGAATTCACATGTTAGTTTGAGCCCATCATTTTCAGAGTATCCGCCTACATACAAAATAGGCATCATTCTGTCATCACATCCTTTGCAAACGCAACAAATAACACATCTGTGTACATATATTCACAAACTGAAAGGACAGTCGATGGTGGTAGGTACTTATTTATTAAAAGATAAGTCAAAGACAGATTCACACTTGGAATGTGAAGTAACTACTGCCTAGAACTTCCAACAAAAATGTCTCGGCATATAATTAGGTCATATTCCAAAAAACCTTTTTATCAAACAGACTTCATATGTAAGACCCACATAAAAATAAACAATATCTGCTTTTTTAAGTGCAAGAAATAAAAAATACAGGTTTATGGTTAATGTTTTAAAAAAAGAAGGCAGTCTTCAGTTTTAAAATAAAGTTTCATTTCATGAAACAGGACTATGGAATGTTCTTTTTTGCTTGCTTGTTAAACTAATGCCAGACCACCACTGTACCAGACTATGTCCTTATTTTTGCAGAACTCATTTTTCCTAATTCAGTTGGATTTGAGCTGTTTTGGTGTTAGATATGTGTCAAATAACATTCAATTTGTGATATCCATCTAAAGTATGCATCACACCATGAGGCCATATTATATTGTTTTGTATCAGTTCCAGCTGATTTGTTTATTTTCCTGCCCGGACAGGCTTCAGCATCATAACATGAAATGATGTTGACAGTGCACAAGTCTGTTTTTCCATCACTTGCTACAATTGTTGATGGTCTGTATCTTAAGAGTATATATTGCACAAAAAATGAGAGGGGGGAAAAACAGTATGTGCCATAAAAAATACCAAAATCCAGTTTCACACCTGCGATCGGGACCCATCCACATATCACGAGTATGATATACATAAACTCCTAACTTTACTATATTACAGTACATATACAATCTTGAAACTAGTTCCAGCTCTGAGGTATGTGTTCCCCATGATGCCAATGTATTGTCTACAAATACTCAACAAATCTGCTCTACAACTGTACAAAACCTAGTTTGAAATCACAAGGCATTTTTGATGCAAGTTTTAATTTAACTTAATCCTTAAAACCAGGACTCCCTTGCATGCTAAAAACAAATGATAAAGGGAAGAAGTGCCTGAAACTCACTGAAAGCACAGTAAGTACATTCCCTTTTAACTGTACAAAAATATGCCTGAAAATATCTTACTTTTCTTTTAAAAAGATGAGGTCTGTTATGTATCAAAATGTTTCCTCCACACCTGTACTCTGCAGAGGTTTAGGCTGCTTAGTTTTCCAAACCAGGAGGTAAACTGAATCAGTTACAAAAAACAAACATTTTGCGGCATTAAGAAATTACATAAACCGTTTGTAAAGTAACATCCTGAACAATTGTCAGTTCACAGATTTGCTTTGAGTCAGTCCACAGTCCGTTTTCAGCTCCCTGCAGTTTTGTTTTTGAGAGGAAAAGATGCATAGAAGTTCACGTATTTTTCCCTTTGTGGTCCGTTTTAAGCTGAACTGTAAAATGCAGACCTTTACGGGGAGGAAAAAATCCATAAAACCCTGTCATGCTGCCAGAAAAAAACGTCTGCAGACTTTTGCTTTTTTGCTACCAGCTTCATAAGCATCTCATTCCTCAAACCTCACCTCCTGGTCCTCTACCTCTTTCCCTCCTTCCAGGACCCCTTCAGAAAACACACGAGGAAGAAGAGGAGGCAGGACTAGGGACAACTTTGACCAGGACACATATATAATTTACTTTCTCCCTTCTCTGTTATTACTAGAGCAACTTTTTTTTTGCAGTTCAGTATGTGAAGACCAGGTCGGAAAAGTTCGCCTCCAGCCAGTCTCCGGCTATCATCTCACTGAGCTCTGGCGTGCAATAGTCTGGGAATTCAAAGTGAGAGCCCAGGCTGCCCTCGCTGAACGAGTCCAGGTCCTTATCCACAAGAGACAGGGAGAGGTTTCCTGAATTGGGGTTGCCCAGCTCCGTTCCAGGGGCGCTGGGAGCAAAATTTAAACTAAAGTCAAACAGCAAATCGTCCGCGTCCTCCCCGGAAGAAGAGGAGCTGCTGCTGCTGCTGGAGGAGGAAGAGGAGGAGGATGTGGAGACTGACCTGGAGGATGCTGGTGAGACAGAAGCAGCGTGATATGTGCTCTGCTTGGTAATGTTTTTGATATTGTAAAACAGTCTGTTGTTTTTCCGCACTTCTTCGTACATGCTGGCGCCCTCGGACTCGGCGGATGAGCTCAAAGTTGGGCTCGCGGGAACTTTGGCTACATTGTACGGCCTCGCGCGCTCCTCGTCCTCCACTTTAATCCCCATCCGGTAGTCCTCTTCGTACTCGTCGTCGTCGTCCTCGTCAGTAAGCTCACTTTTCACAATCTTTGCAACTTTGAAGCTGGGAAACACACAGTCCTCCCCGTAGCCGTGAGAGGACTTAGAGTTGTTCTTATTAGTCTTTATCTTTGAGCACTTCTTGCTGGGCGTCTTGGCAATTTTGCCGCACTTCTCCGGAGACGGTGCTGATGATTTCGAACTGTCGAGCTTTGGTTTTTTCTTGGGTCTGTACTTGTAGTCGGGGTAGTCTGCCATGTGTTTCAGCCGCAGCCGCTCGGCTTCTCTGATAAACGGGATCTTTTCGCTGTCCTTCAGCATCTTCCATCTCTTCCCAAGGCGCTTGGAGATCTCCGCGTTGTGCATGTCGGGTGACTGCTCCATAATCTTTCTCCTCTCGATTTTGGACCAGACCATGAACGCATTCATGGGTCTCTTGATGTGACCGGTGGCTGTCTTGCACCAGTCCGGGTTTATCGGTACGGGGCTGCATGCCATAAATTCACTCTCCTCCGAGTCAGTAGCCTCCCTGGACATGCTCCCGTCCGTCTCGCTGTTGTCCGTGTGCTGCACCATCGTCCTTCTGTTTCAAGTCACTCTGTGTCCGGACGCTGCAGTGTCTCTCTGCTCCCCTCACTCAGCCTCAGCTCTCTGTGTTTTTGCGCCGGCTGCGTCCGCGTTCACTTGCGTAATGTATGTCTCAAGCTCTGCACTCTTTTTCCAGAGTTACAAACTGCCTTCTTAACTAGTTATCAGCTTTTTCATGTCCCCTGCGTCACGCGCAGCCATCCAATCAGGTCCCTTCCACTCCGCCCAGCAGACTCCATACAAGACTCCCCTTAACCCTTTTATTCCTCCCTCCCCTTCCGAGCTCTCATTGGAGTGGAGGTGGGGATTTGTGGTACACAGTGTCTGGGGCAACACGCCGGGCGAGACAGGCATATTAAATACACAGCACTATGCGCTCCTGAGATGAGCAGCACGCATCAAAGCGCAAATAAGACTTAAAGGTATAGGTCTATTCCTTTAAAAAAAAAAAGGGAAAAAAAGTAAGAAGTAAGAGAAGACGTTTTTTTTCTTCCTCCAGACAGACAGCTGCACTGTGCAGATATGTCTGGAGGAGAAGATGTAGGCTGTGTGATTATTTGCTTTTTTTTTTTCCCTCCTCCCCTTAGGTTGGATACTGAAGGTGGCGCTTGGACACTGTTGCAGACGCCTGGGTGCGTCCGTGCGCCTGTCTGACTGCCTGCCTGCCTACTGTAGAGGGATGCATTTAAGCAGTTGGTAATGGCTTTAAAGGAAGGCTCTCATTAACTGTTGTATACGCTTATGCACTTTTATCTCTGAGTTGCAAAGGGTTATCATTCTTTTGGCACGATTTGTTTCCTGTTTGTTTTCATGTCTGCACAGGGATGGAGGAAATAGGTCAGTAGTACAGTCTCGTTTGTGGGTCTTATGTGGAGTGTGCACGCAACCAAAACACATCTGCAGCTCAGACAGTGATGAAAATTTGTCTCCATAAAAATACACACACACATAAGTTAATGTTATATAATTCCCTTAAAATACTCTCATCAATTCAACCTCACCACTCTCCTCGTTTTGTATCCTTGCTCATTTATTACACTATAAATCATAAAAGAATCGCAATAACACTGATTCAGATGACATTTGCCTGTGCAGCCTTTACTTGAGCCCATAGCCAGGCATAGGGTGGAGGGCTCCCTGCTGAGTTTGCTGTGTCAAGAGGCAGTGTAGCATCCAGCCAGAGTCTCCTGCTCCCCCTTACACCCTCCTCCTCCACTTCTCCCCATGGCTCTGGGTGGTAGCCAGCAGGGCTATTGGAGGCTGGGGCGATAAGGCGTCCTGCTTTTTTTTTTTTTTTCTCCTCTCTGCTTCGTCCCCTAGAGGGCAATCACTTACCCTTTTGAAACCCCTTCCCCCCACCAAGCCACCGCATTTTCCCCCAGCTGGGGCTTAAGAAGTGTCTGCACTGATACAGGGAGAAGCAGCTAGAAAAGGCAGAAGAGAGGGGGAAAGACAGAGAGAAGGAGGCGCGCAGGGGGAAATAAGACGAGCCTAAAGAGACTGTGGTAGAAACGCTGAGAGATGGGGGGGGGAGCGGGGTCTTGGCTTTACAGCCCGCTGTCTGGGTCTCTCTTAGACTGAGATTAGGCTGAAATGCTTTATCATGACCACCCTGTGCTGATTAAGGCTTATCAGATATATGTGTCAGAGCAGGAGTCTCAGGAGGTCCACACATGCACATGCATGTTTTACTGTCAGCATGTTTTTTTCTGATGGATTCATTTGAGCGTTATGTGATCTGATCAGGGCAGACGTGGGTATAGGTGGTTCTTTCAACGACTTGATAGCACTGAATAATATGTTGGTGGAATTCTCAAGCACATATCAATTTAGAATTCTAGGAAGCTGTCCTTGAATGCAGCAGAATGAAGTATAATAAAAGGGAAGAAGAGGGCAAATTTACTCTACTCCTTATACATAAAAAAATATATATATTGATCAGTCATATCCTACAAAATAAAATAAACACATGCGGTTTCCCCAATTGTCCCCTATCTATACATATCTTCTTCTGGCTCGCTGCAGCCAGCCTTATCTCTTTTTTTTGATGGTTTCATGCCGGACATGAATCACAGGACAGCTTAATGATGAGCATGCAGAGTGGCTGTCCTGCTCATTAGCATGGCTCATTATAGGCTGTGAATGAGGTGCTGGTGTCAGCCTATACAGCCTATATGAGTCATCTTAGGGAGGGTCTCATCGCCATGTCTGCCTCACACAGATGCAGCCGTAATATACCCCCCTCAAACCTTCCCCCTCCCACCCCCACCCTGCCTCATTCAGTTGCTGGGACTGTGATGAGAGGAAGAGAGAGAGAGAGAGAGAGAGACAGTTGCGGGATTCATGTTGTGTTTTCATTTCATTCTCACTCCAGAGATTACATATGATTAAACAGCGAAAATCCGGAGAGCTGCATTATCACTGTGTGATTTCTAATACCAGCCGCTTTCCAATACCCCAAAGGCGGATGTTTAAATGCTTATTTGCTGCTTTTTTTCCCCGTGCCAAGGGAGAGGACATTTTATTCCACAGCGATGGAGTGTTGAATTAAGTGATGGTTTTCATGTAGAAACATTGAAAGAAGAGGTTCCAGGAGAAAACAATTCCCTTTAGCATTGCTTATCTAAAAGCCCCCCAATGCAGCTGCTGCTCTCACAAAGGGCCAGTGAAGCGTTAGATCAATACTAACCCATGGCTGGGGGCTATCTGATGCTCAAAATGCATGGATCCATCTCCTCTGCATGGCCCTGAGACAGGTGTGGACTTCTGGAAGCCGCTATCTGATAGCATCACAATGGGTGAAAAGGGGTGGAGGAAGAGGAGGGGGGGGGGGCTAAAAGCTGGTGTTGGTTGGAGGGGGGGGTGTTGTTTTGGTAGCACATTAAAACGCAAATTAACTTTTAACTTGACAGACACATTCTTGAGTATGCTGAGTACTCAGGTTGCAATGTTTATTGCCACCCTCCCTGGGTTGGTGTTTTTCTGGCCCATATAGTGGAGTCACTTAATGGTAATCTAGTGCTATGCATAGAATTTATATGGAGCAAGTTTGTCAGTATTATAAGGTAAAGCCACCCTTGTCTCTTTACACACACAGACTTAAAGTCTCTGTTCAGGCTGAGGCTAGAGGTGAAACCAGATATCAGCTTATGAATCTAAAGATTTACAGTCCATATTTTTGTTGCAAGTAACTGCAGCCCTTTTTGTTGTCTTAACTTGTGAGATGATACTAAAACGAGCTATGTCAGCTGGCCCAGAATTCGTCTCGCCGGCCGCCTGTCCCTATAGTCTCATTCCTCAAAGATCATCCTGTTTTCCCTCTCTCTCTCTCTCTCTCTCAAGATAAGAAGGGTTTTGGCAATGAGGAGGATCTCACAGCAGTTTGGAGGTAGTTGTTTTACAACTTAAGTGTTTGCTGCCTCCGAAGCCATTTTATGCCCCCCCCCCAATCGGTGCTTTGCATTCTCAACTCAATGCAAATGTATCTCCAGGGTGTCAGGTTGTTTGTTGACCTCCTTGATGTGGCCTCTGTCTCTCAAGGTCTGATGCTTAGCGGATACTTGAGACTGGAGTATCTTGTCGTGAATGTAAACAGCTGATGCTTGAGCACTGTGCTGGAATGTTTGTCACACAGACACACAAATGCAATCAGAGGACGAAGCTGCGGTTTCCCTGTGTACACTTGTACTTGCAACAGCCTGCTACTTGCAAACACGTCTCAGTCCATTCGGGATTTTGTTGCATCACATTAAAAAATTTGTCTCTATCTGTCTCCTTCTTCCTGCATCTCCCTCTATCCAACTTTCCAAGCACAACACAGTTTGGGCGGATGGCTGTTCAGCACAAGTCTGGTTCTGCTCAAGGTTTCTGCTTCTAAAAAGACAGTTTTTCCATGCCTCTGTAACTTTGCTAAATGGTGTTTTGTGCTGCACTCTCGGTGGAATAATGTTGGGTCTTTGTAAATAATACAACAAATAGTTAGGCCTTTGACCTGATCTTTTGTGAAGTGTCTTGAGATGACATTAATTTAATTGCTATACGAAAAGAAAAGTAGTAGAACTTTACTTGAGTAATTCTACCAAATGACAACCACAACATTTACTCACAAGTCACAGCAATCTCCTTTTCAAACACAGAATTGTACTTTGAAAACATCCTAACTGTATCATCCTTTATTCTGTCATGCATCAGTATTACTCCAAAAGGTTTTCCACTATTTATTTATTTTCTAGCATCAAATCCATACGGTAGTTCCTTTTGCAAATTTTCTTGCAAATTCACCTCTGCAAGAAAGAGGAACACTGAACTGTTTCCTAAAAAAGTAACATGAAAGTCCCAAAACACCTAACAGTTTGATCAACTTCTGTAAGCAAAGACGTAAGGTGTGATTAACTCGACCAATTCCAATTGAAGCAAACCAAACATATGTTATGATAAGCTTCTGTAGTCAAAGATTTTACTTTGAAATAATGTTCTGTTTTTAAAATCTTATGTTGAAAAAAAAAGCCATTGCATTATTTAATAATCCAAATGAGTGTTGACTATTTTTGCATTTTGAAGTCTTAAATAAACAAGTTGCTTGCGAGTTCTATCTCTTGCACATCACTTCCTTCCAGATCAAGAGTAAATAAGCACTTTATTTTGGTTTCAGTATTGGCATTAGTAGCATCGAAAGTAACTACTGTGAAATACAACGTTTAATCAGCTGCTGTAAACAAAGATGTAAGATACTTGTACGTACCTGTATTTTATTTCTACTTTGACAACATTACATAGAGCTCACAGTTAGCTCCTCTCTACAGAACAAGCATTAAAAACATGTGATCACTTTTTAGAATCAGATGGGTCTAAGTCAAACATGATTAAAAAGTAACACATTTCAAATGACCGTCACTACTTTTAAGTCTCTAGACACTATGCTTTCACTTCTACATTTATCAGATACAATTCTAACATTTCTTCCACCACACATATTGTCATCTCATATCTTGTCATCTTTTTAAATATTTTTTCTCACTTATGTTCTATACAGATCTTGTGCAATATGGGTGATGTGCAATACATGTTGTTGTGTTTGATTTTGCACTGGTATGTGCTTTTCTGTTTACATGTGGATTGTGTTTGTTTCTGTTTTTATGTACTGATTCTACAGATAGACAGCTGAATGTGTGCAGTACTTGGAATCCTAGACATATTTCCCCAAGGGCAAAGTAAAGTGTATCGTATCGTCTCTTATCATAGCATTATAGTATCGTATTGTGCATGATCTCATGATGTTACCAAATAGAACAACCTCACCAGTCATCTCTGACTTACCCACCACAGCATGTATTAAACCCTGAGGGAAACTGTAAACTTTGTGAGAAGTAAGAGTGAGACATGAGGATCAGCGTGGGCGAAGGACACATGTCGATTTGTAGCTGAATACTTTTAGGCAATTACTGCACTTAAGATAGTGAGGCATGGGAGTGGGTATTTTATTGGCTGGCTACAGGTAAGCAGTCTTTATTCAGGTGACAACTGTTTGAGTTGTGTAAGAAAGCGTGAAGAGTTTCCTGCCTCACTTCCTGTCTTTTCCCCTCTCCACTGAACAGACGCTGCCCTACAAAGCAGCAGGAATCCACCATGGCCCGGAGGAGATGACATCATCGCTGAGCAACTCTGGATAACACAGTACAGTGTGTTCTGCAGTAATCATATTGCCATGTCACTCCTCATAAGCTGACCATTTAAATCCTATAATTATATAGCTGCAGCATTGAAGCAGAGTTTACTATAAGAGTCCGGTGTAGCTGGCTGCGTGTTGTACATTGTGTCTTGTGTTAATAAACTTGTGGAGTAAGAGCCCTGCAGGCGCTCACAGCCGCTGTAATGAGAATGTGTTTAGTCTGGAGACTGTGTAGGACTAATGCTGATGGATTGTATGGCTGCAGGTCAGGTCTTGCTCTTTCACGTACTGTTAGAAAGACTTAGGAGCGGAGGGAAGTTGCATTTGTAAGATTGTTGAACAAAATATGTATACATGCAACATAAAGTTATCATGTTAATACGAGCTGGATACACAATTACCTTTTAATCAATAAGGAAAATGTTTACAGTATCCCATTTTAGGGTCTGTCCATTAACAGCTTTTTATGCGCTGGCAGCTCTCAGAGCACTTCTCACCAGCGCTTACTGTTACCTGCTAGGTTCCAAAAGTTGGC
Organism: Labrus bergylta; assembly: GCF_963930695.1. Lineage (NCBI taxonomy): Eukaryota > Metazoa > Chordata > Actinopteri > Labriformes > Labridae > Labrus > Labrus bergylta. Next base: position 15,016,202 of record NC_089212.1, on the reverse strand, counting down.
TTACAGCACTTCAGCTTCCATGGGTAGTGATCATAAGATCTGTTTTAAATTGCTCTGTATGCTTAAAGGCTGAATATGCGACATTTTACACATAAATGTAGCAGAAATCAAGTAAATCCTTTGAAAATAACTTTGTGAGTCATGACTGTCTACAATGAGTGTGATGTTGTCCGAGCCGTATCTACAGCGTGTTTACATGGACAGGACGGCCGGCCGGCTCATCCCCTTGCGTATAAAAGTTGTTTAATTGAGGGACTAGAGAAAATTAGAATAACATACTGTACTCACTGCTTATTTGAATGCCACGTAAGCGTTTTTAGATCACCGTCATTTCGTGTAAATTTACATGCAGTCTGAAGCTATGAGCATAATAAAGAGCGCTAGCATTAGCATTCTAACACAACAATGCAGCTCGAGTTGTTTTGGTTTCATGCTGGTGCTCAAGGGCGACATCTACTGGATCAAAAAAAGTCGCATATCCTTCCTTTAATGTTTACTTTTATTCACTGAAATGTTACCAGTAAAAATTGAAAACAATGTAAATGAATGGTGTACTTGCATTAGCAGCAGATTTAGACATGGAAATTGTACCCTCAAAAAGACAAGTCAGATTAGTTTCTCTCTGCAGTTATTGTTGACAAAGTTGATATCAGAAGTTCCAACCCTTCTTCATTTAAAGTGGCCAGTGGGGGAGAAGTGACAGCAACAAAAAACAGTTGATGCTGAGGGTGTTTTTGTGCTCAGGACGCTTAGGAGCGCTGAAAACTCTGAACTGCATTGGTTTGTGTAGAGAACAGGCGCTTCCAGTAAAATCATTAGCATTAGTGGACACAGGCACTTCTGTGGTGGAGTTGGAAATTAGATCAATTTGTTTTTCAGAACTCTAGAAACTCAGTGAGCTCTTAGTTAAAAAAGATGTTCTTATCATGTTCCTCTCACAAAGCTGGATTCTAAGAAGTACAAGGAGGTTCTCACTGCAGCCATGTGCCTTTGCTTTCCTGCTGACCAGCCCAGACTTGCCCCCCCCAAACCAGATAAGATAGTGTTGACTACTCTGTGCAGACAAGAGAGGGGCCTCTGCTGTTCTTAAAGGGGCCAGTATACTCTGTCAGAACTGCTATAATGACCTGCTTTTCACCTCTTCTTTAAATGCAGCTGTTTGGATCAGGTACTACAGTTTTTATATCCAATGTGATTAAAAAAAAAACCTCACACATTTAAACTGCTTATTTCCCAGAATAGGTTGGCCTTTGGTCAGCTACTGTGGCATCCTGTGCTCTGAAGTTTTACGGGTTTATGATCTTTGCACCACCAGCCGAATAGTAACAGTTCAAAGCAGCATGACAAATTGAGAATCCATGCCCCCTGGACAAATCTCAGGCAGCACTGTTTTAGGTCTCATAAGGTTTTACAATTAGAAGGTAAGAAACTCCGAATTAAAGTCAGGGCTTGTTAGTTTTATTTGGCTCTTGATGGCTTCCTCACGTTTTTTTAATTGATATTTAAGTTTAATGAATTACTGTAAACTCTTTCTCTGAAACAACAAGTGCACAAGGCAGCTGTAACCTAAAACAAAGTGAATGAATCACATGTTGATTATATTTTAGTTTATTGCTTTTACCATCTGATAAGTTGTGTTTCAGATCAGCCACAGACATGCATCACCAAGGACAATTTCCTAAAAGCTGTTTTTATCCTCTTGTTTTATTTGACTTGTTGAACAGAAATGAACCCAGAGTTTAAATTATACAGATTAAAGCAAGGATGCAGACACTCGCTTGTAAATCACAGTGTTCCCTTTTCAACAAATAAAAGAAAGAGATTTAGTCGAAGGGCTGGACAAAAAAACAGCATTGCGCAAAATCCGCCACATCAATCAGGCTTTAACCTTGAAAACAAAAAAACAAGAAGAAATGAAACCCATGCCGAGACAAACACCTGAAGCAAATCTGAGCATTCACTCTTGTTTGAACAGTGACTAGATAAGATAGCTCAAAGTTATCAGCACAAGATGAATTCCCAGAGGAAGCTGCAGGAGGGGGTTTCATCAATGCGCTGGGAGAGTGAGAAAATCAATCCTTCAAACCACATAGTGACAAATAAGCAGCTAAAAACTGAAGCCAAATTAGTTGTACCCTCTGAAGCTTTATTCTGTGAAAAACCGAACAAGTCTAAAAAGAAAACAAGTAAAGGATCTTTGTAAACACGATAAGAGTCTGTAAACATAATCATGATTATGTGGGCTAGAAAGAAAACAGACTTTTTCCAGTTGTGGGGCCAGCTCTTGGAATCTTCGGCTCTTTCATCAGAACTGATTTAGGGTGCTTTTTCATGCTACTTCATTCTCACATAAAAAATATGAACTGACAAGTAATGAGACACATTGTTGTGTCTTTAAAAGTGTATACCAGTGATGTAGCTATAGTAAAGGTTATTTCAATATCAACTTATAGGCCGAAGGCAAAGATTCTTTTCAATAAATGTATGTTCTGGCTGTATGTCTGGAGAGACCAACAATAAAGGCCAAAACTTCAATAGAGTTTGGTGACTTCCTTTCTACTTTGCATTACATATGCACATATAGACGGGTATTTCCCCAGCATCCCATCCATATCAGAGCCTCAGTGTGTCCTCTCCATACACTGACTCACTGCCCTTTCCTTCATGTCTCTTAAGGATTTCTTAGACAGGCTTCAAGAAAGATTTTCATAAATGTCCTCTTTTTGCAAATCCTCCATATCCCCCTTCTGTACGAGCGGAGAGCTATCTCTATCTTAACAGTAAAGGTCATTGGAGGAGACCGAGGGATATGGAAAGGCTAAGCTGTGTGCATGGCAGAGTGTTTAACAACTATCTAGAAATCAATAATAGAAGGTTTGATAATGAGTGTGTCAAATCACAGTCAGAGACCAACTCCGGTGTGGCAAAGCCTCAATCTTTCTGAACACGGTACTAATGCGGTGCTAGGATTTTTGAGGTTGTAGATTGCTGTAACAAAATACACAGCACTGAAAGTCAAGTGTCACATATTGTAATAAGTGTGAAAGTAATCTACATCTTTAAAAAACTAAAACCTTTGGAATATCATTCAAATCATTATAAAATGTAATCTAAGGTCTCACATGGTCTGAGTTTTCTGAGTTACCCCGTGGGGGGGGGGGGGGGTTTCAGGATTCCAAAATTGGAGCGAAAGACAATTCCCATTATGAACAGGAAAGCAAAGTTTGAAAAAACAATGACTTAAGTAATAAAAGTGGGAGCGGATTAGCCCTTCTCTTATTTCCAACACTTCCTCTTTGATACGTCTCGACACTAATCTCATTATAAGTGTCTGTCAGGCATACGTGACGATTCGTTTTAACAAGGTAGACTTCACTGCTGCCTTTAAATCCACAGCCTTCTTCTCAAATGAAAACACATGAGAGGTTTCCTCTGGAGCAGACAAGTCCTAACAAGGAAACGAGAAAGGCTCAACACTTTTGATCATCTCTAACACTGACACTTACAGATATAGTTTAAATGAGGAGATGTTTTCCTTGGAGATGTGTTCAGTGTGACCATTGCGGTGTTTAGTAGTTTAACGACCTAACAGGCTAACGCTTGGAACCTGAAGTTTTAATAAAGAAAAAGTACTAATAAAAGTCTAGCTTCACATGCATTTACAATGCATTTTTATCCCTTTAAATATTGCAGTGTATGTCTCTTTAAATAGAATCAATGCTTTGAGTTCCGGTTGGTTACTTAAGGTGCTAATTTGCTTCTTGCACGTCGGGAGTTTTTAATCCCCTTAAGATCAGTGTAACTGTTCTAAAGGAAGTTGTCACTGCACTTTTTTAAATCAATATCAAGAAAGAATCTAGTTTTACTATGAAAGTATTTGAAGAAGAAAATGGGGCCTCGTAAAACATTGTGTTCCAGATAAACCTGTAGAGAAAGCAACATCATTAGTGTCTTGTTAATTGGGGAGAGCAATTATAGCGTTCTAAGTGTGAAGCTTTACTCAAATGTTTGCCAACAGAGCAGAATGATTCTAAACTCTGAATGTGTTTTGTGTAAGAACTGCCTCCCTTTCTCTTTTTAACAAGAAATGTGAAAAATATCCCCAGGCATTATTTTTTGAACTACTTTTATATAACAAGCTGATTGCATAAATATATTACATCGGCTCCCCGTCTGCAGCTTATAGTGAACCATCTCATATCACGCCTGGTGATATATGTAACTTTCAAAGCCATGCAAGCGGAGGCGACTATAATACGCTTCAAACTAACTGTCGAGATAAATCACGACCCCGGCGATCCCTATCTGTCCATCACCGGGGTAATCTGACCATTGTGGATAAATACTGTGAAAGGTCTTACAGCACTAGGAAGACCAGTACCTTAATCATGGCTAATCCTTGGTAGCGAGACATGTCTTGGAGGGACATGGGACGGACACATCACCCCAATTAGCTGTAGCTACAGCTTTAAAACCCTGTCATTAGCGGCGCATAACCTTCCTGTCACTCACAGGAGCTGCTGCAGCCTCTACTTAGTGCACTGCTGCGATTTGTCACTTTTATGCAACTAAAGTCATGTGCATTTTACATACTGTAGCATGCAGTAACGTGCATGCAGAGGAGAGGATGAAGTGTTTTGGAAAGTAAATTGCATGACAGGTAGTCGATGCATATATATATACGATTTTCAGCGAGGTAAATTGGGCACATGGCACGTTTCTCATTGGTGTAAAACCTTAATGGGCTGATTTATGTATGACTTCCTTCAGCATAAATATGAATATACACAGAATGTCTCCCAAGCCGCTGAATGGAAACACTGTCGTTCAGATTTCAACAAACTCAACATCTTACAGTTTTGCATTGCAAAGAAACCCACATTTCAGAAACCTTTCACTTTTGATTAATGAATGAGAGGGGATAGGAAACATGCATTTTGAATGCCCATATAGCTATCACCTCGATATGCAGATAGGGTCCCTGGTGTTTTAGTACGAGATAGTCTTTGCAGCCCTTTTGCTGGTAGACAGTGGAGCATTAACTGTTATCTTGGCAAAAGCACTACCATTAAGCCTACAACAATAAGTCCAGGGTCAAGGATGAAGTTGAATGACAGCTCAGGATGAATATAATTTCCGAGGAGGCGATAAAGAGGGGTCTTGTACCCACACTAAAAAGACGAATAATAATTTTTCGCACACCAGGTTGGCTGCTCCTACATTTTTTTCATTCTTTGCCTCATTCTTCAGTGGAGAGGTCAGATACAAAGGGAGGACAATGACCAAGCTGTAGAGATTGATGGCGACGATGAACGGGCCGGCGGAATCTCGGCTAAATCAAAGCTATTCACCGTTAATGAAAATAAGAGAGAGACCGCACTGTAAATCATCTTATGGTCTAATGTATTAGTGATAATGAATTCACGCTGCCACATTTAACCTTAGTTTTGCAATTCATTATATTTGAGATTAACAAGGGAGGGAACTTAAGTGAACTGTCTGCAGGGAATTACAGCTGGGGCCTCATTGTCAATCAAGGATTGTGTTCCGATGTCTTTCATTAGGGTTGGAGGAATTAAATAAGACTTTCTTTTAATGGCGGATGGCTCTCCTATTTAACGCTCCTCTCGCTCTCCCAAGATGGTTAACTCTTCATTACCCAAATTAAAGGCATCCATCTCTGTTGGCTCCTGCCACATTGCCATGACCTCTACCTGTCAAAACTTTCATGTAAGCTCGTGAGTGATGGATGATACCCCCGGACCCCATTGTCAAAATTATCCAGTGACTGTCCAACCCTCTCTGATCCATTCAATCCATCTCCCCAGGCTATGTGCCACCAGCCATGATTTAACAATGAAGCCGGGGCGCTAATTTACTCTCATAGAAATTAGAAACTACTTTTTAATTATATGCCTCAGAGTCTTCTTCGAGTTCACAAGGATCGCCCCCAAAGCTTTTAACTCGACTTCGGGAGGGGGGGGGGGGGGCAATCATTTATATTCTTCAAACGTGTTATTTCAGGGGTCATTCAACATACCTAGGACCAGAGGGAATTTGAGAATCCATCAGAAATAGGAAGAAGGGAAGTGCTGCAATCAGTTGCATCTGAAGGTCAAAAATGTTTTCCAAGGCTACCATAGGATGGAATCAAACTTAAATGAATCAATGGATGAAAAATGTAAAAAAAAGAATTTAGAAAATATGTTGTAAAATTCAGATAAAGACATGGAAAAAACAGTTATATATATTTAAAAGTGGAGCCATGATCGATAGATTTGAGCTTTGTGTGTTACACGCTCAGCTCTGGAATTGCATCATCCTCATGGCTATTTACAGAGGGTCTTTGTTGACAAAAGAAACCAAACTTCCTCCCATCTTTTCCCTTTTTGCATCACCTTCAGAGCCATGTAAATATTCAAACGCATGCCACACGTCATACATAAAACATGATATAAGTGGTCCCATTCTTGTCTGACCTCTTGTCCTCCTGCTTCTCACCCAGACAGATGTAGATAACACTGCAGACACACCTCACTTCCTAAGAGAAGAGTTAAAGCTTCCTGGGAGAGGCACCGCCGTCCCCCTGGAGCCCCAAGGACTTGGACAGCTACCTATGGAGAGGGCACGTCTCTGACTTGTAGACCTGCTCTGAGGCTTCTCCTCTCACTTTGAGTTGCTGCGTGTACCTGTCAAGGGGTCAAAAGGCTACGCTCACTGCAACATGACTGTGTTTGTGTGTCCCAGTGTGTTTGTGTTTGCGCATGTGTATGTGTATGTGCGACCCCCACCTCCTGTGACAGATGCCAGGCTGTTTATGTGGGAGTTGTGGGCAGGTGGGCAGGTGGGGTGCATGTGTGAAGGGAAAAGGAAGTGTGTGTGTGTGTGTGTGTGTGTGTGTGTGTGAGGTTTGTTGTGGGTTGGTTCGAGCGGTGGTACAATGTGAGAAACCGCACTTGTCAGAATGTGCAGACATGCATGTGAATTCATTTGCATACACAGGCATATGTGTGTGCACGTGTCCACACCTTTGAATACTCCATCAGTTTAAGTGTACCAAGAGTCAACTGAGAACCTGTTACCAGGCTTTATAACAGCACAACCCAAAACTGCCGTCCCAGAACCAGAGCACAACAGATGGGGGGGCTGCAGCTCTGGCAGGCGAGCAAATGATGAGCTAATCGTAGCGGCGCAGGTGACCATAGTTGGTTACAGCTTATTCAGGATTATGACTCAATCACGGAGGCTTATGCCACTTAGGTAATTATTTAATCAAAGAGTGGACGTGTCAATAGAAGTCGACAAGAGATTAATTATATGTCCGGGATGACTTCAACTCATTGTTTTAGCGGTCGTCTCTCTCGACACAGGCAGGAGGGAGAGTTGATGGGATCACTGGGAGGGTGAGTGACAGCTCTAGTGGAGCAGGAATAATCAGAGTGTTATAGTTAACACTGAACCCCCCTAAGCACAGATTGGGATCAATACAGTGCTATCCTTGATTAAAATGTTTAATTAGCTGTATTAAAGTGCAATACCAAGCTAAGAGAGAACGAGAGAAAACATCCTTTCTTTCGGAATGGTTCAGTTGGGATCTTTTACATCAGCTGGTGTCACAAGCTAACTGTTGCCGTGTATATACTGAAGCCAATTACTCATGAAATGTGAAAGAAAGGAGGTCATATACGAAAGGAAGTGGTGTATACGGTGGTATTATAATTGCAGAATGAAAAGCAAGCTGTTATAAAGACGCCGGAAGCTAAAATAAGATAAAATGTGAAAACAGCACAGACGTTTTTAGACAGTTTCTATCAGTCATTTTAGTTATTCAGTAGTTTTCACAATAAGTGACATAAAGCAGCAGTTCTCAACTGGTGGTCTGGGACCCAAAAGTGGACTGCTTTTGAGTCTATGAAGCACTTAATTAACGTCTTTGCTTTGTTCAGTCTCTTTGTTCTTTCACATGTTCAGTACTGTCTGAGATCCGAACTGTTTCATTACATAAATCTTACTGGTTGAAAACTGTCAGAAATTTGGGTTGTGATTTTCACATCAATGATATGGTGGTGAGTCCTGAAGCTAGAAAAGCTGAGAACCACTGACATAAAGGATTCCTCCCAGATTAAAAATACTCAGAGGCGTAGAGAAAAGTTAAATCGCAGCCTCCTTTCTTACTTGTCCAAGGTACCGAAGGTACACAAAATACTTTTTCATTAGAAGTATGTGAAGTGATCTGGTCTACCAGCTGTATACAGTTTCTATACTACAGGACCAAACAATGAAACTTACAGTATAGAAATGTGGCATGATTATGATTGGTGAAATCGACAAGGACAAAATAAAATACTACAGTTTTTTTTTTTTTCAATTTTTATAATGAAGCAGGGTAATTTGGTGGGGCAGTTACCCCGCCCTGCCCATGTCAAGAGCCGAGCCGGGCCTTTGCCGACTTAACATGCTATCACAAAGTAACGTAAAGGGGTCTTTCCAGGTGTTTCTGTAATGCTGTGTTTCTGTGCAGAAATGATCACACAGCCACTCTCCTAATCCGACATCCAAAAACCTTTGATGGAAAAAAGTCTTCTGAGGCAATTGACTGAGTATACTGGCCCCCTAAGCTCTCCATGACAGCTATAGGAGAAGAAACAGGCCAGTGGCAGCATGGAGAAGGTATATGAGTCACTCACCCTACCCTTAGTAACCTGCCATTATTTATAGCTGACTGGAGGAGGATGAAAGGTACTGGAGGATTCTCTCTTAGTTATCTGCCAACAGCTTCCTACTAATAACTGTCATTTCTAAATGTTTAGGGGCTTTCATGTTTGCTGGAGTGACTTGATGTACAGTATCTTACCATCTTTAGAGATTGAGGGGACGATATAGAAAAAAAAAAGAGAGGTGCTCCCAACCCTCTCTTCAGACACATGACCTGAGGACATATGAGGAAAATTGTTTCCAAAAGATGTCATATACATATATGTTAGACGAAGTACATTACAACTAGATATTATTTTCTATGTTTATTTCATCAGCCATCCCAGCATTCTATAACCAGTCGTCGTCTGTGCAGCTTCATGTGTGCTGATTCTAGGGATTCCCCTCCATGTGTTTTATCCTGTCCGGCTGTTTTACTTGGCTGACGGGGAGCAGGATGTGAGATTTACACCAGCAGAGGAAAAAAAACGGGGGCAAGCTGAGACACACAGAGATGGACGTGGCGGTTAACTCCCCGATCGTGTCACCAGAGAAGAGAGATAAATGGTGAAAGGAAAACAAGCAAGGGGAAGCAGACTATTTTTCTAAAAGCTGCACGGAAGTTTCTAATTATATCCACTCGGAGGGACCTGTAACCTCCGCCGAGACACATTGACATACATTCACCGACGTGGACACACACAGACCTAACCTTTGCTGGCCTCAGAGCAAGAACCAAATTAGATAGTGGGGAGGAAAAATAGTCCCTCGTCTTTGATGTCGCTAAAGGCCAGTATTAAGGAGAAACCCACTAAGATGCTCCTGTCATCAGGAATAAGGAATAAAAGAGAAGGTGGATGTGTGTATACAAGGGGTTGATTGAGGGCAGATATTGAGGTTAAGCCACTGAGAGCACCCCCCCCCCCCCCCCCCCCTCCTTCAGCCCCATGTGGGCAGATGGTAGGGTGGGCAGTAAAGGGGCGAGGGTCCCCTGTCTGTAATTCTCAGCTGCACTTGTAAGATATGCGCTATGTATGAAATGTGTTGGCAATGATCCACGTCCTTCAACTCCTCGTGTGCCCCTGGCAGCTCCACCCTCGCCAGCTGTGTGTGTGTGTGTGTGTGTGTGTGTGTGTGTGTGTGTGTGTGTGTGTGTGTGTGAGCTCACCGGGCTCTGACAGCAGGGATCAAAACAACACGTGAACCAGCCGTGACACCGACCACCATCAAAACAAGAGCGCGGCCACGACACAGCTCCCTTAGGTGTTTTGCGAGCTGCGTTTTGCGTGTTTGTGTTAGAGTCGCTATCAAACATAACGATGGCTAATGCATTAGTCAGCCGGTGGTGTCACATTGTGATGTAGCTGAACACAATTAGCTCTTTGAGAAACCAAACGTGAACCAACATGAACCATACAGCTTTGTGTTCAGATCAAGGGGAAGCTCAAAGCTCCAGAAAACTTTGTAACCTTTTTTTTTTCTTCCCCCCCCCACCCGACCCCTTTTGAAAGTGAGCACACACGCTTACAGAAGCATATCTCACAAAGACAATGAGAAAGACGGAGTGAGTAAGTAGGAGACGGTGAGAAGAAGATTAAAGAAAAAGAAGTTCCATCAGTGAGCACGGATATTGATGGTTACCTTCCACTCCATATGGCCCAAAGACAGGAAACGTGTGCCTTCCTGTTTGATTATATTGGAAACGAAGAAGCTCAGAGATAGACACGCGATGGTGGAAGTATTAGATGTGTCTGCTTATTTTAACTGCTGCTGCACAGGTGTTCAGAATGAAAAAAAAAGCACATTCGTGTAACCATTTAATGACGGGGGGATTTAAAAAAAAACAAAAAAAACAGAAGCAAGATGAGAGAATAGTACGAAGAAAAAAGAACGAGTAAAAACATCAAAGCTCGGACAGATGAAGACTCAATCAAATGATAAATGCCTCTGAACTCAAGTTGTTCCAGCTTGCAAAAAATCGACATGCTTTGAAATTTCAAACCTGTTTAAAAGAAATGTTAAAGGGGGGGGTTTATTTTTGAGACCTTAATAAGACCTTAATAAATATATTTAATTCAAATTGTTAACAAACCTCAGTCTGCTTTAGTGTAGGTCTCTACAAAATGAGACTGAGTTAATAGAATCAGATGTAAAGCTCCAAAGCCCCTCCCTCACTCCTTTCTTTCTTTCTAACACAAGTGCTTTAACAAACACGCACAAACACACAAACGTTACCTCTGTCAGACTAGGACCAATTTCTCTTGGCAAGCGAGGTATTGTCAGTCGTATTTGAGGATGACTGGAACAGATAATCAGTTGTTTAGATGTCCTTTTCTTCCCACAGGAAGGAGCTGACAGCTTTAGGCCATCACTTAGGTCACGTATTAGAGGCCTGTGTGCACTTCCTTGGTGTCCACACACACACACACACGCACACTACACACACCGACAAACCAACACACATACACAAAGAAATACTCTGCGGCAAACTCACAGCAGATGGAGTCCTGAGTGACACGTCCTGGCAGAGGAAGGTTACATCATGTAAATAATGTGATACTCTGCCAGACTTTAATGACATCAGATTTTTAATTCCACCTCTGTGTTTTATGCCACACACACACACACACACACACACACGCACACACACTGACTCACACATCTCATACAACTATTTATTATGCTGGTTTGCATCTGTAAACCCCAGCTGGCTCTGAAATTATATTTATGGTAATTACGAACTTGATTATGACATTTTAACTTAATGTATTTTTAAGTTCAGAATACTTAGGGTTTTTTTTTTTGTCGTTGCAGATATTCTCCACTTGACAGCGCAGCCCCTGCTAACCATATGCTGCTGAAAACGGATTATTAAATTTGATTAATGAGTATCATACACAATTACTGAAATATAATTGAACACTGACCGTTTTTGGCCATGCTCCCTGACAGCGGACAAGTGCCGACATGTCTTGGGGAGTTACAAAGGCCAAGCAGCTGCAGAGACAGACGTGCCTTCTGCTGGAGCCAAAAAAAAGGTTATATGTTGAAAGTATATTTCACTGCTTTGTTTACTTAGAAGGCCCCAGATGTTGCGAACATGTGGATGTTTTATATGGTAGTTAACAGCAGGTCACGCTTAGACTGCCACTCCCTCAGAAGCAATTAATAAACCATAAACAGTCTAATGTCCTCTCTGCTGAGCATTAAGTTCATACTGAGAAGAAAGGCAGTGAAAAATCCGCTTTCGCTTCAGCGGGGAGTTCTTTTAACTTTTTTTTTTTTTTACAACTCCTCTGCTGCTGAGCTGTAGCTGTATAAATATGGTGGTTCATGCGGAGACGGCGCTGTCACAGTAAACTGATCATGTCGCTGAACTGCCTGACCCGGGCTGTTTTTGTTTGCTGCCGCAGACACCTCATCCAAAATGTAAGAGAATAGTCTGTTTGGAGTGGGGCTTGTTCTAACATGATACAAGTAAATATAGCTGTTGTCTGGTGGCGTCTGCTCTGATTAGTGTGCCATGAAAGGCTCCATTGAGCACAGGAATCTGGTTTATGCAACACATCCAATTATAAATACATAAATGGATGACTAGTACTAGATCCGGGATTTGAAGGCAGATGGAGAATTCATAACAACATACAGGCCTAAATGGGAAACACGGAAATGTCTAGCTGCTGTTGATCCCTTTTTTTCCCTGCTAAAAAGAGCTTGATCTCGATCTCAATTTGTGCCAAAAGGTTAAATGTGTCAAACATAAAACTGCTTGTAAGGGCACAAAGCAACAACCTACCAATTTCTGATGCAAACAAAACCGATTTAAAAAAAAAAAAAAAAAAAAAGATGTATGAACACTGTTTATGCAGACCCAATGAGCAGGTTGGGTGAGGTCATCACAGCCCCCAGGAGCTAGCATTCTGAGCTCCATCATCACACATGGCTTATCCCTTACCCAGGATCCTCTAGCAGAGGTGAGGGGGTCACCATAGCCATCAGAGGAAGCCATCACTGAGTAGCTGACCCCTCCTCTGCTCCCCACCTTTCATCTGTCTCTCTGATTAGTTTGCCCATGTGACAGATAGCAACTTAAAATGAAACACCCGATGGACACCCCTCCCGGGAGAATCTCTCAAGCAAGATATATACACACATTCTCGCTGCTGTGCTAGTGAGTGCATTTTCAATTACATGAGAAGAGGTGGGCCTTCAGATGTTCACTACTCATGGCTCAGAGATCTGCGAGGTCTGTTGGCTCTGTAGAGTAAATCCATCCACTCGGATTCAGTGGCGTATCAGGTGTCCTCTGGCGTGCCTCTCATGTGTGATTGGTGTGTACCTACCCGGCAGCTGCAGATGAGACTCTGCTTCATGTGGTGGCATCCAATATCCATTCAATCTAGACATTATGTAATGTTCGGCAAACAGAGGCTCAAACCAAACCTCCCAGCTACTGTGTCTTACCAGCTGGTAAGGCTATCACTGTGCTTAAAGGGGGGGGAAGTAATTCTTATCAGTTCACAGGTTGATATCCTTCTCTTAAACATGTGCTGCACATTTGGAAGCAGGAGGGTCTTCCAGGAGTGGGTTTTTATAAAGAAAAGCTTTGCTCCATTTCAACACGAACACAGACACATTAGATAATCTGACATCTGTTGCCTTTAACATTCTCGCTCGTTCTTACAGATGAATACATGTAAGGTTACACCGTAATCATTAAACACATCGTTAATACTCTCTACACTGACACAACTAACTTTAGTCTAGTACACTACGGGTGGTAACACTTCAGACAGAGCACTAGGCTTTGCAATTCAAAGTATCTCAAACATGTATCTAATGAAATATTTGCATTTCCAGTGGTTTCCCTTTCTCACAAATTAAATTACACATTCTGTCTTGCTGGAAATAAAGGAAACGAGTAAAGTGAACCGAACTAAAGTCCTGCATATTGTTGCGTTAACATTAATGGTTAGCATCAGATATTTGCAATGTCAACAGATTGGGTTCTTAAGAGGCCAGGATGACTTAGAAAACTCAAATTGCAAACATTCCTGTATTGAAAATCTACAAACACTAGAAACGTGTTTTCATGTATCACCACTGTCGCCACTCTAGCGGGGCTCCAAATCTACCTTTTCATGGAGGTCAAACAGCGTTTCAAAAATAAAAGCAGCCAGAGATGGAACTTTTGTTTTTCACAAGCTTAACAGGAGGCAGTATGCTCTTGCTCAGGTTGTCCTTGATCCATTTTACCATGTAAGAGCGCTGTTTGGCTGCTAACAGAAACCAAATGAACCAGAAGTAAAACATTTTGATAATTGCTTTTCAGATTAAAAATTCATTAAAGAAATAATGCAGATGGTACAATGAACAGTTGAAAGGACGTGTGCCCCGCTCTTCCTGTGATAAACATTCTTGCTTACTTAACTTTGAAACAAAAAATGACCCAGACAAGATTCAAAGAACAATATTCTGTCGGATCACTGTGCTCATGTGTAGCTAGCCACAGACGGTTAAACTGCTGAATAAATAGCATAAAGCTCGTCTCTGCACAACTAAAAAAGTGTCAGTTACTTTGCAAAACAATGTTTCTATAGGTTTTCCCACTTAGAAATACAGAAACAGGAGTGCATAAGCATAGGGTGGCAACATATTCCTGGACACCTCCACACCTCGACTGAATGACAAGTGTGCACTGCTGCATCCTATCCCCTCAGCTGCCTTAAGTACCTGCATGAGCCTTCATTTTAACCACACGTTTACCCTGACTAGCTTTTTTCTTGGCTACGGCACCTTGGTCCTACAAATGACTGAAGAAGAAGTGCACCATGGGGCTAAAGGTTGACAAGAGGCTACCTTTGTAAGAGTTGATTTCAAGCACTCCCCTTCACCTTCCTCTTAGAAAAGTGTAGGCTGTGTGTTGATGAAGTCATCAGGGGGTGATTTGGCTGATATACGAGGAGACCTATTGCTCATCAGAAAGCTAACCGCCATGCTGATTGAGTCATATGTAGAGCCGCTGGGATAATTTGTCACAGGCCTGCCAGGTCAATGGACTTTGATTGGAACACGGTATGAACTTGAGGATTTCCACTGAGTCGAGGACCCTCACACGGCCTCTCTACGTCTCAAGATTTTCCCTCTTGCTCCGCCACATTCTGATTCTCTCTTCTTTAAGCTTTCTGCGCTTCACTCCCACTTTGTGTTTTACTTTACTTTTGTCCTTTTTCAAACTTGATCAAAAACTATCCACCTCTTCTTCGCTCTTTGTGTTTCTTCCTGCCCTCCTTTTCTTTCTTGTCTCCCTATATTTCCCTGGCCTCTCCCTGGCCTCAGCCTGGGGGCCCGCTCTGCTTGTTGAAAGGTAACAGAATCTTCCGGAATGACCCACTGAAATCGCTGGGTTGATTCACTGATGTTTCTGTCAGGGGGAAGCACAAAGTATAGGGCTGTATATCCCCCCCCCAACCCCTGCAAAATTCGAGGTGTCCATTACAGTAAAGATCTGGGTAAAAAAAAAGGGGAAGAACATGAGGGAACTGAGCTGGACCAAGCGGTTTCAATGTGACAGAAAGAAGAGGAGATCAGTGAGGACCCACACACAACGCCACATACACAAACACATATTTCTTAGAAGAACAGAAACCTTGTCAGAGACACCTGTTCATTTTGCTGTTAAGTTTGAAACTTGGAAACATGTGGCTTAGCTGGGGAGCTGTAACTCTGCCAAACGCTTATATATACACAAGTTCAGCTGTGCACTGTAACTTTTAACACTTCACAGTGAAAATCACAGCCCTGGCAACCCTAAGCCGAATAACTCGGTTCCCCTTCATTACCTTTCTTGGAAAAAAAAAGAAAGAAAAGGAAAATAAGATAGCGAGGTTTGAAAAGAGAGGGTGGAAGAAAGGGATGTGAACTTGAATAACTTCCAGAAAGGAGCAGGGCAAAATACCTGCAGAGAGTTTCAAAAACCACAAAATCTTTCATCTGAGTGTTTTGGCATCGCCGGGTGGGAGCCTTGGCGCTGACCATAACACATAGGTATCCCTAATCCTCTTTTATCTGCAATATCGCACAACGGGAGTATCTGTCCGAGTGAAGAGGGAGAATCTGCAGACATAAAAGGCTGATGGGGGGAGTGTTGCATGTCTGTACCAAGATTGTCCTGCTCCTTATTATTCTTTGCACATAGCTGTTAGTCTAAACAAGACCCGCTTCCTGAGGAGGACTGCTGTGCACTCACACTGGGCCCTGGTGTTGTTCTGCTTCTGCCTGTACAAGTGCATGAGGAGTGTGAGTGTGTGTGTGTGTGTGTGTGTGTGTGTGTGTGTGTGTGTGTGTGTGTGAGGCCACTGCACTGTTGAGATGACCCTGCTTTCTTTCTATAGGGGCTTTCACTCTGCAAGAGCTCAGGCCCCGTACAGAAGCAGCCTGTACTGGTACCTCTCTTAGACTCCCTTTCTTGTGCAGACGTCTCTTCTCTTTCATTCTCTCTCTCTCTCTCTCTCTCTCTCTCTCTCGCTCTCCCTCTCTCTCTCTGCAGCAGCAGCAGCAGCAGCAGCTTGAGTACTTCCAGCTGCCGACATTGAATACCGCCACCCACACGCACACACTCACTCACAGGTACAAGCCGGTCCAGTATAGAACACATGTACGCACGCACATGCATGTACATATAGACTCACACATGTACATATACACATCCTTCCCTCATTTACTGTAAAGCCTGCAGTTGGTTCTCATTGCGTCTACATTTGTTCCTCTACTGGATTCATGTGCTGTGCATGTTTTTTAGTGGGGTTCTATGTCTTTGCACTCATCTCCCCTGCGTGATGATTTCATGTCTATGTATCCACGATGGACCCTCCAGTGTCTGTTACAGGAACTCGCGATACAGAAGCTGACCGGGCCAAGACACACACCTCACAGCAAGCTGCTCTGTCCTCACACCAAAGAAATCTCCAACACAAACAGAAAAGCGAAAAAAGAAGAAGAAGAACGACGCAGGTTCAATTCAATGTCAAAGAACTTGGCTGCTCCTTTGCCTGCTAATGGCCTGTACAAACTTAAAAACAAATGTACATCTGCATCCACATGCCATATAGGAAAAACCCCTGAGTCCCTCAGTAGCAGCACTATGTCTGTCAGATCTTTCACCATGTTATGAAATAAGAGGCGTGCAGTAGAGGAACCTGTTGCTGGGCTATAAGACTGAAACAGCCCAGAGAAAAAATGGTAATGCAAGCAAGAGCGGCGGCAGGGGTCTGCCGGGGTGTAACCATAGCTGCTAAACTTGCATTCAGGCCCTTTCCAGAGCCGGGCTCGGGGTATGCAGACGACCTAGGGGCTGGAGACTTAGGGAGGACTTTAAGCCTCTTTGTCAAGCTCCTCCGAGCTCAGTCGACCGCTGTGAAGAGGCCAAGGCATGCAGCTGTCTAGCAACAAGAACCCCTCATACCACAGATACTGGCCTGTGGTTAAGGAGTGTGTGTATGTGGTTCACATTGTGTGCCTGAACATGTGGGTTTGAATTTGTGAAAGTGGGCTGTTGATGAATATCGCGCCAGGTGAAAACTAGGTATGTGGAAGTCTAGGGAGCTTTTTATCGAATAAAAGAAAGTCAACACGCTCTTGTATTATTTCTTATACAACAACTTCAACCATAGATCCAACACTTACAGCAATGAAAAGACCATAGATGTACAGTAACTGAATAATCTATTATAACACATGTAGTACATGTACCTTGTCTTTCTAAAACTTTGACTGACATGACCATATATGATTTGATTTAGAAATGGATGCCCCCTTACACAGCCATCGTGAAATCTATCCTTGATGTGATTGCAATATATCTAATAGGGAACCAACTCACTAGTCTTCATTCCATGTAAACGTATGTTCAGCTCCAGTTTTATAAAAGTAGCTATGTGTGAAGCAAACTTTTTAGAAAAAATACAAAATTTCCTGCCATTCATCCACTGCAGCTTAATAGGAAGGTAGTATTCTGCCAGCAACCCAAAAAAAATAAAAAGTAACCGTTTGCAACACAATGTACAGAAAATCATTTTAGAAATTTCCTCTGTGATTTGTGCCTTTATTTTGTGCCTGATTTTATATGGTTCTTAATGTAAACACTGGCCTTGTTCCATGCCATCCAGAGTTAAAGGCAAATGTAAGAAACACAAGAAGAGTCATCTGATCAGCTGAGTTGAATATTCATTAAAACAGATTTGGCAAAGTCCTACTCATATACCATTTCACTATAGACTGTATAAACATGGAGGCAGTCTACGTGACATCATCCATTGGTTTCTGAGGTGGACCTTTGAAGCCCATCGATGGGGGTTGCCATTAAAAAAAAAAGCTATCTCCAACTAACTTTGCTACAACACATCGACTTGTCAGTCAGATCAGCCACGTCCCTTATTATATATAACTCTAATCCTTCATAAAACCAAAACTAATGAGTTATCTAACATCAACCCGTACAGTGTGTTGATAAAGACAAAAGTGACTCTGAACAAATTTTGTTTTTTTGAACCAGGATGTAAAAATGTTTATTCTGCTGTAGAAATCAGCTCATTTGAATGTGTGTTCATGTGAGTTCATGTGGGGCTTTTACAGCCAGCCTCAAGTGGACAATTGAGGAACTGCAGTTTTTTTTGCACTTCTGCATTGGCTTCCTTTTACTACACAGAAGTTGCTGCTTACATTCAATGCTTCAACACTTTGTTGACATCGGCATAAATGTCGACAACATTTCTATGCTTACTTGGCTTACTTACTTACCTGTAGCAAGCATAATCACTTTTTTTCTAATAATGTGGGATACATAACTGTTGACTATAATCAACCTTTTTTCAAGCTGAAAAACACTTTAATTACATTTGATGTTGCCTTCTTACCATTACACTGAAATAGCTTCAGGGCCTCTTTATAGACAATGTGGATAAGCAAAAATAAAAACTGCAACTAAAAACTATAGAAGGAGTTTGTTCATGAATATTGGTATTGTTTTTGAATTGTCATGAACACATGGGAAACTATCATTTCACTGATTGTGATCCCAACATCACTTCAAGGTTTCTGTGCAAATTGTGAAAGGAATAGAGCAATGGCAGTCCTTCATCATTGCTTGAGATCCACAGTGCTTCTAGTAGACACCTTATGTACAGGGAGTTCAGTCTTTGAAACATCACCTACATCGACACACCTCCGTCTAGCTCTTCTGCCCTGTGACATGCGCCGCACACAAAGCCGAGACATCGGACAACACAGCAAACCCAAGTAATGTCTCTCCATGAAAGTATTATCAGTGAAACTAACACCTTCTTTGGAATGCCACAACACTGCCTGGAGACATGGAGGAGCTGCTTTTTTATGAAGCCCGGGTCCCTGCACTGCTCCAAATGAGCCATGGTGAATTCTTCACCGCCAGTCAATCCCTGGGGAGGCAGTCAAGAAAACCCTATTATATTTGGGGGCAGGCACCGCTCAAACTGACAGCAACTGCTGCGACAGCAAAGCTCAGAGAGGGAGAGAGGGAGGAGAGAGAGAGAGCGAGAGAGGAGATATGTTCACCGTTTCTACATGAACAACAGAGTAAATTGCACACAAGTTGTTTTCGTTTTCTTTGGATTGTGGAGCGGCACAAAGAACTATGGATTTAGCAGTAAAAATTGGACGCACGGTCTGGATTATGCTAATGGTTAAAAAAAATCTACCTAGTCTTGCAAACCCTTCTTTAATGGTTTCACAAATACAAAAGTTTATCTATAAATGGACATCCTTTTTTTTTTTTTTTTTTTTAAGAAAATGTTGTTTGAGTGTAAAAACCTATATATATAATTAAGTGATTCAAATAAGGTTCCTTTATAAAACCTTTACCTAAAGCGTGTCTACCCGTTACATAAGTCCACAATTTAAGATTATTTATTCATTTTATAGTCCACTCTAAAGGCCACACCTTTAATTATAACCCCAATTGCTAAAATTGTACTGACACACACATGCACACTGAAGAAAAACCACAAACCTGCCATGGAGTGCTACTGACACGGGGCAATTACTGCAGGCAAGAAGTCCCCCTTTCTAGGAAATATGTATGAAACATTAAAGCAACAAAAAGAGTAGCACGAACAAGAGCAGAGGCACGGGGAGGAGGCGAGTCCACCAGTGTTGCTTTCAATCTGAGGGATAACATGGAAAAGGTCAAGTCTGAGTCGGCAGATCACACATAATCACCTCCCACACAATGCTGCTGCCCTATTCCATGCTATAGCCTGCTGATGAGAGGAGAAGATAGATAAACGGAGGGAGAGACAGACAGATGGAAGCGAGGGGAGGGTGGAAAGGAAGGAAGGAAAGAAATAAGAGGAGAAGGAGGCATTATCATTCCAAACATCAGCCCCTTAGCAGATGCGCTGCTAGTCTTCGGCTGTGAAGGAGTGTCGTGTGACCCTGTTCACCTCAGGCCTAATGAAAGATTGACTGACCGACTGACTCACCTCACTATGCCAGCGTCTATGTATGCTCGACCAAATATTATTGGATGCAGGGTCTGGAAATGATCTGCAAGATTACAGATGAAGGAAGAAAAAGGACATCCCAGAACACGGCCTGACTGCGGGGCCATAAAGTGAACTCATCAGAAAGTGAACAGCAGTTCTGTGCCACAGGCGGAACAGGACAGCAGAATAAAAAGAGATTTGTTTGCGTCTAGTTATGCCAATGCTTTGACATGGAACAAGATGCAAGGTTTCAGGGTAATCTCAGAGCTCACATCAGATCACAGTCAGATTTTGGAAGTGCAGAGAAGTGTAGAAGGAAAAGGGGGGAAACAATACAGAAGTGATTAGAGGAAAGTGAAAAGGATCAGGCAATCCATTTTCTAGGTCGAAATGGTTTCTTTTCCCCTGTGCATGATTTAGGAACAGGTTGCTAGCATAATTTGTTCACATACTTAATGTTTTCGTCTTCTGTGAATCAGGTGGGGAAAAAGTTAACGACAGGAAAATAAATTAATTTGATAAGTTCTCCCTGTTCATTTTGTATGTGCTAAAATAGGAGTGAAATAATAACAGTTGAAAAAATATTGGCCAGAATAATTTCTCTTACTTCTTCCTATCTATGAAAAGCGTAAAGACCATCTTTATTAAAAAAGGAAAAGTTAAAAGGGTGATAATGGATTTGAAGTGTCAAAAAATGTAAATTCTGGTTGGTGTTTTTTTTTTTTGGGGGGGTGATTTTGAAGAAAAAAAAAGAATCAAAAAAGACGAAGAGCTTCATTCTGTTGTATGAAGTAGTTTTCTGTTGTATTTTTCATCTTTTGAAGTAAACTGATTAACACAAGACTGAGAGCCTTCATGTTTCCTTTTTGGTCCAGTTTTATCCCTCCTCTGACCACCCAAACATTTTACCAACATGATGTTTAGTATGTACGACGGAGGATTAGGGCCATGTTAAATTATTATTATTATTATTTTTGTATTTCGAGATTAAACTCTTAAATTTACGAGAATAAAGTTGTAAATTTAATCTGATTGGCCACCTCAGGTGCCACCCCAAAATCCAAACCAATAATATATTCCGGATGAGTTCAACAGTCTGCTGATAGTTTTCTTTACGTGTAAATCTTTTTTTTGTTGGTCGTACTTTTAATTGTAAATAAATGATTTGCTTACTTTGCTCTGATCGTGCCTTCTCTAGTCAATGCTCTTGTTACAGCTGCGCACACATCATCCTGTCTCCGGCGCATGTTAGAAGCCCCACTATGCTTTGCTCCGCTCCAAATAAACACCGGAAAAAGTATTTTAAACGGAATCCGCTGCAAGCATGTGTCAAGCTGGACAGAGCAGATCGACCAGGACAGGAAGTCAGACAAGGGAATGCACCGAGTATCCAGTCAATTTCAAAATAAAACGCAATGTACTGACTCACGATCATATCTCCCATCACTTTATCAACACAAGTAACCTGTTGTTAGCACTTTGTCCTCTTTATTCCTGTGGGATCTTGTGGTTCTCCTGTGATCTCTTTAGCCCATGAGTCTTGTTGCTCTGCACTTTGCTGCGTTTACGCTTCAGAAACAGAACCAGTGAGGCAGGAATCGTGCCGTCAGACAAGAGCAAAACCAACCCCTGAGATGGTACGCTGTGCACAGGGATCCTGTGGAATCCACCAATTAGTCTCAGCCATTGTATCAAACAGTGCAGAGATAGTCTAATTGGCTTTTTTTCAGCTGAAGGCTGGTGTGTGAACTAATGCCGTATAACCGTACGTACATGCTTCTTTCAAGAGAACCGCGGCAGCCGGCAAAAGTTACTTAGCGGTAAAAGCAGGCGACCGGGGTTCTCTGTGGAAATGGGGTGGATGCCATTCTTCCTTTTGAAAGTTATTAACTATTAGATTGACTTTGAAACTACCAATTTTCGCCGAGAAGGTCAAACACTGTTGCTTTTTAACTTTTTCTTCAGGAATAAATACAGGAGAGAAAACAGTTTGAGACTTTGAAAATGGATCTCCACATTTTTTCCCCATAGTTTATTTTCGGCTCTCATAGAAAATGTTATCCAAAGGCATAAAGGCATATTCACTGTCTTTAGAATTACACTCACACACATATATTATAAAATAATGGGCATTGTCTGCATGTGTGTTGAACCATTGAATACGAGACTTTTCTCTTTCTTTAAAATTCATTACACAGCTGTTTAGACAGTCTCAAGTAATGACCTTTTCTGCTTCTGTACAACATGCATATAAATCTCCACCCGCACATACTCACTCACATACCAAACATCACTCAGTATTCAAAGTTCTAGGTCAGTCATTCTTCCTGTGGTAGCATGGCATCACTTCAAAACCTCACACAGTAAATCAGCTTTTATCCCGTGCCTTTGCAAGTGTACCATTTGTATATGTACAGCGGGAGATTACATACAGAAGGCACACCGAGCAACCTTGGTTTGAGTGTATAAATCATTTGTACGTGCTGCACCATGTTCTGAAGAGCACACACCTGATTGGTACTCCTCAAAGTATCACACAATTAATGTTTACGCCGGAGGTCACAGAGCAAGGATAAGCAACTAATCTCAAGTGAATGCAAATAGGCCACATGAAAAACGCAGCGAAAGGCAGACATAAAAGAACCCATTCAGACGCATGTGAAAGAAACTTATGTGGAGAAAGACAGAAAAACATAATTATAAAGTGAAACAATGAGAAGAGGGAGTAATTATGTTGTGGGATCATTCACTCTCATGTTGGATGTGAATCAAAAACATGTTCAGCTAAAGATTTTCACTGTTGTCATAAAGAGTGTGTGTTTTATAAATATTGCATACAAAGCAGTGAAAAGTGTAGGAGAATGTAGTATTCCACAACAAGATACTTGTGAAACGCAAAATTAGACCAAAATAAAGTATTTCAAACATACAAAAAGTCTAAATAATCCATTATATGCAGTTTCACCCCTTTCAAACAGGCACTGCAAACATTTTCTAGAAAATTTCAGGACCTGAGGTCGGCCTAACGTGAAAAGGATGCTGCACAAAACAGAGTAATCTTTCCAACGTATCCTAGATGGCACATGTGAAGCTACAAGAATCAGATGCTGCTTCAGAAAAGAGTATGAAGCAGATGCATTAGGTGCACAAGGATTCAATTTTCCTCAATATTACCTGCTGTCCTTCACACATAAGCTCACCCGACTTCTTGCCAAATATCTGGTTGGCATCAAAAAGGCCGGACAAAGTAGTGTTATAAATTCAGCCAGTTGCATTCACACATGCAGCCCAACCAGACAAATTTTCAGGAGTACATTGTCTTGGCAGCTGTTAAATGGAGGGTACCGCCCACAGTTTGAATTAAAGGCTTTACATACATGTACAGTTTTTTTCTTTTTTTTTTTTTCATTTTAAAAGGGCAATGTAAATATAATATAGTTATTGAGTATCGTTGAACTGATTGGTGACGTGTTTCCGGTCTTGGGCGCTTTAACAAGTGCTCTGGGCCTCCATTGACTCGCGTTATAAGTTGCACATGGGCATTTGTTCCTCTTCAATACAAGAGATAGGAGCTTCTCAGAAACAGCAAATACGCTCATGAATGCATTACACACCACCACCCAAAAGTAGGCAGAAGAGGGATACGTCCCATCAACTGAGACTTAAAGAGCAAGTGTCCCTGGATCAGAGCAGCTGACCAGACTAGTCAGCAGTTTAAACGAAAGTTTGTCTCCACAGATTTTAAGAAACCTGCCTGTAAGTACGAGAGCGTATTGCAGCTGTTTGTTAAGTTTGTTAAGTAAAATAGATTGTATCCTAAGTTAAATTTATCGCAATGCTAATTATGTTAGCCAGTTAACAACATTTTCAAGTATGTGTTAGCATCAAGCTAACAGACTACATTTTACATCCCGGTCCATCTGTGAGACATTGTGAACCCCCCAGCCCCCAGGAGAACAATGCACGAGCCGCTACTGGTACAGTGCAAGTGTGAAAGGGGCCATAAAAGGGGAAAATAGTTTTTTTTTTTTTCAGGAGTCATTCAGCAGGATTTTTCCTGCAAATCAGGTTACTAATAATGTTTGCTGAATGAATTAAGTTCTCCAAATCACACGTGTGGGTCTTAAATCATCTTATGTCAAAATGAATAATGAAGTCCCACAGATCACGACGTGCGACTCTTTCTGCCATATCCAATTAGTTCCTCAGTGCCGTCTGAGTGCCTTTACAGTGTCAATCAGCAGGCAGTAAACATTGTCTTTCAGCAGCAGTCTACCTCAGGGGGGACTGCTTTTAAACAACAAAGTCAACACTTTGATACCTCCCCTTCTCACCTTTCAGCACAGCCATCCCCAGACGTAGAAGTGCACCTTCCCATAAAACACAGCCACAAAACACTAATACGCCTTCTTTTTTTTTCCATTTTATGGCCTCTCCTCACACAATTACCCATGATCACACAATCAGCGTTTGATTTTACGACTCAGACCTGAGCTGTGGGTATGTGTATATATATATATTTATATATATGTGTGAGTGTGTGCATGCCGGGAAAAGTAAAGAGGAAGGGGAGGGTGAGGGTCCAGACAGGCAGGGCTCACGTACACACACAAACACGAGGGTGCGTGTGCAGACAGCGAGCCGAGCAGACGAATGCGTGAAAACACACACAAACACAGGTCTTCCCCCTCAACCCGCTCCCCTCTCCGTGGCCTTTCTCTCCTTGCCCTTAGCTGTTTCCCAAGATTCCAGATGACGTCCTGACAGGAGGGCTGAGTGACTGGAGGTGAGGCTGTGTGATGACAGACCAGGGCCTTTATCAGTGACCAGCACACAGCCAGCTTGCTGTTTGAAGATTAACTGGCAGATTGAAACCCAAAACTGCTGCTGTTCCTGCTTCACTCCCTGCCTCTTTACATATTTTTTTCTTCGTTTTTTTTTCTTTTAACCCCTAGCTGGCTGACTGCAGGAGCTCTGCAGGTTTAATGTAATTGGCCTATTTCCTGCATATGAAGTTCCCGGTTTGTTGTAATTGACTTGGTCTTTTATTGGCTGTGAGACAGGTTAAATGGGAACCAAATGGGGAGGCAACACAGGAAGCTGAAGTCCGGGCTATCTGATACTCATCAAATCAGTCAACCTGGACACAGAACATGCAGAGTGCTGAGAATATGGCTGCAGTGATTATCAGCTGCACGAGGATTAGTTTGTTAGAAAAAGGTACTGGCTTGCGCTAGTAAATGTGGTGCTGAATGATGTTCTACACCAGCTAAGTGTGGGTTATATCTTTTATGTCTTTTCAGGATTTCAAAGGTCTTTTTGAGATTGTGGCCATTTAAATGCCTGATTTGCTGAAGCTTTTTAAGAAAATGGCAACACAACTCTTAAAGTTTTAAGACACTTTTTCAATGCAATCACTTGAGGAAAGTAATGTCGCAAAAGTTGTTGCCAATGATGTGACTGTTCATAGTAATCTTACTAAAAAGCCTCTGGATTGCCAAATATGCTTTGTTTGTAGCTAAAGAAATGCAACTTAGGTATTCCTCAAAGCTCCAAAATATGTTTTAAGCTCCAAATCATTTGCAATTCTGATAAAAAAAATAAAAAAATTTAAGTGCACAGTACATTGATTTTCAGTAAAAAAAAATTGAAACCTTGTTAAAAAAATAAAAACATTTTATGCAATGTGTTTCATGTAATGTGTACTTGTCATTTTGGTGCTGCATTTGAAAAAAACAAAACAATGGATAAGATCACATGGAGAAATTACCATTCACTACAAAATGCCTCTCAGAGATCATTGCCAAAATACACATCAGTAACAGAGTCACTTGATGGTGGAATTCAGAAACACAAACCTCTGGTTGGTCCATGGACACAGAGGGCTGTACGGGATAGCGAAGTGGGCTGCTACCGTGGAAAAATGAATAAATAATCTCTAGAAGATGTCAAGTATTGGATCAGTTTTTATGGATTTACTGTACAGAATCTCTGTAAAGACTACTGCAGTTTAAGGCTGGATAAGAGAGCTCATGAAAGGGAGCTGATCTCAACAGAGCTCTTGTTAGAACAGCTCCATTTTTGGCTTCACAGCAAAAACTAAAGTAAGTCCCTAGCATGCGGTATGCCAGCAATATTAAATATAAAGTCAACACTATCCTCTGGTGTTGTTTACAGTATTACAGACCAATGGCAGATGCTTTTAATTCCAAGTTAGTGTGTAGACTGTTGAAATGGGGTGATTGGTCAAATTGGACAAATTTTTGGATTGTGTATGATAAACATGATTTGGCCGAATTTGTGTCTATTGCTGTAAACACGACATCAAGATTTCCAGGATAGATTGTTGTAAGCTCTAATCCTTATTTTTTTTCCTTGGGCAAAGTGAAACCTTATCCTCCAAAAAGATCAACTTCCTTTTTATTTACTTGATTATGCTGTTTTGTCGCTCCAGCCCGTAACATTTCTCTCCACAGAGGCACGGAGACTCAGAGTACTTCATCAAAACATCGCCTGCCACAGTAAATGGAATTGGACAAAGCTGATATTCTGCTTTTTGATGTTTGCCAGAGTAAATGGACTATCAATGCAAAGTATAAACACTCCTCTATGCTAATGTTCCTCTGGGGGTCTTTGATGGCACTAGTAGTATCTGTGAAGTGTGTTTTGAAAAATTGCATTGATAAGCCATCCAAACAGCAAGAATTAGAGCCTATTCACACACTGTGCCTTTTCAGACGAGGGGAGAAAGAAGGAGAAAATCTAGATTTGAAACATAGTGCTCTGCAGAAGGGGAGACATTGGAGCATAAACAAGGAGCAGAGTAAGTGACTTGTAACAGACAGCACTGGCAAACCAAAGCAACAGTGTGGCAGGGGTCCAGTTGACTGCCAGGTGACATCATTTGGCATTGTTTCACCACTCCATTTATTTTATTGTGCTCATTGTCCTCCCACATTCACTCCATCAAGTGGGTCTTTTTGTGCTGGTTGTTTAGGTAGTCCAGGTGCACCATGCTAGTGGAGGCTTCCTGTCTCCCCAGAAGTCTTTTGAATGCCTCTCCTGCAGCGGGTATTGTCATATCCCACAGTGCATCTGAAAAGAAGCAGCAGCCCTGCGTAAATGTCAGAGAGGTGACTTGTTTTTAACTCTTAGCAGGCAATGAAAGCCTTGTGTGTGTGTGTGTGTGTGTGTGTGTTTGAATAAACCAGCTGCCCCCAGTGAGCACTTCCTCTTTTTACTGTGCTGAACGGTGAGTCTAGATTTACTGTGGTGCGCCCCCTGTTGAAAAGCTGTTTCCCTTTTCAAAGTTTGCAGAAACCATGATTTACCGAAAGACCTTTTCATTTACTTAAATCATGCCTTTTCTTTTCATGCAAAGTTTCAGCTCTATAATTGTTTTTGTATTCTAAGCAGGGGTCTGAACACACTTCTTGGGCTGGGATGGCACAACTTGGGCACTGACTTTTGCACATGTGGAATTAATTATGTGGGCACATCACAGGTTAGCAATTTTACAAATGTACGATTACATTTTTGATATTCCTGTGTGTTCGTTTTTTTTGAGTGGCAACAAACATGTTTTTTAAGGAGGCAAATTGAAGTCATAGTAAGCTATACCAACAAGATCAAATATTTTACATTTAAATATCACACAATCTGTCTTTTGCAGCATGGACATGGAAGTCTGTTAGCCAATCATAGTTATTTATTTTGAGGTGGCATATTAAAATTTCTGGGGGGCCTGTGCCACCCAGGCCACCGTTTAGAAACACCCCTGCTTCTGAGACAGTGACATGTTTCCTTTTTGTCACCACAGAGAAAAGACTGCTTATATTTTTTGAATGAAGTACATTGTTATTGTACAAATTCTAAAATTCCCCTGCAGCCGTAACATTGCCTGAAAAAAATGAAAAAAATGAAGACAGCCTTTGTGAATTCTTCATTGTGGCATTTAGTTGGCTTAGCTAATTCCACCAGTATTTCTGGAGATTTCACACTTTCCAGCAGAGCTTCTCACTTTCCAGTAAAAGAGACAAATTATTTTCGATCTTAAGAGGTGCTACCGTATCGCTCACAATGAAGGCTTCATTAAGTGGCTGTGCATTTTAGCAGCACAGCAGGACAATGATATGAACAAGGCTAATGACTATACCATGAGTGAGAAGACAAATAGAGGCCCGAGCCAGAGAGGAAGCCACAGAAGTACTGCCATGTCAGGTTCAATTAGACCATCTGAAGAGCCGTGCAGGCCAAGCTGACAAAGTCCTATTTGTCCGACATATTTCAGCCCACCTTTCCCCACATGTGCACTCTGCTCACAGCTTTCAGCACCGTGTTTGGACAACATTCACAGTTTCCCACGTAACCCTCTAAGGGAAAAGATGTTCTGGACTTTAGCTTTGGAGGGTTCAGTTTATCTAAGAAAAGCATCAGCCAAGTTTCCTCCGCATGTAAGTTAATTCCCTCTCACCCCCACACGCCAGGGATTTTCTATATCGAAAAAGGGAAGAAAGACACTTTCCTGCCTGTATTCCTGCTGTCTCGCTTTTTCATTCACCCACGGTCTGTCTTTCTGTTGTACACACACACAGAGCTGTACCCCTGTGGTGAATGTCTCACATATGCCATCCAGTTAGCTGGGTATTTTTGTCTGTGCGAGTGGGCAGCAGTGTCACTCTGCAAGCTTTGAGCTCAGCGGAGGGAGAGATGTGAAAGCCAGTTGCTAACAAGCAAGAGAGAGAGAGATTCCCTCCCTGCATCCCACAGCCAGATGGCTAATCTAGATAGAATAAGAAACATACTTTATAATCAGATTTAGGGAAGTGGAAAAAAACACACACACATCTCTAACACCATAACAATTCAAATGCCTCGTGGTCACGAGTTGCCTGGGAATGAGGTGACAACAACATAAAACACAGTCTCTTCTTGTTGAAGCCGATTTGATAATTAGACACACTGGAATGGCCCCGGTTAGCTTGCAAAACAGACACCAGTGCTCGAGGCTGGCCCTGAAAATTGGAATAATTTGTGTCTTCAGGGCTGGTGTAGTGTCTGCCTGGAGTGGATGACTTAGAGAATCCTAGATTTGTTTATTTATCTATGATTTTGCTTCTTCTAATAATGAGACAGAATCAATGGTCTTCCTTCCTCCTCCAAAAAACCTTCAAATTATTAAGAAAAAACAACATAAAAACTAAATACCCTCCTTATGCCTACCTCTGCCTGTGGCCTGAATGATGACAGGCTTGATTCCTGCTGGCGCTGTGCCAGTGCATCGCCCGAGGGTGCCCTCAGGTGTCTGTGGCAGCATATCCATTAGCTACCTGTGTAGACTGCTCCTCTGAGATACACACACACACACATACACACTGATGTCTACTTCCTTTCCTTTTCCAGAGATCCCTGAGCCACACATGTACACACACATATCCCCCCCCCCCCCCCCCCCCCCCCACACACACACACACACCTGAAGCTTACCATCTGGCCAAGGCTTGAGGACCATGCTTCCGCAGCCTCTGATGGTCTGACCACTTAGCCCTCTTCCTGTCACTCAGCCTTGTGAGAAGATGCTGTCAGCACAGGTGGCATTCCCTGATATCTTCTCTACGGGGTGAAGAAGAACCTGAAACAAGCTCCAAGCAAGTTATAAAGATCGTGGGCCGGAAAAATAGAAACCTCTGAAAAATGGAGTGTATTGCAACACGTCTGCAATAAACAGCCTGCAGATACTGTTGACTCAACAGCACAGTAATTGATGAATAGTTTGGGATGTTCTCACACTGGTGTAACTGTTGAGAGTACAGAAGAAAAAAAAAAGTGCAAATGTTCAAGTGCAAAATAGCTAACACATTTAAGAGCATCTACCCCTTGAAAGTCTCAAAAAAACGTAATAAATCTACAAATATAAAGTGCTGATCAAATTTGTGATAGCTTTTGAATCGTTCAACTATCTGTTGTCGCATTAAAATGGCTCATAGTTAATTGTATACATGAGAAAATAAATTTGATGCTTATGTCACCGTTGTAATATGTTTCGAATGATTGGATTTGGTTTTTATATCCAGCCTTGATTTACCACTTCAACAAACATTCACAGCCCAGTTTTGATTTGTGCGACTTGTGCAAAGCCTAATTAATTTTATTTACACTCAGACGCCCGCTTTCTGTGAACACCAGGAATCAGTAACAGCTGTTTGATAGAGAGAAACTAATGATGTCATGCCCAGATTCACCAGTGGGGAGCCCGACACTATGGGGGCTGTCACTCAACGACAGAATGTCAGCAGCAGCAGGGCCTCTGTTTGGGGAAGGCACTTGTCAATCACGTCTCAGGCGGCGGGGGAGCAGGTGCGCCGGCCAATCGGAAAAAATGTCCCAGCACAGCAGGCCCGGGACCAGGAAGTGAAGCGCCATCTGGAGTGAAGACGAGCTTGCGAGTGGGCAAGTAAAACAAAGTGTGGACATGTTGGAGGAAAGCTGGTGGAGGGTGTTTCTGGATATAACAAGGGCATTTGGATTCATGCTGCCTATCACACCATCTCTGTTGTTGATTCTCGTAGTCAGATGGTGCTTATTAAAGATGTGCGCAGGCTATACCACTCATATAGGGGTTGACGATAAGTGTGTGTGATAACCAACTAGTGTGATAGGCGGAACACTGTAAGCCACATTAACAAGGTGCACAAGACATGGTGTCACTATATTCACACTGATTAGCTCAACACAAAGCATATTCATCAGACAGATATTATTCCTCACCCAGAACCAGTCAATTTCTGACTGCGGGATGTCGCTTTTACTTCGATGGTTGACAATTTGCCAGTTCATGAAACAAAAAAGGAAAAAGTGGCGGCAGTGAAAACTGGCAAATTGAAAATTATGACATTGAGTTTGATTTGACAAAAAAAAAAGATGAAAAAATCCATTAAATCAGGTTCTGCACGGACAGTGAGCGCTTTTCTCCCCCCCTCTCCTCTCTTTTATGTAACAATGATCTTTTATTCCTTTGATAAGAGACAGATCTGCTGAGAGATAGGTCAGAGGAAATGGAACTGAATGGAAATCTTTGCGCTACATTTACTGAATCATCAATGTGATTAATAGCGGTTAACACCTCGTAAAAATAGAGCCCCAATTACAGCGGAAAATTAGGGGGCCAGCATTACCATCATGCTAATAAGTAGCGAATATAATTACATTTATCGCAGTATTGTCACAGAGATTGATAAATTCATGCTCAATCTCGTTAATCTCTCAATAACATCCAGCACAGAATTGAACAATTATCTTTTCTGTCATACCGCATGAGAAAGGGACGGAGAGGAGGAGAGAGAGGTAAAAGATTGCAGGAGTAGATGGAGGTGGAAGGAGATGGAGCGAGGCAGAGTGAGAGAACAAGAGAGCAGATATGCCTCTGTCCATCTCGAGTATTTTTCATCCTATTCCCAGCCGAGGGGATAAAACAGATAATTACCAACTCTAAAAACTGTGTCTTTGTGTGCTGCTCTGAAAGGAGAAACTCTCCAGCACTGAAGAGATAAAGCTCAAAACAAAAGCAGCCTGAATTGGACCAGGATTAGCTTTAATGGTGGTAATTACCAGAGGGGATAACAGCCTGGTCCTCTCTGCCCATCACTGACGCCCAGAGCAGAGGACAGCAGGAGGGAGGGAGGGGGGGGGGGGGGGGGCTGAATCAGGGCCCAGCTTTGGCTGCCTGTGTGGCTGCATGGTGGCAGCGGTTTAGTACATTCAATTGTAAAACACTTGGACGACCCATCTATGTCTGGCCTCTCCTGTGCTAAAAGCCACTACTGTATCTCATCGGCCTCAATAATGGCTGTGCATAAAAAAGGACCAGGCCCTCCACACTGTTGCTTCTTGAATTACAATCCAAGCTGATGGCACGGATAAGAGGGCCCTAAATTATAGCAGCGGGGGCACTGAGGCCTTTTCTTTCTCTCTGTCTCTTTCTCTCCCTCATCTTAATGGCTGAGTAGCAGCAGCAGCAAGCTGAACCGGGTGCTCTAATAAAGCGTTATTATTTGGGACACGGACAGTGATGGGGTCCGCCTGCCATGAAACAAGAGAAATTGAAATGCAACATGGTACCCCACTGCATCCTCAGAGGAACATGGGCCCCCAGACATCACAGGAACAAAAGAGCAAAACAAGAAGAGCCATGTGTAAGACATTCAGCTGCTCAGGAGGCTATAATTCATCTGGTTTTATATCACTACTTCCTTAACCTGAGTGTCCCTTATCCCTTGTTGTCGACCACACTTCCCCTAACACCACAGTAAGTTGTGTGGTGATACTGGGGCTGATACTGGGACAAACTTTTTCTCTCCATCTATACATAATAGATATTTCAGTTCATGTCACTGCCACGTTTTTGATACACAGATATAATGCCCAGTGAAAATGAATGCCTCTCCAAAGCTCTCAAGTCCAATTTAATGTCTGACAGATTCAGAAAATTGTATTATTATTTTCATTCTTTACTTGTCACTTGTCTACGGTGGCAGGTAGGTGCACGGGCTCGGCGATAGCTGAAAAAAAAAGTACAGTCAGAGAAACCTGCAGCGTATTCAGAAACGCTGCAGTTTCAAAAACAAATGCAACGGCTGAAACGCACTGCAAATGAAACACATGCGCTGCAAAGAAACGTCGACACTACGTCCAAAAAACACACACATTCAGAAACAACTGCAAATAGAGAAATGCTGCAAGTTCAGCCTTTTCAACAGAAGTACACGCTCCAGGCGTGTAGGGGAGCTCGGTGGGAAGGTTTATTTACAGGAGAGAGTAAATCACAAGCTCAGCTTTTGCCAAGCCTATGCATCTACCGGCCACGGTACCTGTCACTTGTTAAAGGCCTCTGTGGCCTGGCCTATCCCTTTAACATGCTATTAATATCATTGTGCAGAGCAACTCATACTGAAAATTAATCTAATAAAATGGTCTCATGTGCTGCTGCTTCCCCCTTCCCCCTCCCCCCCCCCCCCACTCTGCCACTTTCCCTACCTGTGTGCAATATTTGCAGGTTCCACACATTCCCAAGGTGTTCATGGACGTCTGACCTGTGGTGTGTTTGTTTCCTGAAATTCAGATCAATAAAGGACAACCCACCAGACAACCAATCCACAGGGACGCTGAATCTATAAATATCTCATATGTCTAGCTGAGCCAGACTGTCCGCACTGTAGACTGTATTAACTGATCTCACCGATTCAGGATGCAGAGAAGAAAATGCCTCTGTTACTTATTTTCAGATTGATCATTTAAATGTGGGAATTGTTTCTGCAACTGTATCGGAAGGTTGTGTCCATTGTTTCTTTATCAGTGTCAAACAGATGAAGAGCTATGAGCCTCCAAGGTTGTACCAGTGATCTATTACTAGTATTTATAACCTGTAGAAAATCAGGCTAGGGCCTATACTGTAGTATCTGACTGTAATGAGAAACAGCCTGCAGCTTGGTCCATAGTCTCTTTTAATTAGCTCTTTTGAGCTCGAGCAGAAAGCATTCACATGAGAGAATGGACCTGCCATTCAAAACCCCACCTGTGACAAGTGAGCTTCTTCGTAGCCATGTCTGTCAGCTCTAAACCTCTTATCTAGGGGATGAATCAAGAGGCATCATCACATTTCTTGCTGGGTTAAAGCTCCTGGATGACCCCCCCCCCCCCCTCCCTCCCTCTATCTGCTCTTTGTTGGATTTATCCTTTTGATCTAACCACAATGAAAAAGAACAGTGTCTCCATGTTCACCGAAAATGTAATGTGAATTAGTTGCAGGCAAATCTCTGGATGGTAATGTAAATGCATGTGAAAAACATTGTCATAGATTAAACTTGATTTCGCCCAAATTCCAACAGTATTGCCTTTGGTTAGACATACAGTTGTGGTGGCTTTTTTAAGGGGGTAGATAGGACTTAAAATACCTTACTTTAGTTAAGTTTCTTTTTTAAGTTGCCATAAATTTTACTTGAGCATATGAGTGTTAAAAAAAATTGCGGCTTTAATGAGTAGTCTTCAAAACCTTATCAAAAAAGGGACTGCATGACAAAGCAGCTATCAACACATTCTTTATTTGTAGATTAAAAAAAATAATTTAAAAAAAGCAAGTGTACCTTAGGGCCTGATCAGACAGAGACTCCAAAAACCCTGAAGTGCATCTGGGGGGAAACAGCTGAAAGCGTTTGTCGACCAAATAAAATAAGCGGTAAAAAAAATTTGATTTCAGCAAACGTAGAGCTCTCGTCATTGCTTTACACCTAGAGGAGGAGGGAGAAAAATGTCATAAAAGTGGAGGTTCTGAATATATGACATAAAAAAAAAAAAATGTTAACAATATGGAGAATTCCACCAACTCTCAGTGAGCTCTGTGTGGACGACTCGACTTAATTGATTTGGCCAAAAGTGACATTGAAGAGCGCTGCGACTCCGCGTCTTGAGCTGAACATGGAAAAAAAAAAAACGCTACCAAAAAACATGTCACGCAACAGCAGAGAAGAGCGCCTCGCAATCGCGCTGTACCATAGGAGAAGGATGGTGGCCCTGCTGACGCTTTTCTCGCGCTGCATCTCTGTGATCAAAATCTTGTACCAAAATCTTGTGACAGCGGGTAAAAAGTTTGTCCCTAGTATGTAACAGCCACAAAAATATCTGGATTCTGTCAGCGATGCCCTAAGATACAACAAAATACAACAACTACAGCATTTTCTATGTTTACATGGACCACTTATAATCAGAAGAAAAGCCTGTTCAGAATAAAAATGCTTCATGTAAACACCTTATTTGTAATAGACTGGACCGATCTGGCCCATTTGGAAGGCGATTTCCTTATGGTCAAGACGGGAACCTTTCTTTTCCAGGGCAATATATAGAAACAGCAAAGCAAATCTGGTCTGCAGCTGACACCTTTCTGCTGGAGAAAAACTCAGGACTGTTGAAAGACTCGATGTTGGAAAGGCTCGAAAACATTTAGTCGTTCAAACAAGTTTTTGAAAAATGAAGCAAAGCCAAAATCCACCAACCATAGTCAAATTCAGACACTGATTGGAGAAAGGAGGAGAATAATATCTGGTTCACAGCAAAAGACAAGCGGAGAAGCAAAGCTATTTCCAACCTAAGATTAACATTGATGGTTTACACGTCACCACATCTATGGACCTAGGTTGATCATATTTGAGAAAAAGTCGTGGTGATTGAAAAATGGGGAGAATGCACTGGGAATGGTTGCGTCAACGTTACTTGAGGAAATGACGTTTTTTTTTTCCTGGGGCGAATGTTAGGATGACAGCAAGTAAGTGATCTAACATATCTGAGCAAAGCTGAGTAACATCAATCAAGTCAAGTATACAAGCCATTTCTGAAAAAAAAAAAAAAAAATCCTTGAGGCTGACATCAAACATCCAACCACATGTCTGCCTGCCCTTGCGAGGAAGTCAGAATGGAAATCCCCCTCCTCCATTTTCCATCCCCTCTAAATAAGTTTTGTGGTTAGCATCTTCTTTTTTTTTTTTCTTCCTCATTCTAATCCAAGAGGAACTCAGCAGATGAAAGCAGAGCAATGTTGCTAATGTGTGCGATAGTCACGGCCACAGAAACCCACCACAATAAATTAAAGACCACAGGCATTCATATTGGCCTCATGTGACCAAACCCCCAGATACAAACAGACACATGGTCGCGCAGTCACACTTTGTCCTCCAACGCCCTCCAAACCCAGAAGCAGCCAGCGGGCAGGCGCCCACATTCCCAGCTCCAGACCTATCTGGTTATTGAGATAAACCATACTGTAAACACAACATTTGACTCATCTCAGAGACATGACCGGAGAGCCGAATGATGAGGGAAAACCTGGAGGATAATCTCTGTGTGACCTGTAGCTTATGCAACAAAGTTTAAACCACTTGAAAATGTGAGGGAGGTCTGCTTGAATGTCTCTGGAGCTGCACTGCAAAAGTATGACTCTGCTCTTCCAATGTGGTCTTACTTTAATGTGTGACAAGAAGATATATGATATGAATAAGTCGGAACTCCTCACTCTTTATATCATGCACATGTACTGTATATGTACATGTTCCCTTTAAACCCATGCTCATCCTGCACGCTCACAGACGCTGACAGACAATTTATGTGCTCTCTATCTCTCTCTCTCATTCACACACACGGCACCCATAAAATTCAGATGTCTCCACACTCCATCCTTTGTGAGACCTTATTGTCCTGGTTATTACCCTGGGTATTGTTACAGAGAATTGGTATGCTTATCAAGGCCTGTAGTCTAAAGTTGATACGACACTGGCCTGGCAGCTTCATTAAGATTGATATCCTGCCGCAGCACACCCAGATGAGCCGATCGAGGACATCGGAGGGAGCAGCCGAGCGGAGTTAGACCAAGAGTTTAGAGTAAAGACAGAACGAATGAGAGAGAGTGGGGAAAAAGAGAGAGACTGCAGGTCCACCTCCCAAGTAGCTCAATTGCCGTCTATTGAGCCACTTGAGCTCAGGAGAAGGACCAGGCATGCATGCCTCTCTTTTAAGGGGACGCTCCCCCCCTGTAACCTCACCCTGCCAGTCATAAATTACCTTCCCAGGCTTAGTCCTTTCACAGTGGATGCACAGAAGGCCCCTATAGCCTCTCTATGAGCAATTAAGGCCTCAATAGGATGGTATCAAACCACCCTGACCCCATCACACCTCTCCTGTCATTGTCACCTCCTAAAATGTCTCCTCCACTTCGTCCCCGGAGTGCAAACGGCTCTCAGTGTGCAGTCCATTTGACCCACCGCTGGCCATCCCTTTTTGAGACTTTTAATCACGAGCAACATAAACAAGGTCAAAGGTGGACTGGGCCGAGGTTTTTCTTTTTCAAGCAATGTGTACAGCTGGTTAAATACAGGCTAGTTCCCTCTAAAATGCACTAAACTCTGTTATTTCATTGACCATCTGACAACACTGCTGTCTCAATGAACAGATTATTTTCATTCCAGTTGATGGCCCTTTGAGCCATCCTATCATCTGGGCCACATTCAGTCTGTGTAGCCAACTGGAATGAAACTTCTGCTTTATGAGAAATCCCAAGTGCTAAATTCAGCCCGTGTAGGTCATGGGAGATTGCAGTGTGTACATTAACCGAGCACAGTGGCGTGTCTAATTTGCTGCGGTGGACAAAACAAAGGCTTTCATTGATATCTCCATATCGAGTCAACCTGGATTCAGTGGATGGCCCGGGTTTCCACTGGCCAGACCTAATGATTTATTGCACCACTGACTAGCCAGCACACTATCTGATTGGCAAGGCTGGGGCCCATTAAAAGGCATATATTTTTAATCACTGTTTACCATGTCAATAGCAATGCTAATCGCTTCTTAGGTGTGTTAATGTGAGAGTCGTGAGAATATGTTAATGTGTTAATGTGAGAAGACCTGATAAACAAGTATGAGTCCTTCTGCTGCTTTACTTTCAATCTTAATAAAAAATGGCATTTACAAAGGAAAGCGTTCTTTTCACCTTTGAGGACCTTCATTAAAGAAAGGAGGCTCAAATGTGAGCCACTGAGTAAACATCTGTTATTGAGAGACATAAAGTCAAACCAAATGTGTACCATTGTCCTTGTCAGGTTTAAACAGCTAATGATAAGAACAGTAGAGTGGGTTGAAATGAAATTCTTTTCATTAAGATAATCGTCTGAGGACACTCGTTTGAGTTGTAATGGGGCAATCCTTTATTGTCAGCTGCAACATTATGACAAAAAACACTCATTTCATGTTTTCGTCGCAATGCCTCACTGTCGTTATGTACCGCAGATGCACAGCTTCTTTTATGATGTTACATTTCTCCCCGCATCTTAAGGAGAATGGGTTGACGTGACAGCGAGTTTAATGTGCGTGTGGTGAAATGTCAAGCTCTATCAAGCCCACTGGCCGGCATTGGTGCACACAGAGTAGTATTATGGAAGTGGGGCAGTTGCAGCAGGCCCCTCTGATGGCCTATAGAGTGCTCCCTATATGCACACAGAGTCATTGGGCAGATGTGACCTCGCCGGCACACAGAGGCTCTTTGTGTCCGAGGGATTTAGAGTCCCCTGGGCCTCCTGACTCTAAACATTAACAGACCTACTGCAGGAGGAGAGAGAGAGAGACCCTTACTCTGCTGACATGCAACATTAACCGGGGCCAACTCTCCCCACATACTTATGATATCAGGAAGAGGGCCCTATATGTACGGATGCATGCAAAGGCGCAAGTGGTAGATTGATGCAGGGGCAAGGTTGAAGCTCAGGCGCACGCTAATGAGGTGAAGCAGTGTACTTAGTGAAAATATATCAGTTATTGGTCTGACGATGTATAGTATTTATATGGCTCTTCGAAGTTGTTTACATGCAATAAAAGCAAGGTCTCAAAGCACTCCACTTAGAGGATTCTTGCACAGGCTCTGTCCATTTCGTTCATTTTTATGCTTCAACATGAGCAGAGGTCAACATCCTCAACACAATTTCAACTCATCTCCCATGATGTGCCTTGTCTTGTTACTGGAATTGTTTGCCAGACGTGTCCCTCGCCATGTCTTACAAAGAGTCGTTTTTTAAATGAAGGGACCTAATTATCTGTCAGGGATTGATGTTATGAGCCGGACGTACATGAACTTATCTGAATTCTCGGTGCCTTCTTTCCTCTCTGTAATAGCATGATTATTCACAGCTGCAGCTGAAGCTGCCGCGCGATTCGCTGATATTCTCGTCATTTTTGCTAATAATAATGATACAACATTTGCATAAAGGAAATGAAACAGGTTGCATTTGCATATATTAAACATTTATATGTATGCATATAATATGTTTGCTCATTTCAGGAAACTAGGGAAGATAATAGTAAGACTAAGACAGGAAATAGAAGGAGCACAAATCCATGGTAAATATTGGTCTTCGTTATCTGCCACCCCCTCAGACAGGAGGCTGTATCATTTTTCAGCAAAGAGCCCCGTGTTCTTGAGGACTAGGCCAGGCCTTGCTTTATTAAATTATCTCCCTTGCTCCGCAAATACAATTTCCTTCATAAATCAGTCAAATGATCCTTCAGACTGTCAGGTGCAAGAGAGTGTTTTCTCTCCTATCTGCCTCCGACCAGGTTATGCAAATCCCCACCTCCGTGTTCGATATCTATTGAGATGCTCCAATTATCTGCATTTGGCCCTAAATCCTTAGCTTGTCCCCATATTATTCTCCTGCCCTTGATAAAATTGACACTAAGCATCAAGCCATCACCAAGTCAGTAATCCATTACCCCCCAAAAAAAAGAGCATGCCAATTTAACTAAGCCAGAAACAGTGACCCTGCAACCTTGACCTTGTAAACATCACAATGGGGAAGGGCCACAGTTTGTGCATTGGAGATCTGCCCGCTGGAGCATTGGGAAGGGCTTATTATGGCCCCTAAGCTGAGACTGAATTCAATCACATTGGAAAAGAGGCTGAACAGAGAAATCTTTACTAGGGGTCAGCTTGGTTTAAGACCCCAATACGGAAATACATAACTGCTCCAAGTCTGCCAAATGGAAGTCTGCATTATCATCCTCCCTACAGCCAGCCAGCCAGTAGTCTAATTTTGAAGGATAAACATCTGTAATGCATTGGCTCAAATGGGAGCCAGCTTAGAGTGACTTCAGCTTGATCCCAGACAGCTGTTCAGGGAGCAGCTATGGTCTGACTGCACAGGGGGTCTCGGTGGATGTCCTGAAAAGGGACCTCCAAAACTCTAAAGGGACAAAGGAATCTCCTGAACAATGTTCTTGCTGATACAATGGTGGAGCACAGGGTGGAAGGGCCAAAGGAGCACTTGCCTATTCTGGCAGCTTGAATGACCAGTGCATTCCTCTCCAGTCGCCGAGCAGTGAGCGCAGTGACCAAGAGTGACAAGTCTTTACACTGCTTTGTTGACACTCTGTGTGCTTGACCAATACATTCCCTGTGTTTTCTCCCTCACCCTCCCTTCTCTTCCCCCTCTTTCACATTCTGCTTCCTTCCTCCTTTACTTCTAATTCTGCAACTGCCCTCCTTCTCCTGCTGTATTTTCTTTTCTGCGTGGGTAGCCTTGAGTCCACTAAGCATTGTCAGTCCAGTTACATATTGCTCATTTGCAGAATCAAACATGCCACGGCACATGCACATAAATAGTCGCCGGGGTCAGGTCACCGCGTAGCATTACTGACACACATTTGGAACACATGTTTGTTCTCCATACAAGCCACACATCAGCCCTTTGACAAGTGAAATGGTGGAATAAAACATATGGGACAGTATCAAGGGTTCATGTGGAGGACAGGGAATTACAGGCTTCCTTCCCCTCTCACACACTCCCTCTCTCTTTGACACACACGCACACACACACACACCCGAGAGGGATCCATGGACTGCAACAAAAAAAAATCCCCAAATCCCACACTCCAACAAGCCAATGCAAAAAGCCAATCCGTAATTAAATTTAAGCTAATGAAAAAAGTTTTGCAGTTGTACTTGTAAGGAATGCATTGGGAAACAGCAGGGAGATGTGAAGGAAGGGCCATAGAACAGCTGGAATCAAGAGCATTTTGGGTTCAGTTCCAAGGAATGAAAGTTATATCCTCCTGATTGAATTTTTAATACATTTCCTCGGGTGGTAGGCCTTGGTGTTGTCATCCACAAGCCACTAAATTCAAGAGAGATGAGACTGACAGGTGGGGGGGGGGAAACAATGCTAAGGTCATACTTATGATGTTTGTTCCTGTGTGAATAGCCTCGACTCCTTAATTGACTGGGTAAGACCTGTGTTTAGTCCCACAGAGTTCCAGCATCAGCAGATCCACACCTGTGACAGGCTCATTAAAAACTTCATTCAGCTCTTCAGCAGGAACCCTGTTGAGTCGCTTTAAAGCAACACGCTCATCGGAATGATAGGTGGCAAATACAGTAGCTGGGGGAAAATTGGACTTGAAAAAGAAAGTCTGTCTCTCCATTTTTTTTTTAAAGCCTTCCTCTTAATAACCTGTTTTCCCTTTGTACTTTCAAACAAAATGGCTTCTATAGTTGTACACGGTGCCTTTGAAGCTAAGCCGTGACTGGCATACATGGATGTCTTCCTGTTGGGCCTTAATTTGATGCTGGCGCACTGCAGGAAACTCCCTCTTGTGTTTGTTGTCTCCTTTTGAAAATAGTAGACTCTCACTTGAGTTAAAGTAAACTGCATTAATTTTTCATGTACCTGTCCTTAGGATCGGCACTGCACTTTGAAACTGCGAAAAAAAAAAAAAAGATGATACGTCCCAGATCCTGTGAACCTGAGTTTGCAACTGATGTGTGACCTTGTAACTCTGCTCATCGATGAGCGAAGTGGCTCTCGACTAGGTAGTGTGTACGATGTCGACAGCAGCAAAAATGAATTCAGCAAAGCGTATTACTCCAGTGATGAGAAATGTTCTGGTAAATTATGACACAAAGCATAATTCATGTGATAAAAAGAGGGAAATATTGCAAAGATGGAACAGATTATTGGTTTGAAGGCTCGTACCTCCAGGCTATGAATATCTGAACTACCTAGTGTAAGAGATAATAAGCACCATCTTAATGGTTTATGAATCTCATTTGATTTATGGTTATTAACCATAGGAGAATTATAGGGGTGCTGTATTGATGGACAGGGGGTAATTCAGGATAGAGCTCATGTGATTGAAGTGGCCCAACCTGCCAGCTTATAGACAGACAGTCATGGTAAGTGCCTGTAAATCGCACAATAACCTGACCTACAAAACTTCATGCTTTTAGTTCTATTTCTGACAATCTTTTCACTGGTTTATAGAAGAAACTTTTCCAGACTAACAAGTAGCTTCAAGCCACTCATCACTTCTTTGATTTTTTTTTTTTTTTTTTTATTGTGAGTGACTCCAGAAGTAGAAGTTAAAAGGAAGAGGGGAGGAAGAGAAGGTTTTATCCAGGGGACCAACACCATTCCTCGTCCTGCACACGCCTCCAAGCAAGCACATCCCCTCGTCGATCCCCTTCCCATCCTAAATTTTTATTTTTTTTAAGAACAGGCATCAATAAAAGAACTGCGGTGCAGATTGGAGAAGGCATGAGCAGATTTTCAATGGGATTTCGGGAGAATGCACAAGGGGCAGAAATCTTTTGCTTTTGTCTGCTGTTCAAATGGGTCTGATGAGCCTGAAGCTGCAGGCTCTGCTTGTCATAGAGGTCCTGATCTCTTGTGAGAATTGATTTCCATCATTTGGGGGGAGCTGTACAGACTGAGGGGATATTCCTGCCTGGGAGAGCAAGATAAGGGCCAAATGAACTGAGACGGACTTACTGTACAAGAAAAAGCCTGGAAACCCAAAAGAGGAGGAATTTTTTTTTGAAAAAACAAAAATATGTTAAATTGTTGCACAGTCCATTTTAAAATGTTTATTTCAAAGAGTTGGAAGCCCTGTCCTGTTGTGACGTTTTCTCTGCACCAAGCATTTCATCTGATTATGAGTACTTTGCAATCTGCGACAGCATGATTGATGCTCCACTTTCATGAGGGGAATTTTAACAGCACCTCTTCAGCGCTCAATGCGCACCCAATTATGCGTCTGAGCTGGTAACCTTGAATTTATGTCACCATGGCAACAAAACCCCCGGTCATGCATTATGGATTATCATTGAAATTCTACACCCCTACCTAACATAATGAGAGCCCAGGACTTAATCAAATCAGCCCATTCTGTGTGACACAAAGTGAAGAAGGAGCTCTCATTGTGTTGAGGTTGAGGCTGGGAGAAGCCAGCCAAGCAAGCAGGCAAGCAAGCAGGCAGGCAGGCGGGCAGGCGGGCGGGTGGCAGACTGGGCTGTGACGGCCCCAGCAGCTGCAGGGCTAGCAGCCTGATAGATGGCTCCCATATACATCAGTGAACATATAGACAGATGGCCCTCAATGCCTGGAATTTCCAACCCAGGAAGCAGCTGTTCAGCCTAACCTCTGCTGTCCGTCTCACCTTGTTGTCATGGAACATTGAGCAGAGAAGGAGAATGTGGATGGTGACATGGTACGGAGAGCGGCGGAGCACCACCGAGCTCCAGGGTTGGGACAGAGGAAGGGGCAGGGGTAGTAGGGGCTGAGGCATGGCTTGCTGAATTTACATTAGATTGCACTTTCTCATTCTGTCTCCTCTCTCTAAACCCCTCCTCCTAATTTTTTTTTTTTTTTTTTTTTTAACTTGAGTCTCGCTTTCTTACTCACGACCACAGAAACAGAGATGGAAGCCAAAATGTATTCAAACCTCCTTTCTCTCTGTCTATCTCATGGATGACATAATTGTTGTAAATCACCGCGCTGGATTATTGCAATCTATTTTTCATCTCCTCCCTGGTATTCTCCCCCCCCCATCACATTTCCAGGCTCAGTCTGAGGTGTTACATAAAATATTGATCGCTCTTGTATATTTCTCTCATTGTATGTAAGCATTTTTACAAGCTGACTAGTGAGCAAAGGAAACCGGTATTGTTGCCCCCCCCCCCCCCTCCTCCCTGATTTTACTCTCTGTAAAAACTTTAAGTAGCTCAGCAGATTTTTGTTCCTCTCTCTTCTGCTTCCCTGCATCATCCCTGAACACTACTGAGAAGATTTGAGCAGGGGAATACTAGAGCTGGAATACAGGAAATATAAAAATAGGATCTTCTCAAGTAATGCATGAGCAGTTGTGGTCAGTGGGATTCTAAAATGGTGACTTATTTTGTGGAGAGTTTTTGTAACCTCTTATCTGATTAACAAACAAGAAACTTGTATATACTGATATAGCGAAATCTGAGCATTCATTTGTCTTAGTAATGTTCCAGAAACTGCTAAAAAAAAAAGGACACACATGTAGTTTGAAAATATGCTCCATGGATACATTTTTAAATCTTCCTAGACATTTCTGGGAAAAAATAAGACTGGCAGGAAACATACACATGTTCTAGATTGACTTTGCAAGGATTTAATGTTTTTTTTGCCACAACCATATGTCATTGGGAGGAGCATCCCACTAAATGGTTGATTTGCATAGCTTTTCACAGGCTCTTTTCCAAAGCAATCATGACAGTTTTTGGGATGCTCTCACTGGAAAAAAAAAAAAGAAAGAATGGATGTTTATTGAGTCTATAACAACCGCTTTTGGAAGGAAAACAAAGTCTACTGCGAGCACTCAGGCATATCAAATTTATTCTGAGCACAGCAGTGAAAAGGGACAGTCTATCAGGATCAGAATACTAATATGAAATATTCTGTGGTTAAAAAAAAAAAAGGAACAAAGGAAAAGTATTGTGAAGTAATAGAAAAAGTTTATGTAAAACAAATGGGAATAGAGTAATTCATCTACACCCCGGGTCCTCTGCAGCTGTCTCATACATCTGCATATTTGCAATAAACATAACAGGGTAATAAATGTTATTTTCTCTGAAGTAAGCGCATCACAAGTGGAGGTGTCATCTGAAATGT
The DNA here is from genome assembly GCF_963930695.1 of Labrus bergylta. Lineage (NCBI taxonomy): Eukaryota > Metazoa > Chordata > Actinopteri > Labriformes > Labridae > Labrus > Labrus bergylta. The sequence goes on along the minus strand of NC_089212.1, from coordinate 14,971,489 downwards.
ATTTGTGATGTGCTTGATGAAGCCTGCTCATCCCTCTGTAATGACACCCCTGCCTCTCTCATGTGTTATGCATCACATCTTGTTACCGTCTTCCTCTGAGCATGGCTGTCATCGTGTGTCTTCTTAGGCCCCTCCGGAAGCATCGCATCAGCCATGGGGATACATGGCAAAGGGAGAGAGGGGAAAGGGGGGAACGAAGCGTTATTAGATGCCTCTTCAACTTCTCAAACTCCAGAAGGTGTCATTCTCATCTATATTTGCTGAGACCACTGTTTTTTCTCTCGCCGCGCCGTGCCAGACAGATTCATTACAGAGCAGAAAGGAGTCAGTGGAATCAGTGGAGTAGTAGGTGTGAGATCAGTTTGTTTGAGTCCATTCTCACATAAATACATTATTGATGCTGTAATTCTTTTGTTATTAAAACATCTCTCCTGCATTATGCATGCTCTGATGACTATGAGAACATTTTGGACTCTACTTGAACCTCCTGCATTCAGATCGTATAGGAGCCTTTTATAAAGTTTTGTTTCTGTGAAAATAGATTTCTGTTGGCATTATTTCAGTGTAACGGTGACAAAGTGTGTGAGACTCTTCCCTTACTCACCACTTGTCACTTAATCTTCATTAATGCCAAATCACATTATTCTTTACAGTTGTGTATTTTGCTATTATTTAATTTGGCTTGTGTATCATTGCAGTACTCCAGTATCCTAGTTTGGTTTGTGTAACCAAGCAGTAATATGCGGTGTTGAAAAATGAAGCCGATGCGGAAGTGCAAAATCCTGTAGATTGTCGAGTGTCCGCTTGAGGCTGGCTGCCGGACGCACAGGAAGTCACATACACACCCCATACAAAAAAGTCAGTTTTTACAGCAGGAATTAACATGTTGACAACCTGGTTCAAATAACGAGATTTGTATGATTGGCTCGTGTCTCGATCGGCACACATTGTACAGGGGTGCATACTGTAAACACTTGCCAAAGTTTGATTTAATTAGAACCTCATTTTTTTTTTATTTCCTTTGAACTTTTGTTGTTTTTGTTCAGTTAACACGTTTGGCTTAATTCACTGTAAAGAAACACCTCTTGGGAAAATGAAGTCTTTGGCATTGCCTTCCTACCACCTTCCATGACACAAGAGCTAGAAGTACATTACAGAAACAGAGGCCTTTTAGTAAATTGTTAAAATAATTACTTTTTTCTTTGCAATACAGATTTCAAAACCTTGACCTAAGACAGAGTAAAAAAAGTACAGACTTTATACAAAAAGAGTATACAAAAGTTATGCAGCTCAGTCATAATTCGGGAGCCTCCATTCATGTGCGATGGTGACTGTGTCTGCAGAGACCCTGTCCTCCACCTCGATTTTAATGTTTTGATTGCCTCCGGACCTTTCTGGGTGGGGATTGGATGTTTCCCCCGAGCCAATGACAGAGTGCAGGTGAGTTTGGGAGTGGATACAGTTGCACTATTGGATGCCATTCAAACTAGCAACATTGCGGACACTGACAAAGTGGCATAAAAGAGAAAATATGAGCACAGTGAGGCAAAATGGCACGCGGATAAAGCTCGCTCCAAAATAAGGGTGAACCTTGGATTGGCCTTCATTCATGGACGCGGAGTTGGCCTGCTTTCTGCTGGACAGGCAGGAGCCAAACAAATGTGTTTACCCTGCACTCGCGTCCCAAAATATCAGCTTTTCCATTACAACAAATGTAAAATTCTCAGGTAGCTGGTTGCGATTATGTTATCAATACCAGCATTGACACAAGTATCAGTACTGATGCTAACATGACACAGATAGCAATACTGATATATATGCTGATACCAAGACAGGTTTCTGTACAGCTACTAATACCCAAATTTGTATTCATACTGATACTGGTAGCCATACGAGTATAGCCCTACTAGTTATGATACTGTTACTGGTATTTGTATCCAAATATTGTATCCAAAAAGTACGAGAGAAAATGTCTTGCAAGATGCTTTGTCCACTCTACATGTTAAATGTAACCATAAACTACAGAAAATCCGGTCAAGCTAAGATGTTCACTCCATATCACGCGAGGAAAATAAATAATCTCTTATAAATTATGCTTCTTAAGTAGTGCATGCATAATTGATTGCAAGAAACATTACCATGGACTGAGGGATAAACTCAGGTTTTCCATAACAGGGAGTGCATTTATGGCACAAATGCTTGCAGACAGCCTTAATTCTCCAGTGGGTCCTTGTTGTGTATATCTATGCATTTGCAACATAAAGACATGGAAAAGCATAGAAAAGAGCATACATCACGGAAAAGTTACTTTTGAGCATCTTCTCCATTAATCATCAAGAGGAAGACTGGATCTATATGGAGGGACTGTTGCAAACTAATGACTTTGCCTCTCTTTGTAACCTTCCTCTGACAGCTTTACTATTGGGTTACAAGGAGAGTCACACCAGTGCAGTCCCCACTGCCTCATTTACATAGAATTAATGATGCATGCATATGCAAATAAGCATTTTAAACAATGTTGATTACTGCCTATGTATTCATAGGCCAACAGTCACACATGTCTGACATGCTACTTCTGCATGTAATTTGCACCACGGTAAAGGGCAACTGGTACTGTCTCTCACGTACGCTCATCATGGCTGCAGGCGAAGTGATAAACGCTTATCTTTGTCTTCACTGATGTTTATTTATTGGTCGGAATTTCTCCTCTAAAAAGTCACCACATCTCTGATCATCCAAACAGAGTAGAATGAGCTCCCATGTCACTTAAGGCTACATGAAGATAAGCATCACCGACATGTTCCAATAAAGGCTACATGTTTTTCTAAGCCTCAAGTTAATCCTTTTCTGGTTCTTTATGTTCAAGTACACTGTAAAAACAAAACAAAAAAAAAACACATCAGAATTTGTCAGACACACACACACACACACACACACACACACCCCTTTAAATCTCCAACAGCCTTTTCTTCTTTAAGACACAATGAGTCAGGATGGGATCATGTTTTCGACCACAGATGTTCACAACTGTCTGAGCCTGTGGATACATCATAGCATTGCTTTTATCCTGCTCCTGGCCTGCTGAGGCCCGTAGAGGCCCATAGACGCCATCCAGACCAGCCCTCTCATTTGGTTGAGGGCTCTTCAGTTATAGGCCAACAACACTGAGAGCCTCTGCATGTCAATTCCTCCCCCTTGTCTTCCTCTTGTCTCTCTCTCTCCCCCCCCCCCTCCGGGTACGCCCTGTGCTTAGACTGTTGCATATCTAATATCTACATGTCGTGCTATGACTTACCGCTGCCCCTACAGCAACAGTCAAGAGTGGAGAATATCATAAAAAGAACTGAGAGATAGAGGGAACTTCATCCATACTGATATAAAGTAAATAGTGATGAAAGCGGTAAATGATGACTATTTCTAGACATCTTAAACCATATAACCAAGTCTGAAGATGGGGCATTATTCTAAAAATATAAAAGAGATTGATTGTAATGTTTATTATGGGAAGGACTTGGCTTTTTTTCTCATCTTATTTTCTCTTTACAATCAGGGTCACAACCCCTGCTTTTACAAGGTTCCATTTCAACACGTATTACACTTTACTGTGTCAATATTTACGATCTGGTTGTAACCTGCATGCACATTATATCGGGGCTTTTCACAATTTGCATTTATAGACTTATACTAAATGGCCTATTTCACTTCTATATATTCTTTTAAGGGTATCGGTGAAGTTGTAAGACAATGTTTATAGTTCACGGGGCTCACAAGGTTTTGCAAACATCAATTTTCTTGTGTTGGCTGACACCTACAAAAAAGCAGTATTAGAATCAATATACTAATGTATTTTTCTACATTTAAAAAAAAAAAAAAATCTTATTTCTTTAGCCTGTCACAAAATGGTAATGAATGCTCAGGGGATGTTTACCCCATTTAGATTTCATAGAACTTGGTGTCTGCATTGATTAATGTGTGCCTAACCTATGTTTTCATTATGAGAAGAGGTGTGTATGTGCATGTTTGTGTGTGTGGGGGTCTATTTGGTTGCTGGATGGGGGGTTATATTTTGGGGTGGTATGATTGAAACCCCCATGCCTCCATGTGGAGGTAATGAACCTGAAGACAAGCAGCAGCTAGCCTGAAATTTCATGCATTGAGAGAGCGTCAGGGCATACATAAGGCTGGCTTGGTCATTTGTTATCGTTAATCTTTACATTTATGGCTGCAAATATGTTATTAGGAGGTGTGTCCTGAGTATTTCGCTTTGATTGGGCTCTGCTCGAAGAAATATTGATCAGTCGAGTTGGGGAAGGGACAGACAGAAGGCCAAAGTGACCGAGACCTTGACTTTGAACATCTGCACAGGCATGACTGTGAATGTCTGGCTCATATTCTTGATCCCCGGTAATTTTCTTTTGTAGGGGAAACAAGGGCACATAAAGCCCATCACATTCAGACCAACCACTAGCTGGCTGGGTGAGTAAGTGACAGCACACATGAAAACCAAGATAGGGTCCGGCAATGACCAGCAGGCTCCTCCGGATTGCATTCCAGGAAATCCTATCCATCTTCATTCAAGCATTTCAGTGCTCAGTGGAATGGTATGGTGGGGTGGACCAGATTCAGAATGGCTATGTGTTTGTGTGTGTCCTTGTATGTATGCATAAGTCATTTCCAAGTCACTGCTACCTCAGACCTCACTTTCTATTCCAGTCTGTTTTGGATAGCTCTTAATATGCACACTTGCACCCCTCCACTGGCTGCAGAATTAAGTCCTAATAAGACGACATGATTCCTGTATTAATCATCCATGGAGATTTTTATAGGTAAGTCGCGACTCACCGGGAGTTTAGGGTCAGAGGCAGCAGCCCTTGCTTTATGCCGCATACAGCTCATGTCTACTGCCATCTAGAAACACCAGGGCTTGGATCTCAATCAATTATACTGCAGTCTGAAGCCATAACAGCACTTACTATTTGCCAATTCAAGCAGCAAATCCCATGATAAAACCAACAGCGACCTATCAAACCCCAAAAGAAAAATGTGCAAGTTAGTTTATTAATGAACCACGTCTAGCGTACCTATTTATGCAGCGGCATTGCTCACACCATATCTGTCTTTGTAAGTCAGAAAACAATATGCCATTATTCATATGAAAATTCAGGGATGGAAAATTTCCAATTCATGAAAAAGGTCCGCATAAACATGCAGAGGTACATTTAGGGGCAATGTTGTGGAACTCACTGATCAGTGTCTGATGAAGGTAACATTTCTCTCTGTCTGCGGTTAGACTAATGTGAAGGGGAAGGCCATTTGGCACAGTGCATCGGGTGACATTTGTGTAGATGTAGTGATTTGTGGAGAAAGACGATTGCAACGGGAAATGTGTGAATCAGCAATCCTCTGTGTAATGATGTCATGGTTGCAGTCACTGAGCTCCTTAGATGCTTGCATGCAGAACGTGCTTCGTAATTGTGGTTTGTGTTTCATCAAAGTCCTGAAATGCTTTGTAATGCAGATAAGGTACTACCATGTGTTGTTTCCTTGTGTGAGACAGCACTTTCTCTCAATTTGGGGCGGTATCCCTGAAGTCATCTTAGTGAGTCATGATTACTCGTATTTTTTTTGGTGCTATTTATACCCACGTGAGTGCAGTGGGATACTTTACGATAAGTTGAAAAAGAGTAGAAAAATATGCAAATAATAGAAATCATAACAGTTTGTATAAATTAGAAACAACTCAGTTTTGGTCCAGGTATAAATACAGACTGTTCAGTGGTGCATGTGATGAGCAAAGTACTTTCCAGCCACAGTGACAGCATACTTTGCCTATTTAAAATGAGGATTAAGCTAGGTGTTGACCCGGCAACCAAGGGACTGCAATCCCAATCCCAACCAGCAGCCATATTTCATGCTAATAACTGCTCATTTTATTAATTTGCTATTAAAAGTGGTGGTGTGTATACATATATATAAATAAATTATCATGCTAAATGTCATCAAGATTAATGGAAAGACCAACAGACATTGCATTTATGGAAATTGCAATATTACTCTTTGTAAACCGGCGTCCCCTGCTAATGGATTTTCTGCACCTTTATGGCAGAGAGACACGGCACCTAGAGAATAGAGATCGGGTGGGAAATGTGTAGGTCATTATGCATCTGGACTCCCAACCTTCCTCTCTCCTTAGCCCAGTGCCCAGCTTCAGGCTGTAAATTAGAAGGACAAGTTCTGTGCGACGATCACTGTTTATTGCTCTGCTTAAATTCAGTCTGCATTCAGAACGGTATATTATGGGATGCAGCTTTAAAAAAAAAAAATGAAGGCGGCATTTAATATAAATGATCTGGTGTTGATTGTGATGGATATACTATGCAGAGACACCTTGCCTTCAAGGGCATCGAGGGATAAGCTATCATTTTCTTCCTCTTACGCGTGAAGGGAAGAATGACTGAGGGTCCAATGTCATCACAGTGTCTACAACAATTGCACTGTGCAACTCATGGAGCCGCACACAAGCTGATATGCAACAACAAACTGTTTTCCTAGTCCATTATGGTGGATGGTTTGAACTGTTTGCGAGGCACTCAATATAAAGGAAACCTTATTGTAAATTATCTTGAGTAGGCCTTTCATTACGCAACAGAAAATAACCCTCTTCTCACTCTTTTCATGAGTGTATGACCTTCTGTCACATATTTGCTGAAGCTACAATAAGTTTAAGTCTCTGTAGTGTTTTACCTCCTCTTACCTTTGCTGATATTTCAATAAAAGGAGTCAAAGTGACCCAGCTTTATAAACCTGTGCTCAGCATAATAAGCCTATGTTACGATTAATGAGATACCCAGGGCATTATTTGTTATCTTATATATCTTATTGATTGCATTGTCTTTCATCTTTGCAGGTTCGCACCCTCTCTCCGTCTCTCTGACTCTCTCCACCGACTCTCTTTCCACCCTCTGGCTGTCTGCTTTGCTCTCTCTCCGTCTCGCTCACTCGTTCTTTCCCCTGAGCCCACTGCTCTTGGTTATATAGGAGCTGTTGAAGGTTGAATAGTCTTGGCATGCAAAGTGCAAGCTTGTATAACTACGCTTCCATTACCTGCAGCGTGTGTGTGCTAATAAGTCATCTTAAGTCAATGACCCGTATATATCAAGCTTCTTAAGAGTAGCGATCCAAGATCACTGCCCATGCAGGTCCTCTTAACCGTCTTATTTATAACAGACTTCAAAGGCTCAACTGATTCTCCATCAGGCCTCACACTTTCAGATGTTGGGTAAAAACGTGAACTGGCTGCAGGGGAATTGACAGGCTCACACACACACAAACATATAAATTTATACATGCACACACATGCGCACCCTCCATACAAGCTGTGCCTTAAGTGTTGATTGACCTGGTCTCAGTTCCAGCATATAAGAGTGATGCCTGCAGGAAGCTTGGCGGCCACAATTCTGTTTGATCCCATCCAGCAGTGCAGCTACTGGCAAATTTTAAATGCTGCTCATTTATTGAAGGAAAGCTCGGTTGTTTAATGGAAGCAGAGGGGATTGGAAGTGACACAGCATAAACAGGAACTGTCAAACAATTTAACAGTGTAAACAGCACAGATGAGCCACTGATGAATCTGGCTGTCGGAAGCCATTTAGTGAGGCTAAACCAAGTCGCCTGAAAGGTGGTTTTATCTTTCTGTCCTTCCATCTGTGTTTGGACCTTACACTGAATTACACAGTTTCTTATAAGGGCTTGCATTAAAGCCTGGACTGTGAAATACCGTGTCTGTTATTCAGTGGTGGACCATGTACACAACTTCAGGCAAAGACACTCAAGTATGACTCCAATAAAAGTGAAAGTTGCTCAGTGGGTTAACTGATACTTGAGTTACAGCGCTGGATTATGAAATGCAAAAGTATTTAAACTAGTTTTAAAAAAATCTCAAAATATTGTTGTATTTTCACAATGCATGGGTGTACATTCTGCATTGATAAAAGATAATTTTCTATATTTTTACAACACATGCTACAGATTTACAGATTGGGAGCTCCGAAACAAAAGTAACAATAATAGGAACAACCAAAAATATCTGGTGTTAAGGGAAAATGTCAACCAGGATTTACACAAGAAACATTAAAACAAATCAAAAAAGCAATTTCAGTAAGTATGGCCTTTTGAACTGTCTAATTGTGCAGCATATTCCTATTTCCTGGTGCCACTGATGTGCCCTGTCTGCAGCGGTGTTAGCACACAATATATATTAAAAAAATATGAAAAGAAAAGGACCTCTGTGACAACTTCTCTATTCTGATAAATGAACCTCCTGATCTAAGTGACATTTGCTCTATGTTCAACCACTGAGACGTGCAACGTAGCGATACGGCAACACCACTTAGACAAACCCCACCCAGAACCACACAAACTCAGTTTATTGTCTTCTGGGTCTGATTTTAGAAAATAAAAGAAAATCCAGCTGCCTTCATAGGAAAAGTAACTAGGAACGATATTTGTCTTCCAAATGTAGCAGAGTAAAAGTGACAAGTTTCCTCAAATCATAATAATACTAAAGTACAGATACTAAAAAAATGTGCTACAGTACAATATTTGAGTAAATGTACTTTGTTACTGTCCACCACTGCTTTTATTACTAACTATAAAGTCTGAACAAGTTAAGCTTAAAGTGTTGTGCATTTGCTCAAACGCTGCCTTTTTAAGAATAAATGATCCTCTTAACTGGTGGAGCCTGGGAATTTGGGAATATGCAATGTAAGCACTATTACTATAAGGCTATTAACCTTGACACCATTATGCAAAGTGGAGAAGATTAGCACTAAATAGAAAGAAAAAGACTTTTCCAAATTGGAAAATTTAGATTTAGATTTTTAGAAGTTGAGACCAAGAAAGAGTTCTACTAAAAAATACTAAAAATGTTTTTTTTTTGTTGATGGCTGAACAGTTCCATTGAAGAAATGTTTACTAATGCAGTGTGTCTTTGTTTATAATAAATGAGAGGCTCCTCTTTCGTGTCGGGGGCCCTTGACCGACAAATAGCAGGCTAATGACAATGGCCAAAACATATGGTAATGGCCCTTCACAATGCCCTGCTATCAGTAACACCTTAAACCTGCAGGGCAGCTATTCATGTGAACTATACAGCCTTCTTCATATTTAGTGTCTATTGTCTATTGTTAAGGATGATTGAGTATCTGATTAGCATTATGTTTGTTGCCGGTTTATTCACTCCGACCCTTTGTGTCTCACTGAATGAGAAGATGTTAGAAACGATTTCAGCACACAAGAACTAGTGTGGGGCAGTTCTCAAAAGGACATTTTTATTAGTTTTGGATCTTTGTAGTATATAGTCAAAGCCACGAGATAGCATTTTCTGATTAGCAAGCCAGCTGCAACTTCAGTATTGAAAAATGAAACCAATGCATTTAGTGCAAGAAACTGCAGGTCCTCCAAAAGCCAAAGAAACCCTGTTAGAGCCCATTTGTAAAGAAGTTAATGTTTACAGCTTGCTACAAAAAAAAGCCTGCTTCTGACTGCATCATTGGGCTTCATAATGACTCTTCAGAAACCAACAGGTGAATACCCACTCAGACTACGCCCATGTTTCATTCAGTCGATGTTACCTAGTCAGTCATCGTGCCTTTTTTTTTCTTTTGGATTGGCCAAATGTATGTCTATATTGCCAAAGATTTCTGTGTAAACACAAAAAAGTCAAACCTGTAATACCGCAGTATGGTCTGCAACTGGGTTTCATGGGATCCAAATCTTCCCAAGTGAATTAGGATCATGTTGCCCATACTGTATATCTCTCAAACCTGGATTGGATTAACTTTCTAATCTTCATTTTAATTCCACTTCAAACATCCTAAATCAAACCCACACACATACACATGCATGCGCTACCTCCCCAAACTCATCTACATCCCATGTCCCAGTTGGCAGTGACCAGAATCCTGAATCCCCTCTTAGCTTGTGTGAAATATAGAGTAGTTCTCCTCTCCCCTGTGCTAATCCAGGCCCATCCTTCCCAACAGCACTGGCCTGTGACAGATACAAAGTTACAAAGCTGCTAATCTCAGTGCCCCTGTAGCCCGAGGGTCAGTGGGGAGCTCCTCTGCCTAAGCAGGGCCACACTGGGAGGCCAAGGCGGGAGATAGCTAGGCCTCAGCCCTCAGCGCCAAGCCCCGCCTGTCAGATTAATGCACCTTGAGGGACATGGTGTTTCTTATGGGCCGCAGGCTCGCAGGATCACAGACTCACAGGCTCACAACACGCGGGACTCTGTACTTATTACAAGAGCGAGCTGGAGATGTGTGCTATCACACTGCTAGCGTCCAATCCACTTTCACGTTCCGCACTGAGAGATTAAGACCAATGGAAAGAGAGAAAACAACACAGTCACACAGCTCGTCTGAGGCGCGGAGATAAAATGAGTATGTTGTGTTTACATGTTTAAGTATAAGTGTGAATTTCGCTTAAGGGTAACATGTAGCTCAGTAGAGAAGAACTCAAATTGTGCATTAGCCGAGAAAAAAAATGCTCCTGTCCCTGCCCTGAAGGATGCAGCAGTGCACTTACATGATGATGGAGAACTAATTCAATAATTAATGGTGATAACCATCATCAGCAGCCCAAATCGATTCTTATCTTTGCCTGTGTTGAGCAATGCTACATTTTTAATGTTCTTGTCATTTTGATTAAGATCATGCCATTGCCTTTGTACCTACTTATAGCGTGAGTGAGAGACCTCTGAGAGCAGTTTTTGTGTTTAATTAGCCCTATCCAGCTCAAAGCATCCTCAAAGCCATATACATGCTCGCTTTACAACATATGTGCTTTAACATTTAAAAATTGAATATATGCGTAGACATAAAATATGAATGTGTGAATGTGTGCTTATATTATTGTCAGAGTTGTGATGGTAAAATAAAAGTACATGAAGCAGCACTTGAATTTTCATGATGTTTGTTACAGCTGTAGTGGATGAACAACTGGAGCCTGAATAATATGGATTGCTTGTAGGCAGTATACTAAATATTCATTATAGAAAAAACACCAGTTATCATTTAAGAATAGAATAAATAAATGTTTATTGTCTTTGCACATTGTACAAAAATCTTGCTGTACATCTCCTTAAGCCAAAACAATACTAATTGCCCTTGTGTGTATAACCTCATACACATGCACATGTCATTTGATATTAAAACAGCTACATTAAAAACAATGAAGAAAATTGCTGGCCAATACAGTGGATTTTTGAGCTTGAATGAAAACACACCTTTTTAAATGGATAGTGTGCAATTTTTTAGAACAAAACGATTATGCAGATGGAATCATCAGAAGACTCCTTTATTTGACAAATAACTTAATCAAATAATATTTGATACTATTTGACAAAGTCAACCAGCTCCACTCTGAACCTACATACACTCCACTGTTGTGTGCTGCTATGTGCTGCAGACAGTGCTTAGAATATTGTCAAGTGTAGAAATGGAGGATGCTCAGCTGGTCAAACTAATCGATAGAACTATTTGTAAATCACCTCATCATTATTATTCACATTAAAGGTCTAATACAATTTGATTGCCTAACTGTGTAAATTGGTAAACTTTGATGAATATATGGAATGTTTTCTGATGACCCGATCATTTGCAAAGGCATACATTGGTCCAGCTCTAAAAACAAGATCATGTTGTGCGATTGTTTTGGAGTCTATGAGCTATTGAGTCAAACTCTAACAGAAGGGACCAAACCATTTGAAACGCTTTTAATTAACAGTAAAAGGAAAACTTTAGTCTCACTGTGCTAATTCTTAGCTATTAGTTTGGGGGTATTAAAGTCATCATTTGAAGCAGCAAGTTCAAAATGTCATGTCCTTTTGAACTCGTATGTGCCATGAAAGTAGCTCTGGACAGTGTGCAGCCAACAGACCCAGTCAATCAACAACAAATGTAAAAATCTAATAACCTTCTAGGGCATTAATTCCATTTGTTGACCATTGAGATTAGCTTGCAGGTGACCACTCTGAAGATAGATATGGAATTTATCCAGCTAATTCCTTTTTTCAAATCACGCAACAACATTTTAAACTGGCACACACATCATTTCAAACTAACACACCTGCACCTGCGCAGGCAACACAGCAGCATCAGTATCCTGTGGTAGATACACCGCAAATGACTAGAACCCTGAGGGCTCAGGCTGCCATGATGAGGAGGGATTAGGAGTGGTGGGTTGTCAGCAGGGTGCATTTGTGAGTGAGCGTGTGTCTGTGTGTCTGTCTGGTAGTGTGTAAGTGTGTATGAGGGAGAGAAATCTTGCTGTTTTGGTATCACATGCCTGCTGAATCTGTTAGGGGGAGGCTTTTCTGGCCTAAGGATGTCCTTGCACATGAAATCCTGAAATCTCGCCTGGAATAGATGAGGTATTAGAAAGGGATGCACTGGAAAATCAGATGTAGGTCTCATATTTTGTTAAATGTGGAAAATCTTGGCAAAAAGCAGAACCTATTATTTTCATTGCATATGCAGGTTCTAGCATACTCACAATATTCCAGGACTGCTATTATATCACATCCATATTCAGATATCAATTCCACTACAGCCAACAAGATAAATGATGGAACGCCAGCTACACCAAATGCTTTCCTGTGTCTCAATTGTAACCCTGTTTCATATTCATAAACTCTCCACATGACATTTTCCCACTCTGGTGTTATATCCTGTGTCCACACGGCACTCTGTTTAGAGTGCCTTCTCATCCAAGCTCTAATTCAAAGCCTAAAATTATGGCGGAGTTAAATGTTCTGTTCCTAATGCACTGAAATAATGCTAAATTACAGATGGCTGGTTTTATTTGTGTGAATAAATTTGTGAGCTTAATGGTTTGTAAAACATGTTTTCTACGCATAGTTTACAAAACAGGAAAGGGTGCTAGAATCTGTGTTATCCCATGAAATACAATTACTGTTCATCTAAGCAACGTACAATAATTAAGGGAAGAACAAAAAAAAAAACAGTCTAGTTTCCCGCTGTGAGTTGTGAAATTATTCTATAAGCAGTTATGACTTGATTTTTTATGGTGATCAAAAACCACTGAAGCATTTTAGTGTCTTTTTTTTTTCGGCAACAAAACCACACTGTGGCTCACACCCAAATGTACTGTTGTAGGACATATTGTACCTACACTCTGAACACAGAGTTAGCTCCAAATTGGGCTATAAATAAATACAAATTCTCCATTTAGGATGATGATAGTAAATTTAAACTATATCTGATCACTCTGTCTGAAAATGATATCTACTCCTAACAGATGGGAAAACACTGCTCACAATTAGGCAGCACATGGCCAAGATCTGTCCATTTCTGGAAAGTAAAGCTGACATTTTTTCCAGTTATCTGCCAGTATCTGACATTAATCTGGCAATAGAATAAAGCATTTGGCACAGCCTCCATTGCCAGTAGAGTACTGTGTTTCCTGTCTGCATCATCTGACGATACTCGGTTAGGTAACATATTTTCTTGTTTTCATCAGATTAAAAAACCATATAGAGCTGATTTTGATGTCAATTTGAAGAAAACCTGTTGTCATAATTCTTCTTAAAAGCATCTGAACAACTGTTGGTGACAAAGTGCAAAAACCTGCAAGCTTGGACACTCTGCATAATTTTGTTTGCATGGAGCATGCTCATAAGCCCCCATATTGGAATTGTCAATTATTTACATACAGAATGATACGAAAATTATCTACCAATTTATCAGCGTTACAATGTGTGACATGCTAAATGTGCACCGTTGTTGACAGTGACAGTACAGAACATGGGGGACGGCTGGTAAGCAGACTTGATCAAGATTGAGCGTAGCAATAATCAAACACCATCGGACACAACACCTGCTAACGCTGCAGAGGTCTCAATTGTTCACCCAATGTGGAAAACAAGACGGGTACTATCTAATCAACAGAGCAGGGGTGGTGTGGTGTTGGCAGAGGGTTGGAGGTTATGCCCCCCCGCCCCCTTGCCGCCTCCAGTTGTTTTCCACTCACAGCGCACACAACTCCTCTCGCGCCGCAGAACACAGGAAAAGGGGGGGGTGTTTCAGGCAACCACAAGGAGTCTTTTATTTTTAGTTAATGATTGAACAAACAATTCTCGCCTCAGAGCCGTGCCCTCAGGTGGGCGTGGCTGCAGCCCCTGGCTTTGGGAGCTGCTCTCTAATAAGCATCCTTTCTCAAAAAAAAACTCAATATTTGCTCAGCAACTGGAGGAGGACATGGAGGAGCCGTTAGGGAGCAGGATATTGGTTGGCTATGACAATGCACATGAAGAACAAGAGAAGGGGAGGTGGGATTTAGGGATGGATGGAGCGACAGAGAGGGGGGAAAGGGGAGGAGTAGGAAGGGGATGAAGGAGTGGTGAGTGGTGATGGTTGGGTAGGGGGCCTTTTCTACCACATATAGCACTACGAGGAACAGATGGGGCCTGATAAATCCTGAAAGGGAGGCATTACCTGCCCAAGTCACCAAGCAGCCACAATTATCACAGGGCTCTGGGTTCATTGTCAATTAGAGTGGCAGTTAAAGCCAGGCAGCAGCTGTGGCAGATGGCTGCAATCCAGAGAGGCTGGGGGAGCCGGGACAGAGGCCAGCCCCCAGGCTCTCTCCATCTCTCCTCCTACTTTTCTCTCCATCGCTCTGAAAAGAGAGGGGTCTCTACTTTCTTAGTGCGTGTGGCAGTGAGGAGGAAGGAAATGTGTTGTGAGAGCTAGAGACACCACTCATTAGAGAGATTGCAAGAAAACAGTGTTGTTGACATGGATTTTTTTTTTTTTTTTTTTTTTAATGTGCAGTGCCTGAAATAAATCTTGTATCAACCGAACAGCATTTTTTGTGATGTAGTCAGCAAATAGCGCATAAATTCTTTGAGCGAGCAATTAGTAATTCCAATTTTTGCGGTTCTAGCAAATGTCTTGGCTGACATTGGTGACCGCAAACAGTTATTTATGAAGGTGAGCTCATGATCAATAGTAAAAGAGAAAAAGAAAAAAAAAGGCTGTCCCACCAAACAGGAGAATATACTGACTTTGACAGCTGGGGTGTTACATTAACTACACACAATCATGTGGTTTCAGTTGCTGATTATTGCGAGTTTGCTCCTTCACACTGCCAGGATTGGAATCATTTAACTGATTACAATTCAGAATACTGTCCCGATGGAGAAAGTGGGACACTCTCTGGGGTGTGGGTTAAGGCTATAGGTTTAGGTGCTTGTGTTCCATCAGTGGGCCTGCCATCTTTTGGGGGAGTCTATGGGCAACTGAAGGGCAGCCTTTTGCTGAGTTTGTCCCGTGATCTTCCAAGTAGTCTCCCCCCTGCCTCCCAGCCTGAGCCAAGGCTCACCAGCAGGCTTCACTTTCAGCAAGTACCACCATTCATCACCAGGCAGGGGTGCTGGAGGAGGAGGAGGAGGGGGGGTTAGGGGGTGTGCAGCAGGGGGCCAGTAAGGGGGCAGTGTGTGCCCCTCACCCCTCCTCTTCTCTACAGGCTGCTGAGAATACAGGCCTCTGCCACAGACAGCAGCCACACTCCTCTCTTACATCCTCACAATGGAGCTCCAAATTTATTCAGGGGAGGAGAGACCTGCTCCCTTCTACTGCTCCCCTGCTCCTTCACCCTTGTCTCTTGCCCCCTCCTTTTCTGTTTTTTTCTCTCGCTGTTGCCCTCTTCCCTTGACTCTCCTCCCTCATACCCCCCCCCCCCCCCCCCCCCCCCTTCTCCCTCCTCTATGCCATGGTCCCTTTCGTCCTTTTCTCCCCAATGGGGCATCATCCCTCCTACTTTGTTCCGCCAGTCCCAGGCCCAGCGTCTGGGCTGTCCTGATAGCAGAGAAGAAGTAGCAGCCTATCCATCTGCCTGCCCCGGGCCTGCCAATGAAGAAAGAGGTGCAGAGGTCCTCATTCATAACAATGGCCATTAACAATGCTAACAGCTCTGCTGTTGCTGCTATGGAGGCTGGGGAGCAAGAGGTTGCAGCGAATGGGACCGGGGGCTGCGCAGCCTGGAACTGCAGGGGCCAGACACTAAAGTGTGAGCAGGGGTCCTGGGAGGGCCTGTCGCCGGGCAGAGTTAGAGATCGCAGAGATCCGATAGGTTTACGGGACAGACGGCACTCTGAAGCATGTTGTTAGGGCGTTAAGCAAGCCCTCTGAGTCTCCCAGGCCTGTAAAGAAATATTGATTTTTCTTTTTTTTTTGCCTGTGGTCAGACAGCATGTGAAGTCCTGTCCACGTGAAGCTAGCAGCTTTTTTCAGATTGCCTTGTAGCTTCACACACACTTATTCAGGAGTCAGCGAGTCAGCAGTGTTTGTTTCAGATGCTGGGGATGGAAAAACTCAAATTTTAAGCAAAACCTTCTTCTACTGAACTCGTAACTTGAAAATTGATACAAGTGCAGTGTGCATAGCAACATAGCAACACCACAGAAAAATGTACATTCTACCTCAGCAAAAATACAGCAACAATGTGGGGGAACCTACTGACAGCCACACAATAGCTGTAATGATGCCCAAGTAGGCCAAATTTACCTCTGGTACTTCCCCAGCTTCCCTCCTGAGTTTTGACACATTTTCACATTTATCAGGAATGCCTATCTGTCTCCAGTAACAACAAAAGGCACCCCCTCCAAAGAAGCACACGGCATGGAGCCTCCTGTGAAATGGTTACAGTAGGCCCTCCCTCACTGTGCCTCTCATCCCTCCAATCAAACTGTCAAAAAAAGCACAGAGTCCTTTGTATTGCGCTCTTTTAATTAGATTTGGATGGATTTCAAATCTTCTCTTGTTTCCTGGAATGATTCTGAGTGAAAGAAGAAGCCCCTACAACAAGATTAAGCACTAATCATTCCTTTAGTTACAGCTTCTGAAAATGTGTCCATCTGCCCATACATTCAAACAACCAGTGGAGCTTTTGCTTTGGATGTGTAAATGTCTTTGGTTTAGACACAGAATTGATTCATTCTTCATTTTTGAAAAATTCTATACAAGACATGTGCAGACATAGAGAACATACAGTAGGTATAGTGTATTCTTTTAACATCTCATATAAGCCACTTGTGTGCAGGCAGTCTAGACTGTTGTGGGTGCAGCTTAATTTGATTAATCGGCCGTGTATCATTCTCCAATCCCTCCTACATGCAGTGTGGTATAGGTATGCACTTGATCCTCACAATCTGCTTTCATCAATACAATTGGATTTGTCCACAGGGCAGTGAAACATACTGTACATCATCAATGATTCTGATCAATATGATCCCGTTATGGCAACTTATTCTAGGTGGCACAATCAATACCGCACATCGTCAACATTGCTGTCTTCCAGACTTATAGTCTTCACTATCGAGTATGGACTTCAGCAATCTCTTTCCAATACCTCGAGTGGACATGACAAACAGGCTGGAAGTATGATAGCTTGTGAAGGTATGGACAGTTCTCAGCAATGGACCAAGTAAAGCTTAAAGATTTTTCCCTCACAGTGTGTTTTAACCGTTTTCTTTTCCGCAGCAAACACAACGGGTAAACAATTGATGATGATGTGATGGCTCGTGAGGAAATTGCTTGGAAAAACCTGACACAGACTATGCATAATTTGCTGACAAAATTGTCAATGAGTTAATGATCATGGAGAATTGGCAGAGCGTTTCTGCTTTTCAATCCATCTCTAATGCTTTCATTTCTATTGGCAGGCACTGATCTCTCTCCTCTCTGTGACAACAAAGACCTGGTACAAACACTGAACTGTCTGCAGATCACAGAATGAACCCAGACTGAAATGAAACAGTTTTACTTGCTGTGAGGTCCTCGTTTGAATCTGCCTCCAACACCATTTTGGGTGAAAGTTTCCATTTGATTCCAGTTAGTCATTTCAGTAATGTCCAGCATTGCTTCGGCTTCATGACCCTTTGCTCTTTTGTTGAAACTAATATTACAGGAATATCATGTTTGTTGATAGTTTATGAAACTTTAGGTAGTTAAATACAAATATTATAATTGATCATTTAAATAATTCAAAAGTACCAAAAAGGAAATAACCCCATAAGCCATTTTCCCCATCAGCTGATAGAAAAACTAGGGCTTCTGTAAGTGTGGATTCAGACGAAAAATATTTTCTGCATTAAGACAGCACTGAAACCTGTGTTAGTGGGGGCATGTTTTTTAAAGAACCAGTGCAACAATCAAATACAATCCAACAAGTCCATTTGGAGTATAAGATTTATGTGTTAAGGCTTAAAGACACGGAAACACTGCCCAACTGTTGGTAACACACAGCTTGGATTTTACTAGAAACATATCACCGTTACTATTCTAATTTCCGATGCTATTGGATTCAACATGGTTGATTTGGGTCGAGATATTCTGCTGGTTTATTTGGACTGAGCAAATTTGCTTGTCTGAAAAATGTTAGTGTTATTATTTTGGTGTTAACCCTTTATCTATTTATAGCACAATGGTTTGTTTGTGCTCAGCTGAAATGCTTTATCCTGCCTTTGGCTTTTGAAACAGCCAACTTCCTGTCAATTTCAGTGGAGAACAGAAAGTAATCCCTGTGTAATTTGGGAGAGTTTGAAAATTAGTTGTTGGCTTATTAAAAGGTTTGTAGTGATTTCTTGTTTTATGCTCAAAGTATGATGATACAGCTACTACAACATGTACCTCTACTACTACTACTACTACTACAACATGTACCTCTACTACTACTACTACTACTACAACATGTACCTCTACTACTACATGTACCTCTACTACTACTACTACTACTACATGTACCTCTACTACTACTACTACTACAACATGTACCTCTACTACTACTACTACTACTACAACATGTACCTCTACTACTACTACTACAACATGTACCTCTACTACTACTACTACTACTACAACATGTACCTCTACTACTACTACTACTACAACATGTACCTCTACTACTACTACTACTACTACTACTACTACTACATGTACCTCTACTACTACTACTACTACATGTACCTCTACTACTACTACTACAACATGTACCTCTACTACTACTACTACTACTACTACTACTACTACTACATGTACCTCTACTACTACTACTACTACATGTACCTCTACTACTACTACTACAACATGTACCTCTACTACTACTACTACTACTACTACTACTACATGTACCTCTACTACTACTACTACTACTACTACTACATGTACCTCTACTACTACTACTACAACATGTACCTCTACTACTACTACTACTACTACTACTACTACATGTACCTCTACTACTACTACTACTACTACTACTACAACAACATGTACCTCTACTACTACTACTACTACTACTACTACTACATGTACCTCTACTACTATTACTACTACATGTACCTCTACTACTACTACTACTACTACATTTACCTCTACTACTACTACTAGTACATGTACCTCTACTACTACTACTACTACTACTACATGTACCTCTACTTCTACTACATGTACCTCTACTACTACTACAACTACTACTACATGTACCTCTACTACTACTACAACTACTACTACATGTACCTCTACTACTACTACTACTACTACTACATGTACCTCTACTACTACAACTACTACTACTACTACTACTCCATGTACCTCTACTACTACTACTACTACTACTACATGTATCTCTACTACTACTACTACTACAACTACTACTATTACTACTACTACATGTACCTCTACTAGTACTACTACTACTACTACCACTACATGTACATCTACTACTACTACTATTACTACTACTACTACATGTACCTCTACTACTACTACTACTACATGTACCTCTACTACTACAACTACTACTATTACTACTACTACTCCATGTACCTCTACTACTACTACTATAACATGTACCTCTACTACTACTACTACTACTACTACATGTACATCTACTACTACTACTATTACTACTACTACATGTACCTCTACTACTACTACTACTACTACTACATGTACCTTTACTACTACAACTACTACTATTACTACTACTACTCCATGTACCTCTACTACTACTACTACTACTACTATTACTACTACTACATGTACCTCTACTAGTACTACTACTACTACTACTACTACTACATGTACCTCTACTACTACTACTATTACTACTACTACTACATGTACCTCTACTACTACTACATGTACCTCTACTACTACTACTACTACATGTACCTCTACTAATACTACTACTACTACTACTACTACTACATGTACCTCTACTACTACTACTACATGTACATCTATTACTACTACTACTACTACTGCATGTACCTCTACTACTACTACTACTACCACTACATGTACCTCTACTACTACTACTACTACATGTACCTCTACTACTACTACTACTACTACTACATGTACCTCTACTACTACTACTACTACTACTACTACTACTACTACATGTACCTCTACTACTACTACATGTACCTCTACTACTACTACTACTACTACTACTACTACTGGATGGATCCTGTCTGTTCTGTTTTTCGTCCGCCTTCTTTTAAAACTTTAAGAGTAAAAAAATGCCCGGTAGAAAGAACTCTGAATCTACTACTTAGAGAACAACTGTGAGATCTTTGCTTCAATGAGAACTTTCACTCTATCTTTCGATCTACTACTACTTTCTATCCTGTTAATACTGTCGGCTCTCTAAAAGTAGTATTAGCAGAATCCAAAAGGGTGAGAAGGAAGTTTTGGAAAAATAGAAACAAACAAAAAACACAACTGTGTATCACTGTCTTTCCTCTGCTGCCCTTTAAAAACATCATCATGGATCATGAAGTCAAGTTGTGTGAGGTACTTATCACCAGTCAGTGTATACAGTAGATAGAGGTTAGCGTGGCCCTGGTTTTAGGAATCATCTGGATCTGATACAGTGCACTGTATCCACATAGATATGGATGTTGTATGGTTAAAAAAGCAAAGTGCCAAAGAAAAGGGCTGACAGATGATATGGTAAAGTGGTGAAATCATTCTAAATGTAGAAAACACTTAACTGGTATTGTTTTTTTCTAATTGGCTAAAGGTACCCTTCCGCATGGGTACAGGATCTACTGTATGTTTAACACTGACCATTAATAAGAACCTCATACAACCTCACTTAAAAAATCCAAACATCCTTAAGTACATATCATATTGTATATATATTTCAACTATTTTTTTCCTCATTTAGTTACATAGCCTCACGGGATTCCTGAAGAAAATTAAAAGTTTCCATCTGTCTGATGCTCAGAGTCAATATGTATTAATTTTGTATAGTGTGTAATACTCTGGCGGCTGGTTCATTCATGCACCTGACTGCTTATTCAGAGCCCAAGATCCTCAAAGGTAACTTGTGAGATTCATTATTCAAAAGCATAGACGCAAATTATTTTCTTATTTGCAATAGCTGAGGGCAGTATTTTCTCCTTAGCTGGGCTTGCCAACAGAATCCAAATCAGACCCCTGAGGTATATAAAAGCTGGGATTTTCTATCAGAAGTGGAACAATGTTTTAGGACAGGCTGCACCTTACACTGCTAACCCTCTGCTATCAGAGCAGACGGAGGATAATCTACAAAGACATTCTGGCTCCTTATGAAAAAAGGAAGGTTGGCAGGAGAAATGTTATTGCTTTTAGATTATTATGGCAGCAGATATTTGTGGAACATCAGGGTCTTTAAGGAAAAATCAATACTTCCCAATATAGCGCTGCAAGCCTGCTTCTTTACACCCCCCTATCATGACCCCTCCTACTTCCTTCTAACCCTATCTGCAGAAAAAATATGGTTCTACAAGAATAAACAAGTGCTACTAAATTGCGTAACCACATGAAATTGTATTGATATATTGACATTCACAAATTTATTCTAGTCCTTTTTGCAAATCCTCATAAATTGGCTGTAAGCCAGTTTTTTATTTTTTCATTTTTTTAGGTCAGACGGTGACTTATTGCTGGTATCGAAACTGCAGGGCTGACCCTTTCACATAGAACATGAATTCAGCAGACAAGTGCACAGACACAGCTAAAAAGGCTCTTTAATTCCTGCCTGTTTGTCCTTCCACTCTTTGCCCTCTTATAATGTGTTCATCTTCTCAGCATACATAATTTAATTCACTGTCACATTAAAAATTAGAGAAAAAAAAAACATGTAAAAACAGTGACCCTGCTGGAAAAAGGTGCAGCATTTTTCACTTTCACAAATTTAAGGTGCGGGACTGTTCTTGTCTGTTTTTTTGTTGTTGTTTTTTTCTCTTTTGTGCCCCTTGCCCACAAAATGTCAGAGCACTCCCCCAGACACCTCCAAAAATCTGCTACAAGTAATTTTTTTAACATTATGTGAAAATGAGAATTCCTGTCATTCCCCGCCCCCCTCCAAATCAATCCCTGCATTGGATTTTGTGCAGCGGCTGACACTACTCAATAACTGTAAGCTCTTGATACATGTCATAAAGCATGAACTCTGTCTGCTGATAATGAAGCAGGTGACTGCTGTATGGCTTCAGAATGGTCTCAAATGCACAGTTTAATGACTGTGTATGTGTGTGTGTGTGTCATCCTTGTGTGGCTCCTTCGCAAGGCTCCTGTCAGGTCCGTAATTGACAGTCTAAGTGGGGCAGCCGAGAGGCCAGGCCCTGTTAATTTATTTTCTCAGACTCTCCATCCATATTTATGAGCCCCTGCTGTTTTGTCTATCACCGCCGATCAAACTTACTGTGTAATTGTACTCGCTAAAGCAAGAGAGCCACGTGCGAGTGGTCACTCTGCCCTGCCACATTCACATTAGTCATTATTATTTCATTAATTCACATCCTCGGACCAGGACTGGAGAGGAGGAGAGGAATAGAGGGAGACAGAGAAAGATGCCAGTGGTGGCCGTGATTAGAGATCAGGAATAGAATAAGCTGCCAGAATCAGGTCATTATGCCAGCACCCTCTGATCTGGCTGAAACTAATTGCTGTGGCTCCTGTGGGTGTGGGTCCCATCTCCTTTTTGCCCTAATAGCTGTGTCTATCACGGTGTGACACAAACTCATTCATCATTAGTGTAATGACATTCTAAACACAATATACTCTAAGCTTATAGGGAGAATACAACATTATTTCAAGCAATAATAATCAGTGCTATGCATCATTTCGCTGTAATAGAAGATCACCTGCTTCGCATTAAGTCCAATGTATTGTGTTGAATTGCATTATATTTATCTCAACAGGGAAATTCATTGATGGCTGCAAGCTACACACAGGGCATGTTGCTGTTTACCTCCAGTCATCCACCTTTAATGAATTTAATTTGTTTACAAAGTAACCTCAAGGAAATATTTGCTGGCGAGACCTTGATGTTTGCGGTGTGAGATGGGGGGGCATACCTGTATCGTCAGGGGTAATAGTGTAATTATGTGCTATTTTGATCCTGCAAACATACATTCATTTCCATTCATTATGACTTGTTATGTTTTCATCAAAACAACACTGCAGCCTGATGTAAGCATACATAATGGGGATTACAGTAAGAGGCCCCTGGTGTCGGCCAGCTCCAGTTTCTATCTGAAGCGTCACTTTAACAACATCCATGCAGACGAAAGTTAACACACGTTTGTTCTCACTTCCAGCAAAGTTTTACATCGTGGGATTAAGTGAGATTATTTTTTTGTGTGATATCATACTGCTCTGCTGTATTAAATAAGTATTATGAATATGTTATGTGTTTTTTTTTTTGTGCCGGGTCCAGAGACTCAACAATGCATACTTAAAAAGCAGCACTTAATGTGAGCTGGATAAATCATTAAAGTCGCTCGTTTACTTGAGCTCAAAAGCTTTAATTTGCATGTTGTTTTCACATATTCATCCTCACTCTCCCCCCCCCCCCCCGTTTTCTCTTTCAGAATCTCTGATTGAGTGCATTTGCTAATGGCTGCGGTGTGAGTTATAAACTACAAATGAATTCTCTTCAGTCCAAATGGAACTTTAGTCTGATATGGGCTCCCAGCATGCATTGATGATTATAGAAACCCTGCCCGTGAAATTGTCTTTGTAATTGTCTCACTGCTCATGGTAAGCTAGATACTTCCCTAATAAACCAAACTGAGGAGCCATCGAAGGCACTTAGATAAACCTAGCAGAGGAAAATTGCTCCCATAAATGTTTTCACTTCTACATTTTACAAACTATCCCCCATTTCATTCGGTTGCTTTTACCAATATATGGAGTGTATCAGTCTTTATTTTCACGTGATCTGCTGGAACTCAAATCACACACCAAACATTACCAACTAAAAGGCAAGAACAACAGAAAATCTTTCCTGCAATCTGTTTCTTTTGTGTTTTAAACCAGCTCTAAAAGGTGTCGATTCTTCAGCTCGAAAAGGCAATGTGGTAACCATTATTGTGTGCGACAACAACGCAAAGCGGTTCTGTGGTTGTCATCAGACAATTAAAGTCAACCAGGCCTGTAATTTCCGCGTCTATAGCCAAACATATAGTGTTTACAGTCTGTTTACCACATATAACACATATCTGTTGTCCTCTCGAGGCACCAGTTCCAGCCTCCATTGAAAATCATCTGTCCTATAAGTCTGGGACCAGACTCCAGTCATGCTGCATTCACTGCCCCATAGTAAAGACGCAAATTATTATCAATTTGTCTCCTTGCCTAATTAAGTTCTTTAATGTTAGTTTTCAACTGCTTCCTTTTACGTCATTACTTTTAAAGACAATGAGGCGAGGGATAAAGGAAAGACATAAAGAAATTAATTACGGTGGAGGAAGCAACTTTAGAACAGTGGAACGTGCCCCCAGGTGAAAACATGTCATTGGATTGACTTCTCCGAGAACAGAGGTTGAACCTGCGTTCCTTGATTAATCAATGTGCCGTGTTGTCTCCCCTACTTGAACCCAAGGCCGAGCTATATTTCACAGCAACAAATTGAGCGTGGGGGGGAGGGGGGGGGGGGACTGACATAGGTCTGACCATAAAACCAAAGGTAATTATGAACCACTGGAAGACGTTCTATAAAAGACAGTGGGTCGGACACATTTAATAAACCCGACGCAGGCTCCACAGAGACAAACAGAACCGCTGCAGACTAAGCCGGAGAGACCACAGGAATACAGCGGTTGAAAGAGAGACCAGGCAGTTTCCCCCCCCGGATCTATTACGAATTCAGTGTGTCGCAAGTGTGCAAATTTTGATAAATAACACCTTCGCATCAGGGTGGTAATTTGATTTCCTGTGCGGTAATCTAAACTAATTGACACGAGAATTGAGAAGGCAACACACTGATGTTAAATCTTCCTGGCGCAACGTTCACAGCGGGACGCTTCCAAAGTGTCAGGATGGTGCAAATACATAACCGCCTGTCCTGTGTGATGCCTGTCGGTTTGGTTGAGACGGCCTTCCTCACTCATACAATAACATGCCATTTTCTTACAATGAAGACCTCTAATGCCTCTTGATATGTCTGTCTCCTTTCTGGATTCATGAGCGTGCATCATTATGGCAACGCAGATGAGCAACGAAAGAACATTGCGGATAATCTTGCAAGAAAATGAAGCCTCAGTAGAGGTGGAGTAGCAGGAAAGGGAGACCTATCTGTTAGTCATTTTGCCGAAATGCCTTCTCTGCAGTACACCACTGGTTAGACGTCTCTTTTTTATTACACCACTGTTATGAAATCTGCCAAGGAGCATCTCTTCTGGCTTTGTGCTTAATGTAGCTTGAACAGCAAATGGTCAGACATCAATTCCTCTGCCTCCCCCTCATTACAGAGAGATGCATAGAAAGAGGGAGTACAGAGTGACTTTTCTTTTCAAGCAAGTATTTTGATGTTTATATGCAGAGGAGAAGAGAGAAAACTGCAGATTGCACTGTAAGCATTTCAGGACAATGATGAAAAAAAAAAAAAAAAAACAGCCGCTGTTAAATCTATATTTAGATGCAGCACAGACCCTGTTGCATGGGACTCAGTTGCCATATTAATGCCTGTAATTTAATCATCTACAGATCGAGGAAATTGGGAAGTGTCAACATAAAAGAATAAATAGTAATAATAAAAGGCTGAAGGGAAAGATGAAGGACACCACAATTGCTGTTGTGATGCATAAAAGAGAAAAGACAAATTAAAAGCCTGGGATAGTTTTGTCTTCTATTAATCAAAACCACAATTGTCACTGCAGCAAAAAGTCTCTACACATGCTGGCAGTAATTTAAAAAATATAGACACAAACATCAATCCAACTTCAACGTAAAGCATCATCGCGTTTGTATTCAAGGTTTAACTTCACATTGGGTTACATGTTGAGGTTTGTATGTTAACAAAAAAAAGATGTTGGCAGTTTGATTTTCCAAAATCATGTTATTGGTCAGACTGAGCCGGTTATATCACCAGCGCAGGGTAGCGTGAGAGGCCGCTGTGGCAGTGGAGCAGACCTTCCAGATGGCATCCGCAGCATATGTGGCATGACCTTCTGCAGCGCGGGTACACGGGGGCACCGAGTCACTGTGCAAACAGCAGGCGGGGTCCTCAGATGTGTGTGGCCCCCCCTGGGACACGGCGGCAGAATGAGATGCCCATCACTCTGTGGCTCTGCAGATGCTCCTCACAACTGCCAGGCTTTCGGCTTCATTAGGCCTAGATCAGATACATACAGAGGAGTGCAGCCTGAGGCTATCGCTGCAGCCTCCCTGCGATGCACACACACACACACACACACACACACACACACACACACACACACACACACACACACACACACACACACACACACACACACACACACACACACACACACACACACACACACACACACACACACACACACACACACACACACACACACACACACACACACACACACACACACACACACACACACACACACACACACACACACACACACACACACACACACAGGCAATATCACATTCCGAATCATTTGCAAAAGACGCCAATTTCATCAGTGGAAAGACGTGATGGTGAGGGATTGCGCCCTTTTTCCAGTTTGGTGTTTTGAACATGTGCAGAGGAGAGGAGATAAAAACCCTTGTGACATGAAGGAGTCAGTGAAAGCACATGAATACAGAAATATTTTAATGAACACAGAGAGGAAATTTGTTTCAAGTTTGACCAAATTATGATGGAAACCAGTGATTAGGGGATGTCATTCATGTTCACATATCTTCGGGTAAGCTTCTTTTAAAAATGTCTCATGGAGTCTTTTTAAAATGAAAAAGACTAACAAGGCGCTTGTTCAGACAGCGACAAATAAACAGAAAATGTCTGGTATCAAGAGGTTTTACTCTTGTTCATTTTCCTATTTACAGTGAAGCCAGCTTGATTGATAAAGAGCAACACACACCCTTAGTGAAAAAGGAACACTTCCCTGCGAGCTTTTGGACTTTTATTCATCACCATGCGAGACATTCCCCACCATGCAATGTGTAATTAGTGTGTAATCCCCTGCCTTTTTAAAATGAGACCAAAAAATGATGATGCGGGACCATAATGAGATATTAATTCAGAACACTGCAGATAGGCATTTATTTTCTTTTTTTCCCCTCCCCACCTCAATAAAGCAAAGCTGTATAAGTTATTACAAAGCTTTAATGTAGATATGGTTATTATAGCAATTTGTATGGGCAAACCAGAGTTTCATTTCCGCTTCTGTCTGTCTTTTTTACTCATTAAAACCTCAATCCCTATCCGTCAGTTGTCTGTTTATTTTGGTTTTCTTTTTGTGAAAGTGGCATCAAGATGATAGTACAGAAGGGAGAGCAGAGATACAAATATTGCGCACATTTCTTGCCAAAAAAAAATGCACTCTTACCCAGCGTAGCTCCCAGAATGTTGTCATGTGTGTCCAATCTCAAGCACTTGGCTCAATCATGTAAAATATGTCCCAGGTGACGGAAGCAGGTGGTCCGCAATTTAAACCCCACTACCCCCCCCCCCCCCCCCCCCCCCCCCAATCACCACAACCACCCCCCCAGTGGCAACATGGTTCCACCCCTGTGAGGTTGTGAATGCATGTATGAGTGTGTCGTCTTCAGTCTGCGCTTCTATCCAGTGATTTTAAGATTGAATATTTGAGAAATTACTCCAATGAGCTGACTGAAGATTGAAGGGTTGAGCAGTTACAAATGAAAAAACGGCTGCTGAGAACAAGACCATCTTCCAAATTTGATTAAGATGAAGGGCTGTATTTGAATAATTGTGCTAAAAAAATTTAGCCAATCTCTCAAAAAGCCAGAAACAATTTGTCTTTTTGAGAATTCTTCTGGGGAAATTGGCTTGACAGTCATCACTTTTAATGTGAAATGCAGTTGTTTTTTTAACCTAACTGCCCCAAGCACAGTGTTTATACTTTTTTTAATAATCACGCACACTCTATTGTTTCCAACTAAAAACCCTTAAAAATTGGAATCATTTAAATCTACATCACATTTTAAATTTATATCAAGAGCCTTTAGACTGTTTTTAATTCCCTTGCTTTAGCAGATGTTCCTGCTAAATTCAATCTGTTATGCATTGGTTTTTCAGCAGGACATTTCAAGCCCATGAAAAGACATTTCCACCTTCCAACACTGATTTGGTGTTTGCACGTGTTGAAATATATTTGTCACCAGAACTGTTTCATATCTCACATTAGAAGGGGCAAAGGTACTCTCAGATTGCCTTTTTGGCACCGTGTCAGGAGTGTAATTGACCATGTGTGTTTGTGTGCATGTGTATTTGTGTGTTTTGGGGTAGAGTGTGAGAGAGGGAGGAGGGTTAAGGGGAGTTGGGTCATCCTGTTGCCTGGTAACAAGCCTCAGATTGACAAAGGAAGAGCAATTTAGGACTACTTTCCCCAGAAATCAATACAACAGGCCTGATGTGATGATGTGAGATTAGCCAAGGGAGAGAAGCCAATGTATTTGGCAGGGGTTACTTCATAACCAAGAGAAGAAGGTGTGGAGGAGATTGCATCTGAAACATTGAATATCAAGATATAAGGTCTGGGCACCTTGCTGCTGAAATCTCACTAAAATGAGACTTTTCTAGCCCTTGTCTCCCTCAGGTAATGGGAACTTTAGCAAAGTGAACACTCATGGGAAGGGGAGAATCTGATTGTAGCTTTCTCCTTTAATACCGTCTGTCAGACTGTCGCTAATATTGCCCAGGGCGAGGGGATACAGTGCAGGGCTGTAATATTGGAAAAGATTGGAGTAAGATAGAAATAGTTGATGAATAAAACTTTAGGACAGCTGTAGACATGAGAACCTTTCTTTACATGAAACCTGTTAGCTGACTCCTGATGAGATGAGGAAAATAAATCCCCTGAACATGGATTTTTGGAGTTTTTTTTAACCTGAAATTACAAACATTTAAAACATTTAACCCCTTCAAAGTGTAATCCTTTATTTATTTAACAGGGTACACATGCAGTAAAAAATTGCTTCACATGTTAAATACAATGTAGATATCGTGCATAAAAGTGTCTAGCCTTAGCTAATTTGCAACCCCTGTACCTGAACAGAACACAGTGCAACTTATTACAACTTCACAATACTAAACTTCTGCCAGAGACATTCTGCTCACTTCTGAACAGAAATTAGATACAAAAAGGATCAGCAGTAGAAGCTAAAACAGCTGAAACTACATCAATCACCTTTTAAAGTTCTGTGAGCTGATGGAGTTTGTCAAGCCTGACAACAAGCCATCATCACGGCTAACAGCAGCTACCAGAGTGGAAAACATCAGCAAAGTGTCTGCTGCTACAGAATTATGGAAAGCTCTCACCACAGACAAATGCAACCATTACTTGTCTCTTTGCTCAGAACTGGAATTTGAAGACCACTGTACTACACACAGTACTAATAAGTAACACATAGCAGTAAACAAAGTGGACCACCAGGAGGTCTGTATCCAATGATTTTTTTACAGTAAAATAAATATTAAACCAGTGAGAACCCGAGTACTCTTCGTAAGGAATTGATCGGACTCTAGCAAAAATGCCTTTCCCAACAACAACACTATATTGGCTGTTTTGCTCTCTACCAGCTTTCAAAAAGAAAACATGTGGCCCGTAAAGCTTGTAACATGCTACACATCCTTTAAAAGCTCGGGGTGTCGATGTGCGTTTAGCACACAGCGTTCTTTTATCAGAGCATTCAAGCGTCAAACAGTTGTGTGCTGTGGCTGGATACATGACTAGTGACAATGTTAAGACTGCATCAGAAATACGTCTTGCTGAACTTGTTACCCTCTATATAGGAGAGGGGAACTGTAGAGTTGGGTGGTGAATATCTTTGGGTTCATCACAATAAACATCGTAGAGATTATGCCTAGTGCTTTGAACCAGTGTTGATAAAAGATAGCAAAAATTACTTTCAGGATGTTTATCTATACAGATAGAAAGCAGATTGCTAATCAACAGCTTTTTGGATACATGTAGCTTTTCATTGAGTACAGGAACTCAGAGAAAGGGTCTTTATGTTGACCACCCTTGAAGTTGGCTCTACGCAGGTTTTCACAGATATCCCGTGGATGTGCAAACAGCTTGTCCAAAGACATCCAGGTTAGGTGAACTGGAAAGACTAAATTTGCCCTAGGTGTGAATATAAGTGTGAACTTGTTTGTCCATCTATATGCCTAAGCAGTGTGAGGTCTTGGTAACCTGTAAATCTCCTCCAGTGCATGCTGGGAGAGGCTAGATGAGGCTGCTGTGACCCTTAAACGAATATGTGGCCAATGATAAACAGATGACACATTTTTTGTTCAACACTCTTGAACGCCTTTCTGCAATCAATGCACGTCAAAACGTTTTGACAGGGATGAAAATGGGTTATGCCAGACAAAGAAATCCCTTTTTGAATGATTGCAAAACGCTGAGTTCAAAAAGTACTTGTAAAGAAAACAGTGGTTCACGTTCTTTTAGGAATGCAAACTGTGCTGGAAGGGTGCAAGGTTACATTTTGGTAACAGGCAAAAAAACAATAAAAATTATACTTAATGAAAAAAATGTTTGGCCTTGACAGATCCCAAATTAAATCCTAATTAAACTACTCCTATAGAACACATAAGTGGAGGATTAAGCCTTGCCTCGGAGTAAAAGTGACGGAGAAAAGGGCATGAAACAGAGACAGAGAGGTACTCACACTGACCAGAGTGGAGAGAACAGATAAGCAGGTAGAGAGAAAGAAATAGCAGCGACCAGATCACACACAATGGCTAATCTGGGTGACTGGAAGAAGAGATGAAGGATTAGAAAGAGAAACATTCACACAGGCTTCTCTCAGACTATAGCCCGGTGTAACCAGACCCCTGTGAGGCTGGACAGTGGAAACTCTTGATGGGCAGGAATGCAGATCCCAAGAACACAAGAGAGCAGATTGATAGGCACCGAGAAAGGGGAGGAATGCATCAACTCTCGGGCACAGTGGGAACAGAATGGCAGCGGAGGATCACTTTGACCTGTGCTGACACCTCTGTCATCACACGTCCTGTGTCTCAGGCCAGGGAAAAGAGGAGGTAATAGGACGAAGGAAGAACTTGAGGAGGGAAGCAGAGAAGGAGGAAGGGGGCAGAGGTGAAGGGAGGTGGGTGTCCTCAGCCTGACAGCAGGAGGCAGAATGTGTCCAGATCCCCAAGGAAAAGCATGTTGTGCATGCAGTGTGCACTGCAGGGAATCTATACCAGCCTTTGATTGTGAAAGGAGCCTATGCAGACAGACAACACACACAAGCAAACTCTATTTGACTCTAAAGAGGGTGGTGCAAAATCTAATTCTTTTTAAATTAAAACGAGATTGGGCTTGTTTAAAACCGACCTTCAAAGCTCTTTAACATTTTATCTGTGCAGTGCAGACAAAATGTGAATAAAGAGCAAGGTGATGTATTACTTCAAGAGACCGTCACATCAGCTAATCATCTGCTAGCGATTTCATCCAGATTTGTAATCTGCTTTCATATCAAGTCCATAATCAATTCATTGATCAGCGCCTGGGACGAAGTCGGGCAGAAACAGAGTCACCCTGGAGAAATGAACTCTGTAGTCTTTCTGCTTGTCTTCTCTACACAATGATGAGGCAATCAGCACTAATAAGATCGTTCTCTCTCTTCTCTGGCTCTCTCTAACACTGCCCGCCATTTACCAACGTCTGCATCATTAGTCTGCCTGGGTCAGTCCACCTGGACTGATGGCTCTGTGTCAGGACCTGCCGCATTAGATCGGCGCTCAGGTGCTATAACTCACCTCCGTATGGGCAAGGGGTCAATAAAGAGATGAGGCCTGCTGGCCATTAGCTGCTAAGAGAAAGACAGTGAGGTTGTATCAGGGTCAGCAAGGGTCATAGTTGTTAAGCAGAGTATCGAAGGAGGGAAGGAAGTCAGGAAGAGGTGTTGGTATTGAAATGAAAGGAATGGAACAAGGTATAAGGTGTGAATTGGTTCATAATGAGGTTTGTGCAGGTTGTCTGAAAGGAAAGGAGGGTGTGAGCTCCGTTGATTTTGGTGCAAGGAGTTGACGAAATAGGGAAGCATTGCTTCAGGACACCTGGGCGGACATATTATCCAGACTTTACAACTGGTGCTAGTGGATCTAAGAAGTTGTAATAAGGCAGTGTAGCTATTTTTAAGAATTGTATCACGCTCACAGGGGTGAATTACATATTAAAAGCTTTGAATGTCTATATTCGTTGTGTTACACTTAAAATTTGGTTTAAAAAAATCTCAATACAGAAAGCATGCTATTTCCTCAGCAACATCTGCTTTATTTATTCATTTTAATACCCAACATTTTACACAACAATGTATGTACTGGGAGGTGTAGAGCAGTTTTTACACTCTGAAAATGAGTTTCCTTAGTTCATTGTTTACTTTCCTCTTTTTAATAGAAAATTATAGTGGATCATCTTACCTGACAAATGTGTGTTTTTAAGGCAGTCGGGTCAGTTTTAAAGCTAGTATGGGATAGCATACAAATCAAAGCTCACTGGGAAATTGTTCAAAAGTGGACCGCCTTGACAGCAAAGTAATATTTATATTGTCAATAGTAAGTGTATTAGCCACAGGAGAGGCTGGTTAGCTCAACCTTTCATTGAGAAACCAGTCGCTTGTGCTACACTATATACTGTACATTGCTGCAGACAGGGCCATAAAAAATCTGGAAGACTTTTAGAGCTATATTTTTCTGTCACCAAGTTACTTTTCTAGCACTACTTCTGCATACAACATAAGCCTTCTTGCAGAAAAATGATCAGCTTCTCAGGTCTGTGGGCTTACAAGGAGGCAACAAAAACTACCAAAATACAGTGACTACAACATACCATTATAATATTGATAGACCAGGATACTTCGATGGACCGGAGTACGCAGATTAAACACCTCTTCACATAGAGACTCAACACGTCCAAAAGACAGAGGGTAAACTGGACTTCAGTGGAACCTGGTGGACAGGAGACCCCAAGTTACCTGGTGATGCAGGTTTGTTCACCGAGCGACTGTCGACGAAACCCGCACAGTTATCATCAGCTCACATTCACCTGCAGTCTGCATCAGAGTTCCCTGCTGTACTGAATGCTTGTGTTTTATGGACCTTCTTCAAGTTTGCAGAAATTCAACTGGGAAACCACAAAGGCTGAGTGGAAATTTGTCTTCAAAGTAAGTTTTTGGCACGCAATATTATAATTACTCAAAACACACTATGTGTTCGTTGTTGAAGAGTATAACCGGGACAGAACAACAAAATCTTCAGCTATTACTGGCTGTCAGCCGATAATCTTTAAAACATATGATGCTTAAATTCACCTTAAACTGGAACGTAATCAAAATATACAATATAATCATTCTAATTGGTAAAATTCATGCTCACTACACAGTAGACCCAGCGCACAGCAGGCAGAGGAAGACGGTTCGCATAAGGAGTACTAAAACATAGTTGCTTGCTGATCGCAAAGAGCAGACTTTTCTAAAATATAGCACGCAGTTACATCATTGATTTTTAGATTGGTTGTCCTTAAAGTCGGCTAAATAACGTGGTACAAATGGCCCCGTCTGCAGAAGTTTACAGCCATAGCTTCAGTTCTGCAACGCCGGCTGCTTTTTTCAATAAAAGGGGCCGAGCCGACCAGCAGCTCCTGTCGCTTATACACTTACATCGACAAGTCCTCATACAACCCCACTTCATAAAAAAAAGATTTGTTTGAAGGAATCATCAAAAGTCACATTCAGGGGACACACATTTTAGTATGAAAACTGATCCAGGGAAAAGTTGCCAAACAGAAATGCAGAACTACTGGTATATGAATATTAATCCTCTGAGAACCTAAATGTTCATTTAGAATGGCAATCTATGGCATGGTTGACATATTTAACTCTCCATCCCATAACCAGTAACAACATAGATGTTTAAATGATTATGGGATTACAGTATTTTGGTTGTATCTGCAGTGTGATCTCATCCCAGTTTTCCAAAAAAAAAATGAAGCAGGCTGGATCCAAAGGTTAGGAAAACCGATGTCATATCTATTACTAATTTACCATTAACAATGAAAGAATTACAAGCCACTGCTACTTCTTGCTAATTTAGGATTTTTCTAAGGTAGCAGTAGAAGGGGGAGTTGAGACTCAACCTATCTGAGATCATATCACAATGCAAGCATGACCCAGAAAACAGTCCAATCACGACATGTTTTAGGTGGTTGCATCCCATGTGTTGGCGTGCATTTTCCTCATCAGATACAAGTTGCACATAAAGCCTGTAAGTGGTATTGTGGTCCTTGCTGGTCTCATTGTTATGTGGCTCATTCAACATATACACCTATGCCATATTCATTGAGATAAATACAGTAACATAGAACATCTGATTTCACTGTGCTCTGTTTACTGTCAATTCCCATAAACAAATGACATCATGTATTAGTTGCTGACTGATCATTTTTATCTTTCCTCTTCTGTCTCCTGCAGATCTTTCATGTTGAAAAAACTGAAAAAAAAAGGAAAGACCATTAAATAATCGAGTGACTCAGTCTTGGCTGGCAATTGCAGCGACTCAAATATCTGTTAACAGACTGCTTCCTGGCAGAGTTACATCAGCTCTGGCACCAGCCAGGCACACAGAGAGAGCCATTAGTCAGCACGATTCTCTCTCAGGCTACAGCTCCTGCACCGCATCCGGCGATGGGTTCACAGATCAGCTGATAACTCATAGTTAGTGTCATTTATTGTAATCTGGGTCACTTACAGAATCATACTGGAGGCTACGGCTATATTATCTTATGCCAAGTTTGGATATAGAGTCCAGGCCCCTCTTGTCTAAGAAAGCCGTCCTAATAGAAGCGCTGTTTGTGGATGTATGCTAAGAATGACTTGCTTTGTTTCATTAAACCCTGTTCATGCATGCATGTGGTTTTATACATGTGTGTTTACAAACACTATATATGCAAACCACACTGTATGTCACTCCTGTAACATGACAGTTGCACAGTGTTTTCAGTGTTTTGCAGGCCGGGCCTCTTCCTTGATAGAGCCTATTATTCTATAGTAAATTGCTTAATGCTGGCATTGAAGGCGAGGTGACAGGGAGAATGCAAGGAATGAATCCTCTGCTTGTAATCTGAGGCGGGATGTGTCACGCTCCGGAGTGTTATCACCAACACAGCATGGGATGAATTCCGCCATTTTCTCTCCACAGGGCCATGACAGAGCTCTCCTTTCTAGCAGGCCCCGAGGGGGGGAGGAAGAAGGAAAAGGACCCCAGAGAAGAGAGCACAAAGAAAGAGGAACGGATTGACTAGGAGCTGTTGATAAACTTTGAGAATAGTGCTCTGTTGGAAATGGCTCAGGGTCCCCATCGTGAAAGAAGGAAGAAGAAAAAGTGTGGAGAAAAAACTTGCAGACTGAGGGGTTTCCTTTGGCTCATTCAGAAGCAGCTGAGTGAAGGGGACCAGTTTGGGAACAAGTGCCGATTCACTTTTCGGACTGTGTTTCAAATTATGTTCAAAATCGATACGACCGTAGCCTGTAAAGGGCTCATAATGTAGATGCATTTTTTGCATGCATTCTCAATATTTATTTTGCCTCTCGGAACATAACCAATCATTTCCTCCTTGGTTTATTTACATATTCATAGAACCTGTCAGAACTGTGTTTTCTCAAATGAGTCATCAAAAACTGTCGCCATCAATCAAACACAATTTGGTGTTCTGATCCTTCGCGAGAACTTGACCGGTCCTCGTAATTCAACTTCCCAAGTAATGCTTCAATAATGACTTCTCCTAATTATAATTGCCAAGGAGTGTTATGCATTCTTTTTCGATAGCAATTCTCTAATTAGCATATTTTCATTATCCTGGAAAATTAATAATTTAGAGGGTCTGTAGTAGACATGAATTATTAGACTTCGGTACAGTGATGGATTTAAAGGGGCGCTACACTCAATTTGTGTCGCAATCCCTCCCAGGGTGACATGAATAATTAGAGGAAAAGCTGTCCTCCTGTGAGGCTTTGGGTGGATGGAAGTGAATGTTGCTGAAGGGAGTGAATGAAATCTTTAAAAATACTCGACACTTTACGTTGTCTACTGACCATTCGGCGCTTTCAAGTTTGCGTTAATCAGAGCAAGTTACGAGATACGAGAAACATAAAAAGAAATATGTAGTGTCTTATCTTCTGTGTACTTTAAACACTTCTTTGATTAACTTCATCTTAAAAGTCTTATTTGTTCTCGTTTGTTATTTTTTTGTTTTTTACCGAGTTAAACTGATGATTTCTTAAATGATGTAATCATGTTTCAGGGCATGCAGAAATTAAATATGAGGTGAAAAACGTGTTTCTTCCCCTCTCTCTCACTACCCTTCTCTGTCTGTCCCTCCAGGTGTCACTTCCAATCCCTCTTGCTCTTTTCCTGATTGTCACTTCCACTTTCCAACTCCCACTTTCTTGACCATTTCTTTCTGGTCCAGTTCTAAACAGACTCTGTCAGGGTGAGATGAAAATAAAATGATTTATGTTGTCCCCCTCCCCACTTGTTCAAAGTAATGAGATTCCATATTTCAACTCGCTTGACAGATGGATTGGAAATTAAAAGCCTTAGATAAGTAATGCCTTTTTGATGTTGGACTGTGAATAACTCACACGGGCTGATTGATTTCAAAACTCTCGTGACAAAGTGCACATGCTGTACAGCGGACAACATGCCCATACCACTACATGTCACACATTAGGTAATGTGGAGGCTCTGTCTCACAGAAAGCACTTTCGAGGAAGCCTTATTTTCATTCATTGAAGTACATTAGAATAGTATTGGGTCGATATTTATAGGAGTGATTGTTGCCAAACCGAGGGGAGAGGCAATGCATTATGTAGGAGTAGGCGTTTCGCCTGGAATAGTAGTGCAGCATTAGTCTAAATTCCATGTTAGATACTGTATTTTCCATCTTTAAAGGCGCATACAGTTTGATTCAGAGCTTTTACTGCAGTGCGACAGCTCTATATTTTACAAATGAAGCACTAAACATCTGATGTCAATATCAGGAAGTGATTTTGCACACATTTTCCAAGAACTTTAACATTCTTCTGTAAGAGCTTTTCTCTCTTTAACATCTCCTCCGCTGTGATTGGAACAGATTCAATAAGGGAAATCAATAAGGGATGATGGCTTTAACTCGCTTGCTTTAAATGTATTTCAATGGCCTTCCTCGTGAAAGGAGTAAAAGCTCCTATGATTTTATGCATTTAGCCTACGGTATTCAGCTAAGCTATGCACATTATTCCATTTCTGCGTATGACCTTTGCTTGCTCTAAATCTGCTCTTGTTCTCCGCAGAAGCCGACACTAGTAGGCTTTCATTACATCAGCACCTGCAGTCAATTTGTGAGAACAGACAGCTGTCTATTGCCTCGCAGGAGACGGAGTGAGAATATCGAACCGACTCATTCCACAGAGAGACAACACCACCGACATAACAGTGATTCATCAAAAAAAGTGCTTGACGGGCAGAGTTGTCCCTCCACTTTCTATTTTTCATCAAACATTTCAGCCGCAAAAAGTAATTCCTGATATGAAGCAGAGGAGCGCGGCTATCTGAATGAATGGTATTAATGGTAATCCAAGCTGTCACCTGCTGCTGAAAGACAGAATTTTAAAACATGTGACTGAGTGATTGATTATGCCAATGTGTTTCCTAGAGGTCATATCGATTGGGGTTGTATGAGGTAAACTCCTTTTTTACTTCCTGACCAAACGGACACTTTACTGAACCCACACCACACATCTCCATACTTACACTCAGAAAAGACCTGAAAAGAACTAAAACAAGTTGGCACAGTGATTTATAATACAGCAAGTTTTGAACAAGTAATCTGATTGGACAAGAGATGTTCAATAGTTGCTGACATACAGTGCAATATCACAGGGACTTTCAAATATATATTATCACACGCGCTTTGAATACCTTTATTAACAATATAGAAAGTTTGTTATCAAAGAATCACACAATCTATCAGTGTGAGTGTGTCTGTACACTGAGCTGTGGATTCCTGTGAGTCTGTGACTCTTACCGACACTCCACCTGGTTCCCACCTGTCTTCTCCTTTTTAAACTACGGATAGTTTGCTTATACGGACTAATACCTGTTGCCAAACTTGCGGCTTCAGGCACCAAGTCCCCTGTCTCTTGCTACATGGTACCAATGTTGATCTTTAGTGAGTGTGTGTGTGTGTGTGTCTATGTTACTCCAGATCTACACTCTTATGTTCTCTGGGTTCGATTCGCTTAGCTTGAGCCCAAAGATTATAAGAGAGACTCTTACGGGTTCTTAAGGAAAAATAACATGTGACCTCAAGACTGAGAGAATCTAACCTCTAGGATGCGGTCATCTCAGGGGAGGTGCGTACCAAACCAGCCTTCA
The DNA here is from genome assembly GCF_963930695.1 of Labrus bergylta. Taxonomy (NCBI): domain Eukaryota; kingdom Metazoa; phylum Chordata; class Actinopteri; order Labriformes; family Labridae; genus Labrus; species Labrus bergylta. The sequence continues at coordinate 14,932,534 of NC_089212.1, read as the reverse complement.
ATTTTGAAAAGAAGCCAGTAGGCCAACTCGGTACTGTCTGATAGGATGGATGAGGCTAAGAGGTGGAAGTGGCCTCATCTCCACTGGCGATATTATTCATTACAGATTGCGACACAACGTAAGGCTGTACAGCTATCAGTGTCATTATTGTCTCATGTTTAACAGCTTTACCAGGTGAAGAAAGTCAGCATATTCGTTATGTCTCAGGTCTGCATACAAATATAGTCGATAAATAAATCCATTGCCTAAAAGTTGTCTTCTTCCTTGCCGATCTACAAGTTAGCTTATACGTTTGGATCCTTACAAAACTATCTCAACTAACATCTAATACATAATCCTTTCCAAAGTTGCCATTTAGCCAAGGCCCATAGACTTCATGGCAACAGTTGAGTACACAAACTGTACATATTCCACATGCAAACAAGTTGGCTGACGACGCTTGCAGGGTCATATTTGCATAATCTGGTAATATTACAGTACCTTGTCCGTCGACATGGTTGTTTGGTTTTTCACAAGGTTTCTGCTGGTTCTGCACCCACTGTCTGTCAACAGATGCTTATTGTCTAAGCGGGGTAGGCCAAGCAGCACTGTGTGTGTTTTACAACAGTGCAGTTGCATGCAGAGATCTTCGGAGGGTGCCAAACACTTCGATTTCTACACATCGCTGCTTTAACTTAGCAACGTTCTAGTTCCAGTCAAGTTGCTGTTCTAGTTGTGTTGGCCGCGAGAAAATCTAGAGATACATTTATCAAATGTTACTACAACCGCAATACTACACTCAAGGTTGTTCTGTGGTAAAACACTTTTATTAGCTTCTTTCAATCACAGCCATACTGGTCTTCAGTACAAAGGCATTCCCACTTGTGTGATATTGCTTCATTGTATGCAGCTTTGTTTTTTGTAAAGATAAGTGGAATCATAGACGATCACACTTTGCAGTTAAGGCTTGAATTCAGCAACTGAAAACGTGTATCTACTTTTCGATTTAAAAAAAAACAAGCAAATGACTGATGTTAGACATGCTCACCTTTGTAGTGCCACAGGTGCATAATTCCTATACTGGACCATGTTGTATATTGGCTTTTATGAGAGCTACAAATAGTCTGCTTGGAGTAAAAACAACAACGGATATACACAGCTCTCCAGAAATAGACACAAAAAAGTCAACAAGCCAGTGAAAGTTTTGTAGGTCTCCCTCAAAAAAAATGAGACGGTTCCACAAATAATCCATCACAAAGATAAATACATTTGAATAAATGAATGAAGTTGTAGAGTCCAAGATTTGCCTGCCAAGCTTCTTCCTTGAGTCTGTGAGAACCAGTGGGCTCTCTCATTAGGCACAGGGACGACATCTAGTTATTCATTATCTGCTCCATGCAAAACCCTGCTATTAAAACTCTAAAAGCCATTAGAGAAATCCATAATGAAACCCACAAGCAGCAGCAGGTGCACATGGGGGGCTGGCTCTCGGAGATGACACAAACAACATTGCAACATGACAGTTTGTAGCCCATTAGCATCACCACCTCTGCTGCTAGGACCATTATAAGCGCAGTTTAATGTCAGGTGGTTTTAAGTAGCTGGGTTTTGAGGCAAGACTCCCTCCTACTCACTTCATTTGACATGCAGTGCAAGTCAGGGAGGTGCTGGTTGTTGGCATGGCATGGCGGTGTTAGTCAAACATGGTGTGACAGTATTGACTGCAGCCTGTTTACTGAAAGGAGTCCAGAACAGGATCAGCTAAACATACATTATGGTAGATCGATACTGGCTGAAGAACTGAGCAATGAGCTTGATATTAGTCTGGCTTCACTACCAGCCAACACTTGGCCACTTAAGACTTCCCTTTCCTGCAGCTTTTTCCCATCTCTACACGGCCCAATAACTGCTGGAGGGGGAATTATTCTTCTAAGGTACCACGGATTGATCTGGTGTGAATCTGGTCTGAGGCTAAATAAGCAAACATCTAGAGCGCAGCCAATATAAATACAAAAAAATCAGCAAATGCAAAACAGAAAGCAGGAAGGAGAGAGAGAGAGAGAGAGAGAGAGAGGAAAATGTGTATTTGGTCTCCTGGGTCTTGGCTCCTCATCATTATAACCTTAGTCATACTTCATACTTCCTTCCCTTTTATCTTTGACACACTCCATCTGTTTCTCATCATGTTAAAACCCCAATATAAATACAGTACCAGGCCTGTGTATGCACAGGGCACTTTGTGTTCAACATACAGTTCTACTCACACTATGTCTGAAGTAGAACTTCCAATCATATATTTTTAAGGGGGTTTAGAGCTTAACATTGTAGAGCAAGTAATCCTCAAAGACTACAGCACAAATGAAGAAACATGAGAATCTGGTTTATACAATATACAGTAGCATTAAAACCACATACAAACTGACTGACAGTCACACACCACAGATAACTCCCCAGTCTGCAACCCTTTCATGTCAGAACACAATGGTCATATTGACCTCCTAGGAGAGCACAGTTCAAGACCAACTGACCCCTAAATTCCCCATCAAACACGAAAGCAAAACAAGTGTGTTTCACGCCGGGGTCGCTGAGAAAGCCACCCTGCCTTTAGCCCCCACAACCTCTGCAAGGTGTGTGGGTGGACGGAGGAGCAATCCTTTGGGAGGGGAAAGGGGGGGGGGACCCTACAGATGAAGTATGTCCTGGGTGCCTGTGATTGCCCTACCACGGTGAACCTCATCTGTACCTCATCCCTTCTTCCAGGGTATGCAACCATGAAGTCAATCAGCACGACACCAGGGCATCAATCACTCAAGCTCCCTTTGGGGTGACCTGCTTGCTCCTAGAAAGCATACAGAGAAAAAAAAAATCATATATTCCAGAAAAAGGGTGGCATGGGGTAGCTTTTTCCTGCCTGTTTCAAATAGGCTGCACGATGCAAGTCATCAGGGTTGCATTTATCACATTAGTGTACATTTTTTATCTCATTGCTGCACATATTGCATTATTTGATTAGAGTATTTTGAAGTAAGAACACTACTTTCTGTCTGGATCCTCATATATTCCTATTTCACATTGTGCTAAAGGAGAGAAAATCTGTCCTCCCCCCCCCCTCTTGATTATCCTGCGAGCAGTTTTGCATCCTCCTACAAACAAATCTCCTGCACCAAAGGGCCCTGGCCCCATTAATAATTCCCTCTCTAATCTCCCCCTTCCATCTGATCAGGTCTTTTCTTCACAGCCCCTCTCCATTTCTCACCTGCCCAGAAACTCCATCAACACCTCCTCCTCTCCCTCTGTGCAGGGTTCACCGCTTTTGATGTCCTGTTGTTAGCTTAAAATGAGCTTTAACAACTGTATAATCTGAAATAACACTGCCTCGGCCAATACCTGGAAAGGAGGTGGGAGAAAAGAAGAAGAGAAGACGAAGGAGAAGAAAGAGCGTGTTCTAAGCTAATGGATGTTCCCTGGATGTGTAATGTAATAATTTTGGGTGAAAAGGAGCAGGAGAGTGTATGGAGGAGGAAGGGAAAAATGAAATGGATGGATGAGTAGGGAATAGATGAATAGAGGTGAAGGGAAAGAGTGAGAAAGGAAAGAGGGGAAAGCAGATGGAGCCTGAAAGAGGTCGGGCTGATTTAATCTATTTGCAGGGCCTGTGGTTGTTCCTCTCAGTCCACTCTGACAGGCAGGAGGGATTTGGCAGGCCGATCAAAATTATAATCTCATACTCTTCTCACATCACATTGGCAGATGGCACGCATGTGGTCGCTCTGCTAAGTTCTTCCTGCCAATGATGCCATTGAGTATGCGATAATAGTTGATGACCTCTTTCTGTTAAGTGCTTGACTTGATTCCGTCTCGCTCTCAAAGTGTATTTCTCGCCTTGGTTCTGCAGTCTGAAAGAGCCGACTTTAAATTATTCTCTGTCTGAATTGTTGATGTACCCGGAGTTAAAATGTATCTCTGTGAGCTCGCATGCTTGGCTGGAAGTTCCTCTGATGTTTAATTCATAATCATTATGCAACTCAGCGCTGGACTAGCCTTTGCTCGACCTCAGTAATCTTTGAGGATTTCATTATTAGAGATAGCAATCTCCAATGCTGCGTAGGAAAAAAAAAAAGGAAAAAAAAAAAGGACCACGCTCTAATTCACTCTTCCATGACTCATCATTACACTCTAGAGCCTCAGCAAGTAGCCGCACCACCTCCTCGCCAGCCTCATCACGACTAATTCCCCCATTTCCTTCTTCCCTTTACCTTGCATTAAGTAGCCGGCCCCACTCCCTCTCTCTGTTCAAACCCTTGGTGTTGGATGTCACTAACAGCACTTACTGCTCCTGCAATACTGCAAAGAAGCCTGCAGCTGCCTCGCCAACAGTCCCTGGTGTGGTCAGAGTAGGAGGCCTATTGTGGCCGAGCCATTGATCGAGAGGAGTAATGGATCTGGCAAAGGCTGATAATGCATGATGTAATTGTCAGAGGAGTTTAATTATATGCTTATTACATGAGGCACTGAGTATTCACGCTCCCTGCCTATTTACTGCACACGCTCCGTGAAGGCCATAAGGAAAAAGGAGATGGGGAAAAAAAAAAATCGTGTCATTTTGAAGTATGATTAAAAGGTCTTATATGCTGCCCTTTGCATTTTAGCCATTGGACAACAAAATAACTGTAAGCTTTAATAATAATAATACAAATTACAAACAATTCTTCATGGATATTACACCACTGTATAATTGTGGGTTCTGAGATTCTTGATAGCACACACAGGTATTTCCAGTTTACCTATTGACATTGAGGAGTGTGAGGGTCCCAGTTAATCTAAAATTTCTATCATGGCACGCAGCCCTGCTATCCTTCCTATCCGCTCATCCCTCCAGGCCATGCTGAACCGTAATGGTGGCCTCATCGCATGTCTGAGTGCATACGCTACACTGAGCAATGCTTTTCAATTACCTGCGCTGGAGCCCTAGATGAAAATACATAGCACATATTTCTGAGGCAAAATGCTTAGGTCAGACGCGCTGAGAAATAAAATATACCTTGTGTCATTTAATTTGACAGTTGTCCTTTCCCGGCTACTGAATAGAGGTCGTCACATGTAAAGCTGCGGTAGCAGAGCTGTGTACAGTGTAGTGGATGTTTGCAGTCAATGCAGATGTGTAATATGAAGCATGTCAGTGCATGCCGGGGGTTAAACTTTGAAAAAGTAAGAAACATGGTGAATCCACACATAGAAGCCTCGGCTGGTGAGAAAAAAAACACAGCGCTTATCACATCATCAACACCTGTGTGGCGAAACCACACAGTGCAGTTTCTGTATCCTCTACATGAAACACAGGAAGGCTGGATCCTGATCATTAGCAACAAATATGAAGAAATCACAAACGTCCTAACCCTATCAGAGCATATGTGGAAAGGACACAGAGGGATTTAAGGCTGTTAGGTAACATAGTAAGACAAGACGTGCTAACTAGCATGCCAGGAAAAAAAATTATAAACAGTCTAGACAGATTTATGGTAGAAAGGAGGAAAGAGTGAAGAACATGGAGAACAAATAAACCAGATATTAGAAGGAACACTAACAATCACGTTGGCAGTCCAAATAGTCTTTAAGTGTTTGTGAAACATGCTACTTCAACAGTGAACCTCAACAGGCCATATTTAGAAAAAATCCCTCATGGGACAGCAGCTTACTTCACTGTTTATGGTCTCATCTAAAAATGACCCCCCACTGATTCATAATGTGTGAGACAGAAATGTGTCAGCGCTGCACTAAGTCATGCCCGGCAACGCTCAGGCCAGTTTTACAGGGGGTTCACTTCGCTACATAAATCCCATTAATCATGTTTTTTTGGGGGGGGGGATAAAAAAAAGAAAGGGTGGGAGGGAAGAAGAGAGAAGAAGGAGGGGTTGGAAATCTGGTGTCCACCCATGTCGGAGGCTGCATTAATGAGCTTCAAGTAGGGAACAGAGGCTGAGGCCAGGTCTGTAATGGTGTCCGCCTGGAATAGATGAGTTTGTGTTTTTGTATGTGTGTGTGTGTGTGTGTGTGTGTGTGTGTGTGTGTGTGTGTGTGTGTGTGAGTGTGTGTGTTTAAGAGAGAGCGGGAGGAGGGCAGAAAGTGAGTTAGAATACACAGGGTTGTTTGTAAGGGGTGAAACAGGAAACCTCTGATCTCTCACACACAAATCATAGAAGAGATCACTGGCTCTGACTGCTGCAGTCCGCTCTATGCATGTGTCTCTCTGCACAACATCCAGCTGGGCTGGCACTGCTGTTTACGAGGTTGGCAAATACCCAGTTATGCAGCGTTGTATTCACTGTGTTTCTGATATGGAATCACAGGGCCTCCAACGACGATACACATACGCCTGATTGCACATACAAACTTTGGAAAACAGAGATAAAAAAACACAGTGAGGTGTTTGAACTGAAACATAACATCCAGTCAACTTGTGAACATTAGTTTGGAGGTTACACTCCAGCCCTATTTGCAGCATTTAGCAATTAGGTGGAAATGCTCCGATCAAATATGGAACAACAAACACTAGCAGTTATCTTTTTATAATCTCATGTATGGAAATGAGTGTTTGATTTTCTCCTCATGCAAATTAGATTTTCAATTAACTAAAAAAAAAAAAACTGGGGCTTGGTAGAGCGTTGCACGTTTGTCTATTGTGTCCTCCCCACACAGAAATAAATTATGAATACCTAAATAGCATTTCACATTTGAGATAATTATGGTGCCGAGAGTGAGAGCGAGAGAGAGAGAGAGAGGGGGCATCTCTAAACATGCAAATAAAATATACCACATTTGTTTTCTCTTGCAGAGATCAATCATAATTGGGCAGGTACACACAATCACAGGGGTAATTTGATGACCCACTTCATTTTTTGGATCACACAACCCAAATCTCTGTGCTCCTCTCCCATGTGTGCTGCTCTGAGTGTACTATGCATTTGCCGAATAGAAAGTCTGATTATCAAAGCCGCTCTGTGCTGACAGCACAGCACACAGACGCTTTCATTGTATTTTCCTGTTCACTACTTCAATAAGTTAACCCCAACTTTTTTTTTTTCCTTTTCTTCTGTAAGGAAGAGCACCCTGATTCACTTTTCAGCTTCTCTGGTTCTATTTGGGAGTCTTTCTGCTTTTTTCCAATAGTGGAGGAGTAATTGAATTGAGTTGCACTCTGATCTCTAGTCATTCTGAAATCCTTATCGCAGTGTCTGAGTTCAAAAGATAAGGGGTTATACTGCAGAGCAGCTCCTTATGCACTTCTAATGAATGTTCCAACTGTGAGATGAAAGAAGCACCAGACAAGGCATTAACAATGGATAGTAAAAAACATACAGAGAACAAATATACGGTGCATTATATAAATACACAAAGAGAGACCCACCCACCAACCCACTGACTCACACACAGACAGTTCATATTCCATGATTGCCGGGACAATTAGGCTGTACAAGGGTTGACATAAACATTAAAGAGCCTTCTATCTGTTCTCCCTTAGGGCTGCTGGGTTGTGAGTCGGGACTGGCCTTATGTAAGTTGCCTCCCTTGCCTTCTTCACACTCCCTGTGGGCTTTGTGAACAGTAAAGAGTTTGCTGTCTCTAATGTAATCTTAGAGACTCTGGGGGGAAAAAGGCCAGCGCGAAAGAGAAATGGGACGAGGTCATTCAAAGTCATGTCTGAAAAGTGAATATCAAGAACTCCTACGACCAAAGGCTCACAAAGAGGTGAAAGTCTGAAACATACTGCATGACGCCCATGTGTACAGTGCATGCCTGTCAACACATGTTTGCACATGCCTGTGCGCACATCTTGTACATGGCAGAGTTGCTAACAGGAGGAGGCATCGCTGTGGTTTTAAAAGTGCTAAAAGGAAAATGACCAGGCGAAAAGATGACCCTAAGAGTGCTGAAGTCAGCTTCAGTGATGTCTATGTTTAGTGTACAGTATTACAGTCGACACTGACCACTTCAGTGAGTCAAACACTTAGAGATATGAGTGTATGTGTGTGTACACTGCAAATCGAGAGTGCTGAGATTGATGCGAGCACCTTTGAGAGCTGCTGGGTGTGTTTACCAGTGGATTTCCACTGTACCGGGGGATAATTCTGCAGGCCTCTACACACTCACATGTATCAATCTTCTCTGACCTGGCCTGGAGCCCTCATCCTCCCAGAGGAAGTAACTCTCTCCTTCTTCCTCCCTCTCTTTCTACCTCACTCGTTCTCTTTCCCTTCTCCTTTTCTCTCACAGCCTCTCTTTATTTCCCCTCCTTCTCTTATTTCCCATTTCCTCTGACTCACTCTCCTTCTCGCTCTCCCTCTTACCCTCCATCTCTCTCTCTCTCTCTCTCTATCTGACCTCATCCCTCCACTAAATCTCTCTCCTGTCAAGCGATGCACCAGGAACGCGGAAGTTGTGAACTTGTGAGGAGTGGGATCAATAAAGCAAGGACAGGCTGAACGATCTACCCAGAGACAATGCGATGTTTTGTGCCGGGGGATTGGGCACCGAGGGCCATAAATTCTGCCATCCGGGCTGTCTGCTGGGCAGAAAAGAGCACCGGTCGTCATCATCATCGTCCTCGTCACATGGGGGAGCAGAGGAGTCACAGTAAACAGTTACGTCAGCCATCCCATCACTGCCAGTGGAAGTGATAAATCCATATTAGCGGGAGTGATGAAAGAGACTTTGATGCATGCTCATAACCGAGTGGCGTCAGTGAAATATGAGTGGGCTGTGTCATATATGTCAGGACAACATACTGGAGATGGGGTTTTGTTTGAAGGAGGGACACACGCTGGTAGGGATGAGCTGGTGATGATAAGTGTGATTGGCGATGGAGCGGAAGCGTAATCTGCAACCTCGGAGAACTTGAACGCATCTTTGACCTTTTATATGACTCTCTGTAATGATCCATGTTATTGTAGATGCAGGCTGAGCTACTGACAGATGACAGAAATGTAAAATCACAAAACACACAAGTAGTCACAAATGAAAGTGTTGTTTAAAAAAATGGAGCAACTTTTTTTAGGGGATATTTTGTGTGTTTGTGTGTGTGTGTGTGTGTGTGTGTGTGTGTGTGTGTCTGTGTGCGTGTGGGTAAAGAGAACCCTCACAAAATATTTTATTTATATTCCATACATAAATAGTAGGCTGTTTGGTCCCGTCCCAGCAGTCTTCATATTTCCTGGTGACATTATCAGCTGTCTCCATCGTGTGCAGCGCGGGAAATAAATTGCATTTTTGCTGTTGGTTCTGTGGCTGCAGACTGCAGGAGGAGCATTATAATATAAAACATGAATAAACAAAATCACTCATGAGCAAATGTGCAGGAGCATGGGGAGGTAATCTCCTTTAGGCATGGTCCTTGAAATTAACTCAAAGAATCTGCACATGAAACGTGTTAAGAAGATTAATCAAATATTTCTCCTCCCCTTCACACCAACCAACTCCTGCTTCCATTCAAAGTTCGCCTTCTTCTCTTTTTTTTAAACTCCAACATTATGGTAATGACTTATTATTGTGCTTACTTTAGGAAGATTGCTTGGCCACAGGTGAATTGGAGTGAGGCAAAGGATAATGCTATATGTGTGAAATTGTCATATCATCTATTTTCTAATGTGGCTTAGGCATGAGGGTGCCAAAAGTGAGCGATGTGCATGGCTGTATAGTGTGCACAGGTGCAGCAAGCTTGAAAAGCCTAAGAGGCTGAACTTGGCAGATAATACTTTAGAGTAAAAAAAAAAAGGGTTTTGAAAGTAGTTTTCTTGTGTCAAGCGCCAGATCAACCTCATTGCATATCCCATAATGCATCTGTGTCCTAGTGGGCGAGATTTGTAAGATAAACATTGTTCCCTGTATCTTGCACCTCTGCACAGTGGTACATCAATTACAGCATATGATGTGATCTATGCTCAGGAGCTAAAGTTAAAGAATACACGATCAGATGCCACTCATACATCCTTCAGCTAAAATGGCTGTCAGACATGAGCGCAGGTAAATCACTCATCTGTCCACATAATCATGCAAATTTGGATTATCCCTCATGTCCCACACAGCTCTTGTCACTCATTTCTGCGTGTCTTCTTCGTACCTAATCGCCCACATCATGTTGGACAAACGCTGTTCAAAAACATGCAATGTGTGTTTCCTGCTACAGTATCAAGGGAATTTCAGTCTGCTGGTCTGAGATGCAATCGTCACATCTGGATGGATTGCTGTAAGAGGAGGCGCAGACATTCCTGACAACCTGCTCTTGATTTTTCTTCTAGCACCATCTAGGGTTGCCACCAGACTTTTAAACTAAAAAAAAAAAAAAAAAAAAACTAGTTAAAAAATTATGCCAAAAGCTGTTTCTATACCGTGGAAACACAGATATAAGTCCTACAGTAGGTACCCAATGTTGAGAAACGCCTTAGGGATGTTCATGCTGGGAAACCCCAATTTTAAAGTCAGACTAATTTTAAAAGATAAAACACTTAGAAAACAGTTAACACTGAGCACAATATATTTGGCTAAACACGATATCACAGCGTCAGCAGGTAAACAATGTCATATTGAATTGTGGTTAGAGGTGCTAGCAGTGCCAGCCTTTGGTTTTCCTTGCATGTTAAATATGGTTATGCGATGCTTTGGTTGGGTTGTTGTATGCAGGTTTAACCTCACACAGTCCATATACAACCTTATTTCCATTTTCAAGATCAAAATACTGCACAATCACGATGCTATCTGTCCAATGTGGTTGTTACATGCAGGTTACATGCCAACAAATCTCAATCACTATCTTTGAGATTTATACTGAAGTGAAATCAAATGATAGCGAGCTATGATTTTGTCTATCACTGGCATAATCCCCATTGAAATCAGCATTAATTACCCAATGTTCATGCTAGCATGTACAGTTCTTAAGGTATTGTACCTTTAATTTTACTTGGAAAATGAGGGCAAAGATAACAATTATATATACTTTATTTATTGTCAGAAAAATTGTCAGTTTCACATTTGAATATATATTTGGAGGCTTACCAATATAACACACTGAAAGGTACTTCATAACAGGTACCTCACAAGCATCAAAGCTATAAATAAAAGTATGAAAATCCATCTAAAAGAAGCAGCCAGTGTGACAAAACAAGCCTCTTTGGCCTTCACTTTCATACACAATCTTGGCAGTGACAGAATTTTGAAAAGCAAAGTCAAACCCAGACCTTGGAATATGTTATGCCTTGGTTTCAGCAGAGACTATGGATATTGGTATGGATATAGGAGAGGAAGAGCGAGGGTGGGGTTGAGTTTGTGAATGTCCCTAGTGACCAGAGAGAGTGCATGCCTGATCACTCCGTGGCCTGGTCTGGTCTGCGATGACTGATGAGTTGGCAGTGGACCTTGGAGGTTTGGGTGATAGCCTTTCAGTGTGTGATTCACGGGGAGCGCACGGTGCACTGACATCCCCTCGCACTGTGATTGAGTTCACAATCCTGTGCCATTCCTCCCCAAGTATATATGGCTCCCAAATAAATAAATGGCAGAATCATGAGATCCCAACAGACTGTAACCAGCTGTAACAGTCCAGGATAAATCCACTATGGAGCAGACAAGATTAGCCATAAAAGTACCTTCTTTTTTTTTTATCCTCTTTTTGTTTACTATGTCTACTCATACTTCTGCATACTTGTAATAATTCTGAAAGTTTGATATGATCAACACTGAGGTAGATAAGCTGTGGTTCCAGCAGCCTCTTGGCTAAGCTAAGCGTGAAGACTGGAAACCTTAAAAAAAATCTACCACCAGCTTTAAAGGTTTTATTCATGGATACTCCTCTATTTGTTTAATTTCTACAAAAGATGTTTAAAGAAATGTGAAAAACAACAACAAAACAACAAAATAGCGGATTTATAGAAATGTAAGTGTCAAAATGAAACATCCAGGACATGAAAAAACTAGATTAAGCAATCAAGCATCATGCAACAAGTAACAACAACAAGGAAAATACTACGCTAACAAACATCCCAACATACAAGGCATATAACCTCCTCAAATCCACAAATTGTTGTTTCAGAAAAAAACTTTTTGAACATTCAAAATCTGAATTAAATGTAATGAGGGGCCTTACAGGTGCTAGTATGATGACTCTACCTAGAGAGTCAGGGCAAGCTGTTTCTGTTTACTTTTGAGTCTTAATGCTAAGCTAGGCTTAGAATCTTTAGGATGAAACGTCATACAAAACTTGAGATATAAGAATGCTATCAATCTTGTCCCCATTATGGTAAATGCCATGTTGTCCCTAAAAGGATAAAACTAGGCCACGCTATTCCTTCAAACTCATCTAAAAATGTAAATATGCCCTCGTTAATCAAAGCTGTCAACTTTTGCTTTTGAACAGCTTGTACTCGTTAGTGCACTCTTGACCTCACCATGGCTGATGTCAGCATCCTTGTTATCCGTCTCATCGCCATTTTCTCTCCTCCCTCTATTGTATTAATACTCGGTGAACTCCTTGAATCACTCAGGTTCTTTTAAGAGCCTCGACAGGCTGATTGTCTCCTCTGCTCCCTGGCGCACAGACCTCTGGCAGAGCATTTGATATCATGCAAAAGAGGATTTGCACAAATAACTCCATAATCTCCAACTGCCAGTAACAGGGTGACGTAATTGTTGCTGTTAGTGAATAACGAGGCAGAATGGAGGTGAGTCACTCCTCAGTGAGAATGGGGTCTTAGCCAAAGTCTTTAAGCAGATAAGCCTGTTTGGACTAATGAATGGGCAGAATCGGAGATGTCATCCGAGATTTTCCTCTTCCTTGTGAAAACAGCAACCAGACATATTGATGAAGGGCAAACAAGTGCGCCGGTATAAAACTGTTAGGGTCAATAAAGGATAAGAGGATCTACAGTTTCACAATTCATATAATGTTAAATCTTGTTAAGATCATCTTGCACCTTTATTATGAACACGAGGCACATAAATAAAAAAGACAACTGTCTTTGAAGTAGACAATAAAGACTTCCGGCTTGCATGACTAGCCAGCCGCTGTTGTACTACTATCAAAGCTTTACTATCAGCACAGCAACATTTGTTTTCCACCACAGCGCTCTTATTAAGGGTGAAATTAGCTGTGCTTGAAAAGATTGAGAGCTGCATACTGAACTCTTAATAGTGCTTCAGCCGTGAACAGAGATAGGGATCAGGGGGAAAGCAGGATACGCCGTCTGTCCAGACCTCAGATGTTCAATGTGAGAGCTGCTCGTCTTATCAGTCCCCTGAAATGCCCCTCTAATTGGGGACATGTTTCTATGAAATGTGTATAAATTGACGGTAATTGCTTTTGTATGCATGGAAATGCTAATTTTCCTCTATAATAGCTATCAAGAGAAACATACAAACTAGTTCAGTGGGTTCCTGTATCATGGACAAGAGAACAATAAATAAATGCAGGCCATGTGCAAAGTCCTAATGTAAAGCAAATGCAAATTTGCAACAGAACTACAATAGCTCATCCTTTCGAGTGCTCCTATGGTAATTACCAACTAAAACATACACGACTGCGGCCTCGCCATCTCTTGTTTTCTCTCCAGAGAATAGGACGCGGACATGAAACGCGGCATCAGAACACTTTTCTGAGGCAATGCACCCACTTGAGATGCTGACTGCTTGTGATAACTCCTGGGTTCAACGTCCCATAGGCAGAGCTTTGGAGTAATCCATTCTCCATACAGATTTCTCCCACGGAAGCTGCTTTATCCCATTATCACAGGCATTATACAAATGTATACCGCTGTAATCCACACACTTAGAGCCCGATGCTTTTGGAAACAGCCGTGTTGTTGATGACAAACAGCTTGTGAAGCGTATAGCACAAACACAGTCACGTTGGTACAAGTCAGATCATTCACTAGAGGTACACTATGTTCACAAACTTGACTTTGGTTGTTAGTGTTCATGTACAGTATGTGTACGTGTGTATACACACGTGTTGGTGCAATTGACTGCACCAAGCAAACTATTTTCTGAGGGAGATGCCGCGTGTAGAAAAACTTGGTCTTGGCCGTATGGGGGTGTTTAACATATCCAAGGTTTCCAGCAGAGACATACAGAGACACAAGCGGGTCACGGGGGATGCTGATAGCTCTGTGAACTCAGCAGGTGGTTGAGCTCAAGATGTGATAACTAGATGTTCTCGATGACAACAGTGGTGGAGCTGGGCTGTCCCTAATGTACTGTATTTGCCTAATAACACAGCAGGCAGCAGAGGTCTGGGTGTGATGAGGAAGAACCCCCCCCAATCACAAACAGAGGAGAAGACATACAGACATGCCCCATATACCCTCCAGGCCATGTGACCCATGAAGGACAAAGAACGAAGAAAAAGCTGTTTCTGTATATCAAAGAAAGAGAGGGAAGAAGAAAGAAAGACATAGAACGACAGAAAATCCCTCGTGAAGGTAATCCAGCAAATTATATTTTTCAGCCACTGTACACAAAAGAAGGTGCCTACCAGACAGGCTTTCGGTGTGGCTTGTTAAGGTGAAGCTTGCCAACTGATGGTGGAGATTTATGCTTCGTTGGCTTGCACAGTGCTGGGGGAGACATCATCCACTGGCAGATGTGCACAGCTCACCAGTCTCTGCCACCTCTGTAATTGACATCTGCATGTAAGAGAATGGCAGCGGCATCAGTCTGTGCCATGTTTCTGGGAAATAAGGCAGAGAATAAGCAGAGCACATCCTGAGAGGTTTGAATCAACTGTCTCCGTAATGCCTGTGAGTGCTCTGGCATTAATGGAACATATTATGCTTCAAATTATGGAATCATATACAGCAGCTGTTGATCCAATTTGGATGTGGTGCTACAGCTTAAACAAGTCCCTCCAGGGAAGATGTCTAGGTTTGGTTTATGCGGCAAGATTGTGATCTGTTCAGCTGGCGTCCATCGTGCATTTCATGGCTTTATGCAAAAACCCTCCATTACTTTCCAAAAGGATAAAGACATGCCTCTGATGATGGAAGTGCACAACTAACTACAATGGAATGATCAATAGAACAAGCAATCTGCAGAGAACAAGCCATTACATTCCAGTGATTAAATCCATACAAGTGCATCCTGTTATTGGTTCAAATCTCGGGCTATTGGGTTCACCCAGACGTAACAACTGTCACAGAGTGGGCTGATGACTTAATATTTCTTTTCCTTTTTTTTATGCAATTCTATTCTCCAATGATTAAAGCCCTCTGTTTAAATAAAAACATACCCAGACACACATTCAACAAAATTCCCAGTACTATATATTTTAAAAGCAGCTGCAAAAAAACATACTGTTTTTCCAATCTTGAATAATTGCATATACGCTGGACAAAATGAACTTCTACCTTCAACATGGATTAAGTACAGCCACCGTAACTAATCAGATTTCAATGGCGGAGAGAATTCATCGAGATTTACTGTGGGCACCCCTCCATTTGGGGTTAATGAGTGTCTTCCACAGCCTCCTCATAGCCATTTCATACCTCGGGGATTTGAATAATTCCCATTGATAGTTTCAAAATCTCAAATGAGACAGGATTAATCAAAAGCACAAAAAGTAAAGCTGATGAGGGTGAAGCGGCGTATGAGGATGTCCAAATCAGAAGGAAGGTGACTAGTTATACATAGTGGGTAACATATTCACATTATTTTAATAGCTGGTGGGGGTCTGTGACTAAAACAGAGTAAGGCGCTTCAGTATAATGATATTTTGAGCTCAAAGTGGGCCTACCAGCTTTAATCAAAGGACATTTCTACACACTATAGCTGTCATTTTCAATAAAAAGTGAAGCTAGCCCATGGTATCACCTTTTTTTTCTGCTAAGGTTCAAACATGGGAAATTCATTATGGTGATACTTAATTGGAGACTGGCTGTTCTGCTCTCACAAGTCAGAGTCAGATGTAAAAGAAGCCATTTGTCTTTGTAAAAATCAGTGTTGAAGAAATAACGTTTGAGAAACTACTTTAAGTAAAGTCAAGCTGTAACAAATTAAAGGTCATTCATATCATAATGAAAACATTTGGGTGATTTTACAGACATGCTGTATCTGCAATCGTTTTGCATGTACATTATTCTTTGTAAGGTCCAAGTGTTTCAGACTACTCAGAATAACCATCGATGTCTATTTCCCTACAAGCGTTCATTCATCTTAGACAAGTCAATTTCATTATTCACAGCAGGGCTGTTGAAAAGCATGTAGAAGTTGAGTGCTTGCAGGGTGGTAGCCCTATGTGGTATGGGCATTGGTATTTAAGTTCCCTGGGATAAATCATTTATGTCAATTCAGTTACTGATGAGGCATGAATACATATGGCGAATTCTGTTCAGAGTCTTCAGACGTGATTTATTTTAATTGTCACACTGGGACCTGCTATTACACTGCTGCAGAATGGGTCACTGCATTAGAAAATTAAAGCAGAGGCTCTAATTTGAAATCTATTTGTAAATTCTGGCCTGTGGGATAAAGATGTGCTGAGCGCATATAAATGCCCTCCCATAGTGGCGTGAACTTCCTCTAGACTGGCGAACAGTCACCTGGGTACGTCACACCCTCCCAGGCGCACCCCCCGCCGCTGTGCTCAGTCTGAGGAAACTCAAATTAAGCTGCAGCAAAGGCACACGTCTTACATGAATGAGCATATGTGTGCGCTGTCTGGGGTGTGAGGTCAGCAACTGTGTAGCATGCTGGAGGCTACTTATGTTCTGAGTTTCTTGGCCCCCATTTCCATGGATCATTTAATACTTTCCCTCATCCACTATTGGGGATATATCAGTGGAAGTTACAGCTTGCAGTTGGCAGTGATCCTTAAACAACTTGGGATTCATGCAATTAAAAAGTGCCAAACTACTGTGAGTCTGACTCTGTATTTATCCCCGTTATTTAAAATGGTTACTTCTTGATGTGACAGTGGTTGTCAAGAACAGTTATCATCTGAACTGCTTACTGTTTGTCAAAGTCTAACCTTCCAACACTGTAGTTTTAGACTGTTCCCAAAAGGTATGCTCCCTGGTGGCTTGTCATATCAGCTGGCAGACAGCCACGGACCCCCAAAAACCCTGCCTGACAGGTTAGAGAGCACAGAGTGGCTTAGGAAACTGCTCTTTCACATGGCCTTTTGTCTTTTGTTGTCATCAGTGTCTCCTCTGCTTTGATGTTTTATACAGTATGGGAACACAATACTCCAGACTCACTGTACTTGCTTTAAGGGTGACACAGAGGTCATGGTTTTTGTTTAGACAGTCTGGAAACTTCTCCCTGCTATCTCTGGCAACTTGACGGCATCACTGCTCAAGCTACGCTCAATCAGAATACAACCCTAACTGGCAATAATACAATGAAAACCCAGACAGTTCTATTAGGGTAAATATGTGGAGGTGTTTAGGAAACCCAGTACATTGTGATTGCGATAAAATATTGGGATACTGTTGATGATTCTGCTACAATTCAATAAAGAGAATCATTTAGAGTATATTTTTCACAGTCAAATATACACTGAAGCAAACTATGTTAATTCATAGCTGTATGCAGATTTAAGGAACATACAGCATCTTAGTTTTGCTTACTGTGAGCACAGTGCTCGTGCTGTAAATCCATAATTCAGTAACAACCAAGCAGCGACCACCGTTTTTCGCCAATATAGAAGTGTAAAAAACTGCAGTTCCTGGAGGCTTGAGGCTAGTGCTGGGTGATAAATCGATTTATTTAGATTAATTCAAATTTACAGTTTTGGACGATTTTGAAAAAACTGAAACTGATTTTAACATGGATAATTACGATAAACAACCTCCGCTGCTTCTCTGGGCTCCCGTAGACCATAGTAACACCCCGTCCCCCGGAAATTTGTCTCCCAAACTAGTGAGTGAAAATGTCAACATGGCAGCATGCGCTAATAAAAGTGAGAAGTTTGTCGCCTCAGTCGTCTGGCAGTAGTTCGGTTTTGCAGCGTCCCAACTCGAGCAAACCACTGTCCGATGAAAAGTCTGTCTAAAGCCTGTCGCAACTAAAGGCAGCAGCACACACAGAGACATGCAGCCGAGTAGGAGAAGTGTGTGGCCCAGCAAGCACAAGACCGCCACAGTCCTAAAACACCTGCTTCATTCAGGAGAAATCCCGGAGTTTTGCAAGTATCTGACATCCATAATATGGAAGAATGACTGGAGAATACTAACAGTATCCTTAATAGCATCTGGATTGCGTGATGGGAAAGAAATGTCTTATAGGCTAAGATGCTCAATTTAACACTTAATTGAGAATCGACACACCTTCAGCTTCTACTAGTGTAACTTTTTTTGAATGAAAAAAAACTACATCAAGCCTTAATTATGAGCAGGTTTTTACGTGCAAGAGTGAAAGGTCCATCACAGCACCTGCGAGAGAAAAAAAACATGGTTTCCTTTACTCTGTGAAGACTTTGATTATCATGTTTTAAAACAGATCTCGGCATCTTTTCTTTTCTAAAGCAGAAATCACTGGCTTCCAAATGGGCCTTTTTTTTTTGATAACGATCAATCATGAGCAGAGTGAGCGGTGGGTCTGAAATAATGAGATCCTATTTCCCTTTCATTCTACCTTTGCCTTGCAATAGTAAAGTCAAGTTTAAGCAGAGAGAGGGAGGATGATAGATTAGTTGAGAGGGTTCCTGACAAGAGGGGGTAGAAAGAGATAAAGAGAAAAAGAAACCAGGGAACGGCAGCTGTTCCATCAAGCTTGGATAAAAGTGCTGCGTAATGTGCCCCCCTTTTGAAATGCCGCGGTACCTCTAGATCCCCCATCGACATCTCAGCAAGCAAAGGAGGAAGTACAAATGAGATCATGACAATTGGAAAAATTCCCTGGAATGTCATTCAAATCTAAAAATAAAAAGCGAGGCAAATCAATTATCCAGTCTGTGGCCTATAAAACAGACTGTTTGAAAGCGCACCAAGCTCAAGAAACACAGCTCTGAAGTAAGCATGTCAGGGCTTCTGAGGACTACAGGAATGATGGGCGTGCAAATGTGTGTAAATCTGCCAAATGACATTTCACTTTGTGTGTTATGTCCCCCTCATAAACTGATAAATCAGCACGCAAAGTGTCGAAATTTACATATACACACATTTCTGCTGTTGATATTTCAGTTCCTTGATGTCAAACGTTATATCTTCCATCAAAAATCTCAAACATCTGATAACATCAAATTGCGTGGGAATGGACTGTCCAATGTGGAACACGTCCAAATAATGTAACTGTCCTGATCTGTACCTGTATTTGTTGTGGAAATCAGAAGAACTGGGTTAAAAAAAGACCAAAGTTGCAAGCCTGATCATTTATTAATTTCAAGCAGGTTGAAGGAATATTCACATATTTAAAAAAAAAAAAAGATGTATTTCTTCTAATTAACTTGTGAAAGTTTGAACATTCAACTGTCTACTTATCTAATACACGGCCACAGAAAGCAATTTTCTGATTTAACATGGCATAAAACTCAGAAACCAGTGGAAGACTTCAAGTAAGTCTACACTATCTAAAGGTAATTAAATCCAACTTCATTGTGAAATTAACTGTACTTTTCTATGAAGGGGGGGGCATTGTTCTCAGCCACGGTCAAAAATTACCTAAGTATGATACAATTACTCAAGTCTCTGTACAAGTACTTTACTATACCTACATATTTCTACCAGCTGTGTCTATATTCTTCTACCCTACTTCAATAAGGAGACATACTGTATAGTGTACTTTGACTGTACTACATTTATTGAAAGGTGATGGAAATACGTTTAGTAAACTTACAGTATGTGTTGGAGTGATAAGAGCAAACTTCCATTGGTGGCTAACTTCATTTATTTTCTTTTTTCCCCACATTTAGTGAGTTGCCTGTGCTACATAGCAACCCTGATATAAGCACAATTTACTTAACAGCTCATTTGTTTTTCCAATGAGTATATCTCAAAAAAATATGTACTTTTTAGCTTTAGCTCGAGAGTAGCATTGACCAAGGTAATGGTATCGACTGAGTACTGTTAATACATTATACATTTGTTGTTTATTGTGTCACACTTGTTGCAGGTTGTTATTGTGATGACAGTAGTCTTTGAGAGTTACAATCATTGTCTCAGAAACTCTTACTCTACAGTGTTTGGGGGATTTATATACTCACATTTTGTTACAGCATTGTCTCAAAATGAAAAAAAAAAAAAAAGCTGTAGACCTGCTTCTTACGAAACAAGCATTGAGAATTCATAAGTCTGCCTCCTACTCTGAGTGAAATGAGAAATATTACAACAACAACCACTTCTTTGACTTGAAATAGGATTTGAGTCATGTGAATAAATGTGTTTGGATTTCTATGCTAAGGTGGTTCCACATTTCAAATGTTGTGATTGTTTCTCAGGCGGTGTGTAATACAGAAGTCGCAGATGTCCCAACCTGGAAGCCGTGTTGGCTGCATGATAATCAGTAATCCACTTTGCTCTGGCTCTGGCCTGGCCACTGACCCCTGCTGACCTCCTTGGAATTGATTTTGCGCTTGAACCCAAAGCAGGCGCAAATTAAGCCAAGATATCAGAGTGAAGAAGAAAGGCAAGTGACTAAGAAAGAGAGAGGAGTGGACGAGAAAACAAAAGAGACGGGAGAGAGAAGAGAACAGCTTTTTTGGGGGGTTCTACTGAAAGAAAGTATTTAGCTATGCGAAAGATAGATGTACATTGATATAACATCTGTAGGAAAGCAGGCAAAATGACAAGAGCCTTGTGAAAAGCTCAATAGCCTAATTTCCTTCCCAGCCCGGCAGAAGTATCTGTCTGACGCTGACAGCTGATGAAAATGCACCAGGATTTGATTTTCTCCCAAGTGCAGAACAAGTTAAGACCTATTTCTCGCTATGTAAGGTCCCGCAGGCGATACTGTGTGTGAGTGTGTGCTAGAGAGAAAGACAAAATTTTCTGGCCGTGTCTGCTTCCTCCTCAGGGCTAATGACAAATTTAGTGATAATCGTCATGTTTTAATTGATGTTTCCGCACCAACGACTCAAACCACCGGTGGATTACATCAGGGGGATGAAAGATATGAGTAGTTTGTGTGTCTGCATGGCCCACAGTACTTTTTATTGCATAGGCTCACATCCGATCTGTCCATCGCTCAAGGCTTTAATGTACAGCCCACCTCTGGGACAGCGCAGCCTGCTCACAGTCGCCGCATGAGGTAGATGGTACATGCTGTCCCATCTCCACGCCGCCTCTGTTGGACTGCGTCAAAAGCAGCGCTGTACGTGTGGCAAGCTGCTTGATTGCCCGGCGGCCTCCCAGCAAGACGCGCTATGGAGAGGACTAATGTATTTAGAACCCCTCTCATATGTGCACAGGGAACAAATTAGAGACAAATGAGGCAGGATTCCTCCACTCGCCCTGGAAAGCCATGAAATTAGGACAGCATTGTTTACAAGTAGCACCAGATCTCAGCAGCAAACTGATGCAAAGTTCAAGTACAGTCCATTGTGTATTATTGTACCATCTTACTAGGACATGCAGTAAACTAAATGAGATTTTAACATGCAAAAAATTCATGTTTAGTTGACTTTCTATGAGATTTTGTTATGATGGCCTTGATGATCAAGTCTCTAACCACACAAGAATGTTTAATCCAGACGTTTGAGTGACCGTTGAACAAATTTAAGCAGATTAAGAGTAGAGTATTAGAGTAGCAAAAAACTAGAGGGTCTCTATGGGCCAAGCCTAAAGCCATTTAACTTCCATGGGCATTGGATTTTATGTTTTGACAATTTGTGCACAACAAGAGCACAAAAATGTTAGAAGATAATAACGTTTTTCATACATTTAACCTCTTAATTTTGCACAAAATTGATGCGTCTAACTTTAAAATGTACACATTTTTCTCGCATGCACCCCCCCGGACCCCCCTAGAGGGTTCGGTGTCCCCCCCCCCACCATAGTCCCATGAAATCCTGTGGGAAACACTAGTGATGCAATCATTTTCCTCATGTTTGGTCTGACATGATATGTAGAGTCTGATATATTCTGTTTATCAGCTGTTAAATAAATACATTTCACTGGAACGGTACCCTAGACGAGTTTAAAGGTATATAACATTTCAACACACCTTTAATTCTTCTTGCTTGCTTTCAGTTTTACTGCACCCAAATGGCTTACCTTGTATCCAAGTTCTCGTAGAGGCTTTCACCATCTCATCTGGAATATGAAGATATAATGATTTACTTTATTTAATATTCTGTAAGCGTTCAAATTTTATTTTAACCATCAAGGTGTTACATTTTCTTTTGTTTTTTTTAAGTATATTTAATTGAAATTGCTACCTTATTGTGTATGCCATGACAAAGTTCAATGCAAATAAAGAAAGTCATATCAGGAATGCTTAGTCCCGGCGTGACATCCTTTTTTCTGAAGTAAAATTTTTATAGTGCTGAAACTATCATCGTTGTTGTATCATAAAAAGCCTCTTCAAAGTGACAGAGAATGTCACATTTTCAATAGTTCACTTCCAGACACACAGTGTCTGCTCAGCAACAAACAACAAACTCTCTATATATGTAAATCAGATCAATAGGATATCCATACAAACGGCCTGCAGCTGTGTGTTACCATCAAGCAGCTCACCTAATGTAATAAGGAACATCAATAGTTGATTTTCAAACCTAGTGGTGCAGAGAAAGAAAACGAGGATGATGAGATTAGCGCAGCTTGGCTCCAACGGCGAGCTTCATTTTATAAACAGTCACAATTAACAGAGACTGTCATTATGCAGGGGACAATGAGATGAGTTGGGGAGAACAGATTAATAACTTCACTGCGTGAGTCAAACTATGCTGCACTACTAAGACATGCTCGTATTTGTTTCTCAGAGTCAACACTGACATTTGGACGTTTGAATATGATAATTAATCATGATCAGCTGAACGCTCACAGGCAGACAGAAGGTGGTGTGCAGTGGCTTCCACATCTATTGTATGTTGCTCTTCAGACAGGTGGAATAATGCAGTTTGACAATCACCCGCACTATATGATAATAATAAATTAGCAGGTGTGCTCTACTGCAAAAATGAATCCATTAATGGTACATCCTGGGCTGAGTTCCCTGAGGTGGATTAAGTATGGTTTTAACTAACTACATTTTGCAGGGAACAGACATAGTTTTCATGGATTTAGTATTTTCAGTTGAAGATTTATTCAGAAACACTAAAGCCAATATGAGGTAACGCTGTTAAAGGAAGAATGTGAAACATTTCACAGATAAATACAGCAGAAATCAAGTATACTATCTAAATGTCTCTGAGTCATCACTGTCTACAATGAGTGACAAGCCCGAGTCCCGCCAGCTGTATTGTTGTCAGAGCCGTGTTAACATCATGCTTACATGGACGGGACGGCCCTGCGTATAAAGCTGTTTCAGTCAAGGACTGGAGAAAAGAAGAATAACATACTCACTGCTTATTCGGATGTGAAGTAAGTGTCTTTAGCTTACAGTCATTCCACGTCAATTCATGTGCAATATGAAGCTATGAGTAAACCAAAGTGTGCTAACATTAGCCTGCTAACACAACATTGCAGGGCCACAGGCAATTTCAGCTCGAGCAAAGGACAATTTTGTCCGCCCCCGGCACTTAATGGTGCATTCTTATTCATAACTCATTGGTGCGAACGCGAGTGGAGAGGGGTCGGAGGTCTGCCGCTGGAGGAGAGCGGAGGCTTTCACAATAGCAGAGGTGTCGCCAAACAGCAGTTTGTTTTGGATTAATGCTGGTGCTCGAGGGTGACATCTACTGGATCAAAAGTCGCACAGTCTTCCTTTAAAAGACTTTATTTTGTTTCATCGTTGAATGAAAGGAATTAATTGGAGTTCATTTTCTTCAACCAGTGTTAATCTTTTCCCTGATTTGGACTTAGTCTTGGTCCTCTCCCACATATCCGAACCTTATTTACATTTGAGTTTTGTGGAAGGCAAGGACACACATCTGTTGGTTGTATTTAGGCAAACAAGGTTTCTCTTGTATGCTCCTCCTCGTGAAAGGTCCACACAGACGGAAAGGCAATATACCAAATTGCATTAAATTAAAATAAATATATTAGTAACCTATATCAACCATGTACACAAAAAGTATTATGCTTTTAACTCACATACCTGCAGTTTTTGTGAGGAAAGCTCACAGGGTTTCTCTGGTGTATCTGCTGTCTGCACCTGTGTACCATCATGAGTACAGTCACTAAATACATCTATTCTAGTGTTAGCTAGCGACATGGCAGAACCAAAACACACAGAGATCAGCAAACATTTCCCACTCTTAACAAGAAATTAAATATCCACTATTAAGATTAGCATTTTAATGCAATAATTGTACGTGTTTTAAGTGACGTCATTCCATGAGGTGAAAAGAAACACGTACCTTCCAAGGAGAGGTCCAGGCACATCCGGAAAAGGCCTCAGGCAAAGTGCAGATGCTGCAGTTCATAAAATATGACGTTTTCCATTCTTCCCGCGATAAACCCGACACTTCCTTACATGGATAAGTGTTCAATCTTAACACAAAAACCGATACACTTAGTTTCATCGTTTTAAAAAAACATACGAAATGTAAACAAAAGTTAAGGAACGAAGCTGATACCGGAAATGCCAACGTCACACCTTCAAAATAAAAGTCGGTGTTTTGACCTCAATTTACTCATGTATGCATTTATCATAAAATAGCGAAAAACACCCACTTCCTGACCAATACAACTTTTACTACTTTTTGGTTGAGACACATTTTCGAGGAATTTAAGTGTTATTTACCTCAACATTAGTCTATGAATGTAGAGATTTTAACTCGTATGCTGCAGCTGTCCCTTTAGAATACTGTTATCATGTAGGCCAAAAAACATAGGGAACGCAGGGCTACTGTTTCATGCGTCTACCAAACTGTACATGTTCACATTCATACACCGTCCAGGCAATAGCTTTCTTCACAAAAAGACATCTATTAAAAATACTTTTTATAATAGCCTACATAACTTAAGTTTAAACATTGTGTGTTCCTTTTATAGCTTTCTAATGAATATAGTAAGTATAGTAGTAGTAGTATAAAATATATATATATAGTTACAGTGAAGTAAAATAAAAGCATGTGTTTTCACAAACTCTGATGCTCAGCATAAGAAATACATTTGGCTTATTAATGTATTATCTCTTTTAAATCCATGAGCTATGTTGTTTTAAGGTATTTATGAAGCTGCCATCTATGTTGTACAAAACCACCAAAGGCTCTCACTGTTCAAGTGTGTAATTAGTCTACCTTTCCTTTTATGATCATGTTCAACTTCCACTTCTTGCCTCGACTCTCCCACACGTTGAGACAAAGTGAGAGGAGAAGCAGAGTGTATACTCATAATCCTCAGCTTCCTGCATAGCCAGGGGCTGTGTTTGGAGTGTTTTTACTAGAGAAGGGTGTCTGAAGGAGATGAAGCTCTCAGGCCTTCTCTCTCACTTTCTCTCTCTCTCTTGGCTACATTGGATTAGTCAGTGCATGGTGAATCAGCCGTTTGTCACTGACACAGTAAAGGCCTACCAGTGGATTTTATAGGCACCAGGTGAACCAGTAAAAAACTCAGCTACGGTATCCTTAGGCCAATAGAGAGACAATTTATCTAACAGCAAGTGCATGAAAAAAGCTCTGTTAAACATCTTACCTGAGGGGTGTTTCAGGGTTTTCTGTATCTTATTTCCGATTTCCCAACAATTCCATTCACGCCAGTTACATGTATTAAAAAATTACCCTTAAGAGGAAAAACACATGCATTTTATGAAAGATATTAGAAAATGAACTCTGCCAGAAGAGATGGAGAGCTAACTTCATTTAAAAGTAAATGTGTGTTTACATGGATATGAGTTAGCGGCCTGGCAGGTTATAGAAGCATTGTCTGCTCTAATTGTGTTTGGTAATGTGTTTCTGAAGCGCTGTTATTGCTATTCATGGTATTCAAGCAGGAGCAAATGGCTCTTCCTGCCCATGGACACATAATTGAGGAGCCCCAAGGAAGATTAACGCTGTGCAGGAATAAAACGGCGCTGCGAGAAAAAGACAGTTGGCTAGAGGATGAAGCAACAGCCAAAAAAGAAGAAAAAGCGGGGCAGCGAGAGACAAAATATGTTTGGAAAGTGTTCAACCACATGTCTCCAATTCATAATTAACTTTTTAGAACCTTCACAAAGCTACAGGAGTGGGGCTCATGCCAGCCGAGCTATTCCTTTTCACTGGCAGATGTGACTGGGCTGTGTTTTATTGTGTTTATTTACATGTTTTCTCAGTGCCAACCGTACATGAGGTAGTCAGAGGAAACACATGTTGCCAGTGGGCCAACAGACACACACTTTGTCTGCAGGAGAAAAGCAGCAGCCCTTAAATGAGACACTTGTTTAGTAGATGAGTTGCAGCTCCCTTGGACAGGAAAATCAAATGTTTTTTTTTGTTTTTTTTTGCCTTTTGTATTTGAAGGCAGCTCTGGAAAAGCTGAATGTTGTATTTCCATATTAATTGCAACACCTTAGGCAGCCATCAGGTAAGTTAGGTGCACAACTAATAAAATGTTAATTGTGCAAATTAGATGTTGTGGATCCCTCGCTGAGTCGGGCAATCATCACCCACCCCTGCACATGGTTAAAAAATCATTGGGTTGCTGGTTAATGATGTTGACTCATCAAGGGCTTGATCATCGCTTGCCGCTTCGTGGCGAGGCAGTGGTGAGTCATGGACCAACAGAGGCAATCAGTAGCTCTGAAACACTTCCTGCATTCTTATAAATGTTGCATCTTATTTTGTCTTTAAAAAAAGGAAGAAAAACTGATGCTATCTCTCCTGTCTTGAAGAAACTGTTCTAATCACTGACCGGTGGCTTTTGAGTGGCGGGCACATGGCCCCTCGTTAATCCTTCCCCTTTTTTCTTTGCAATAAATTATGCATCAGAAAAAGCTTTTTCCACCTGAATGGATGTGTCCCCTAATCCCTGGCTCCTAAAACCTGCTTAATCTGAACTAAGTCATTAAAACAGTAAAGGGATATCACAAAAGACTTTTCAAGCCAATTGGCTTAACGGTAACGTGATTAGATCATTGATCTCTTGGCAAAGCCATGGGCTTCCAGGTGCGAAATGACTATTTAATGAAATCAGAGAAATCTCGTTACTAGAAAATTACTGATCAAAGTTAAGACCAGGTGACTCGGGGTGGCATTGGTATCCATGTATCTGGGCGAAGGTATTTATTCTCCAGATCCCCTCTTGACATTACCAAGAATGCATGCAGCTGGAATGAAAGATCGTGTTCTTAATCCCTCACCGGCCACTATCCATTTCTCTATGCATCTTTAACAGGGATTGCTGCTTGAAGCTTTGATAGTGATCACCATTGATAAGACACAAAAAAGAAGTGGACTAATATTATTACACCCTGATTAATGCAAGTACCATCTTACCAGCCCCCTACAATATAGTGTTTTTGTCCTGTAGTCTCCTGAATCAAGATTACACCTTTGATGTTATAAGCTTGATGGTTAATACCAAATATACACCTTGCTGGATTGTAGCTATCAAGCATCATTAAGCTCTGAAAATCTCTGGAACCTCGCTTGAACATGCGGATGACAAGGAGCTAGCATAGTGCTACAGATTTATCCGCACCACCCCCCTCACCTGATGTGTGAAAACACCTGACATTGCTGAGAGGATTATGGCTGTCCTCTCCTATCGCTTGAAATAAATAATTATATCACAGAAGACCTCTTTTCTAATTAATGAGAAGAGATGAAATATCACTTAATTTCAAATTTAATTACGAGCCATAATATTTCCTTCATTGGACTGCCTGCTAATGCAGGTCCCTGATGCTGATGAATGCGCGGTGCATTAAAAACACGCACATTTACAGGTCCCTGGACCGCATGTGAAATTTCCCATGATCAGAGCGTTGTGTGGGAGGTGAAAATACCAGGAGGGCCACAAACACACACACACACACACACACACACAACCATTGTCCTAATAAACAGACTACCATCAAGGCTACACAAGATAGAAAGGTTAATAAACATTTGTTAATGAAAATTAATGACACAAATCATACACAGGCCCTGACACACTTTTCCCTGTTTAATTGCAATGGCTGAGACGCACTCATTTTAATTACCCATACTGCAGCATTGATGTCCTTCAGTGTCAGACCTCAAAGTTTCTCCTGTGCGTATCACTACAGATGAGCATTTAAGGCCATTATCATAACCATGACAAAGGTATTGACTTCTACCCTCAAATGAGTTTCGCTTATGCAATAAGAATTGTCATTAATTGGGGTAATGAGGCTTGCATACTGACTTTCATCACTACTTTTGGTCTCAATCATATAGTGATGATGTTGCATAAAGGGGATTGGCTGAAGGCCCAGCTGTGGTCATTAGTAATGTATGGTTGTCATTTACACCCACTTTAAATGGAGAACACTTTGAACAGCTTCTCTACAATCCAGCAAAAAAAACAGATGAGATACCTCGGGGAACTATTTGTTGAGCTTCATGACAGTGGCTAATGTTTTTTTTTTTTTTTTTCACAGAACCAAGACAGAAAATGACTCTTAAATGCTTTCCTTTATTAAACAGCACAAATTGACATTTGCACCTTACTCAGCAAGGTTACAATATGTCAATCAGCGATCAATATAACTGACAAATGCGCTTTAAAATGAATTAGCAGCCACACGCGCATCGAAAACAGATGAATATTGTGTGAGTTCGAATTCCACAAAGGCTGAAGCTAAATTGTTTACCAACGACTGTCTGGTTTCATCTCATGGGAGCAAGTGCACAACTTGCCGATTTAGCACTTTGCTGCAAAATCATAATAAAGAAAATAACATGAGGGCCTGCTGCTGGCTACAATTTGATGATGGGTTTTGAATAATGCAAATATGATAAATTAGCTAACACATAGCATTCTAGTAATTAATTATAATTAATCATGTTGAAGTTTTCAGAGGTGTAGTCAGTGATAATGTTGTCTGTTTGATGTATTGCCCATATGAAGCCCAGCGTGTGGATCAACCCTCTGTCTCTGGGCAGAAGACTGGTCCTCAGAACCATGGTTTGTGTTTGTGTGTGTATCATTGAATGCGTCCTCCTCATTCCACTCCACAGATGGGATTTCATTTTAATTGACAGTTACCCATATCCATTCGTCAAGATGACAAGCTAAGGGAGGGGGGGACTGTCGAGGAGCACCCTGACTGTACTCAGCAAGGTATGGAGGTGGAAGCGTTCCATTTCCGTCTAATCCTGTGTTTGTCTGTATGTCTTTCTCAAGTTTTTCTGACGGGCTCCAGATAGGTCGATCTCAACATCAAACTGCAGCGTTGTGTGTTTTCTGGAGTGTGTACGTGTGCGCTTGTGTGCGCTCGTTGTTTGTGAGCAAAGGGTGCATAGCCCGTCGATCCATTGATCTCAAGCTTCCTCTGTGAAGTCTGGCCTTTGTCTGCCAGATCTACCTCTCCTGCCGTCTTTCTTTTCCGCTGTCATTCCCTGACACACGGCTCTGACACATCCTGAATGTTGCACCGGTGGGAAAATAACACATATCTCTGACCTCTTGAACTCTTTCTTCTCCCAAAGCCCTGGAGAAAGAATGCTTTAGCGGCCCACGCCTCTTTAAATGTCTACCAAGGGACATGGCTATTGAGACAAGGGGGGTAGAGAGACATTTCAAGACAGGTATAGATCTTCAGCTGGTGTCAGGTATGGGTATCGAGCAAAACACCCCAGGATTTATTGCATGCACACTTCATGTACTGTGCATGGACTGCAGAGAGCGCAGAGTAATGGGCAGTGTTGTCAGCAGTTCTCTGCCTGAGCTCTGTTCAGTGTTAAATCACAGACTGTGTACAAAGCTGGTCAATGTTTTTCCGGCCCGCTGCGCTCACTGTTTACTGTATCGTGCGTAAGATCCCAAACAAATTGACATGCGGAACACCTTTATTAAATGAACAAGCAAGGAACCAAGAGATTGAGTTAAATGGAAATGCTTAGTTAACATAAATAGCCTCAGATGATGGGCTGTCACATGTCATACCGGCCCCTCATGAGGCCCGCTCACTATTCTGCTCACACAGTAGGTGACAAATAGCCCAACACACCCATCATCAGGCCATCCGAGCTCTGAAAAGGAGTTTTTTGGATTGAGGGGGGGGGGGGGAGGGGGAGGATAAGTGGGGGTGGGGTGGGGGGGTTAGGGGTTCTGAACGGTAACACGATGTTGTCTTTGGATCGGCCCAAGGAAGCGATGTCACAGATCATTCACAGAGCCGGTGTTGTATACATTAAGCGAGGAAGGGGCGGGGATTGGTGGAGGCCTCTCCACAGCAACAGAGGACAGCCTATGGAAAATGCCCCAGCTACCTAGCCAAGACGGTGATGTCATCAGAGTGGAGCATGCATTTCCACGCGCTGTCTCCTGTGCTGCATGTGTGTGTGCGTGTGTGGTGGGAGGTATAAATGAACACACACATACACACCTCCTACATGCTGCATCACCTTCAGGCCGTCCTCAGCTGTACCACATTGATGTTGCCTCTTGAATGATTCCCTCATGTATATTGAATGAACTGCACAACAAGCTCATGTTCATGGGTGATTTATCTTAAGCAGGTGTGATAATGTCAATATATTGATTAATCAAGCCATGATTGAGGACCATATGCTCTGCTGATGATTAATATTGATAACTACCTGCCGCCCAGCACTTGACAATACAGATTAAATCGCACAGAGCCATGTTACAAAATGCAAGGTTGCGCGTGTGTGTGCTTAAGAATGTCTTACCATGTGTAACTGGTGACCTGAGGGATTACATCTCCCCCGTAAAGCTCCCGCTCTCATTGTGCACCAGCAATAGTGTATTGTGTCACCGGTGGGCAGCATCTTAAAGAAGTTTGAAAATGTGTGCAGCTTGCTCTTTATTCCCCTCTTTCTAATCCGTTTTTGGCACACAATGGCGCTTTACTCAACAATAGTCAAAGCAGTGAAAAGGGACAACTGCAAGCGTGGCCGCAGCCTCTGAGTGCTGATTTCATGCGTAGAAAAAAGAAAAAAGTGTGTTTGTTCATTTGCACATGTGTGTGTGTGTGTGTGTGTGTGTGTGTATATACATGTCCACTACTTGAAAGGGCCAGTAAGTTAGCAAGAGGCACTGTTACCGTTCCCTGCGCCCTTTGCACACAGCAGAAGAAGTACACTCGTCGTCAGTGTTGGCAACATGTTAATCGAGTTAGAGGGAGTGTTTGAATGGCAGCATGCGTGACGGGTTTGTGTTTAACAATATATCTCTTTAAGTCTCCGCTCCCTGTGTTTTCACAGCTGCCGAAACTTGGCTTGGGACAAGTGACAAAAGGAAGAAGTAGGCATCAGTGCATTGGCAACCAGGCCGTGAAAGAAAAAAAAAAAAAAAATTTTGGTAATCCACAAGCTGTCAGGCTGCATTTCTAAATGTACCCACTTTGCAGAGTGTTTTATAAAAGATCTAAAGGTCTAAAGCAGCAGCTTATCAGGATAGAAAGGCCAGAATGTTGAACAAAACAAATTTATTCACATTACTTTTGGCTTAATCAGGTATTAATGTGGCACATCCAAGTGTTCAAACTCTAAATCTGACAGCACTTTGACGCCGGATCAGTCCCTCATTAGTCGGAGCGAGTCATACTGAGGTATGTGAGTGGGTGTCTTGTTTCCAGCAGCTGTGACACAGTTCCTTTTTCCAGCACTCGGCCCCGGACAAGTCGAGCTGTGGCTGAGCTGATTTGTTGCGCTGCATTACGCTGACAGATCGACTGATTGTTGACAAACAGCTCAGCTCAATGCCAGCGCCACCACGGTCATCTCCACTCGACTGCCTGACTGTTTGCTGTTGTGCGGTGATTTGCTGGAGCCCCCCCAGATGACAACCTTGCTTCATCCCTCACTTTCATTGCGCCATAAAAGGCTCCTCTGCGGTGCTGGATGCTGCTGTTTACTTGTTAGTCTTTGTCATCATTACGGTGTCAGAGACAGGATAACCAGAATGAGAGAAGGGGTGTGAGGAGAGGACAGTCAGAGGGTGGAGGGGGGGGGGGGCGGGGAGAGACTGTGTAACCATAGCTGGGCCAGGAGTCACCCAGGTCCGCAGGAATCAGATCATGTGCCCATTCATCTTCATACACCTGAATCCCCAATGGCAACTGAGCACTTGGTGACCCAGGGGGGGAGGGGGGGGGGGGGCACAGACCAGTGGCCAGACTGACACACATCTGATAAAGCTAAATCTTCATTGAGAAGCAGCTAAGGGGCTACAATAGCCTGTTTTTGTTACACACACAAAAAAAAACTCTTCTGTCTGGATTTGTGTTCGCATTAAAACCGGGAGTCATTCAGTAAGTTATAAAAAGATTTAAACTGAATAAGCTCTCGGAGTTACAAGGATTCTTTGATGTAGAAAATGATTTGTATGCTCTGTGATCACACAGCAAACACCACAGGGTGTTTTTGGGATTTGCAAGTTACCAAATGTCTGTGTATATTTGTGTCTCTCTGTTTGTATGTGTGTGTATTTAAAGCCTGCTACTGATTTTTCTTTTTTTTTTCTCTGCACCTGAAATAGAGGCTTCACCTGTGGATGAACCCGAGCTCAGCTTTTGTGTTTTTTTCGGGTTGAGTGGGTTGCAAACTTAACCCGAGTTTCACATATTACCCTGACTGTGGATCC
Organism: Labrus bergylta; assembly: GCF_963930695.1. NCBI lineage: Eukaryota > Metazoa > Chordata > Actinopteri > Labriformes > Labridae > Labrus > Labrus bergylta. The sequence continues at coordinate 14,899,757 of NC_089212.1, read as the reverse complement.
TTCGGGTCCTGCAGCAGTCTGCTCTGATACTGGGATAGCAGGGGGGCTCTGATCTCATCGTGCCGGGAAGCAACGGGATGATGTAATGCTGCTCATGCGGCACCGGGACGCACTTATCAGATGCTCTACAGAGGAGAGAGGCTGAGGAAGTAACGCAATAATAACACCCTCACTATGATTTTACGAGGCTTCATCATCTTTATCAGAAGCATGATTACTGTAACAACCATCATCATTCTCTGTTTATAAAATACAACTGGTATACAACTCTTTACATTACCTCACTTCCTGTAAATGGACACAAAGGGGTTATTTCACTGTTGAATAAGAATAATGCTGGTTTTAAAATGTATATTGCACAATTTTTTTTTTACATTGGGAGCCTTAACTATCTTCAAAATACCCGTACTACAGCAATATAGAAAAGCGACAAATGTGTTGTGATAATGCAGAGCACATCCTCCAGAGAGTCCGTGCATGCAAAGCCATCTAAAGTTAAGAATGATGTGTTGGACAGTTTAATGGCGATTCACATATTCCATCCAGTTCACCTTCTACTGAAATGTATAAATTACCAAATTAATTGATTGCTTTTTACAGCAACCTACAAAAGAGCCCATCCATTTACATTACCTTCATCTTTCCCCTTGCTGCCGAACGAGACAGTCACCTCCAGAGAATCATACGACTCCAGTCCTGTATAACACTGGGGTGAGAATATTATGCTGTGGATTTTATGCTCGGCAATTAAAGAGATCACTGTTTTATGTCCTAGGCTGGGATGGACCTTCCCTGATTCACAACCCTACACAGTAAAGTGGAATAGCCTTGTTCTACTCTTGACTCCTCGAGTTTAATTGCCCTTTGTGTCCGGCTTATTTCTTTTCTAACAGCTCTAATATATGATACACTGAGTGCAGATATTAAAGGGCTATAGATGCACTGAAGCAAAGTATCGCACCTGTCAAAGAGTGATGATGAGTGAGACTGCATCACCTGCCTCTGCCCTCTTACCTCACCTCCTTTTCGCATGGTCTTGGCATAGTTTACCAGCATGACTGAACTTAGCAACCGCAGCAAACGCCGGGCTCCAGCTTGTCCTGTACGGCCCTCCTCTCCGAGGTGAAGCATGTGTCAGGGGGCCTGAGATGAAGCCAGAACGCAGGAGATGAGTCAGATGAACACTTGTCAGGTGATGTCATCTCCAGCGAGCGCTGATGACCGGCCCCAGCTGTTTGGGTGCACTGATGCACACTCTGCAGCACCTGTCTGACGGCGTTTCAGCTCACACAACTGCAGCAGAGAACAGGCCTGCTACACAAAGCGCTTTCATAACTCCCTGGTGATGAAGTCAACGGAGGTCATACAGGGCAGACAGCACATCTTCAACAGAGCATGGTCCCACACATAAGTGTGGTTAAGAGCTAAAGCAGATGGAAAATATAACTGTCTCTGAGAACAAAGTGTCAATAGGTGTATTTACTTGAAGGCTAAATGTAACCGTCTATTATTCAGTTAGTTCTGCGTTGTTTGGCTCATTCGTATGAAGATGAAAGGGTCATAATCAAAGGCTTGTAATCATGGTGTTTTAATGACATGACTGCCTTTCATGATCAACAAAGACCAAAACCTTGGTAGCTTTAGGAAATCATAACATTTCAACTTTTTACATCCATAACATCCAGAGGCCGATGCCTTATGAAGAGATCATGATCCACGTTACATACAGCAAACTACAGCGAAATAGATTCTAAACAACAGTAGTATCATACTGTATGGTCTTTGTGAGGCCCATTAAAGTATTTTCTTTTCAGAGTTTCCATTACTTAACAAAAACATCACACTTATGATATCTGTGTTAGCACGTAATTATTATTCCATCTAACTTGATCAACACCTCCTCACTCACTTCAGCTCTTCTCTTCATGCTAAGGTTTCACATTGTTGAAATGTCTGCTGAATTATGAGTCACAACTTTGACTGCAATCTCTCAAACTCTTAGAACTAAAATAAGTCTGACATATTTCTTTCAAAGTCATACAAATATCCCCCCCTTTAAAATACTAGATTACGAGATTTTAGCAATGTGTCACAGGTGTTGCCTTGATGATACCACCATGAGCTGTTCTGATGACATCATATATCTGACACATCCTGATAGGTCATCTGCATTATGCAAAGATTTAGTCATACATCCACATCATCCCACGTTGTCCCTAGAAAACTTACATTCAATAAAATAAAGTAGACAAAGTTGATTGTTATGCATTGATATTTTGTACTTTAGCCTCAGGGGGGGGAAATAGAAATGCAGATACTTGCTGTGAAATAAGAAAATGTATTTGCAAACACTGGATAAAGATTGAATCCCCTGGATTGAACTACACATGTAGACATATTTCACAACGCACCTGCATACACGATGCATCCACAAACACGCAGCTGACTAATATACGCTACTTCAAAGCAGCCAATCCTCTCTCATAGTAAATCAAGAACTGTTTCACAGTAATAGCTGTACTTTGTAATAGCCATTGCAGTGGAATAACTCTGATTTAATCTAGCAAGCAATCAATACTTTCTGACTGCTATGATTGATGAGTATTAAGTAGGACTATTAACAGAGTGAAAAAAAGTGTCCCAGCCTGATTCCCACTGCCTGCCGCTCAGTCAAAGCGCTAATGTGAAAAGGAATAATTTGTCTGCTAATTCACAAATAGGCTTAGAACTGTGGACATACTTTCTTAATGAATATGTGAATTACTTGTGCATTGATTTCTATTGTGTGGGAAAATGGGAAATGTATAAAGAACTGTCTGCACCGGCGCCTGCAGACACACTTCATTGACGTTTCACTTGGAGACTACGAGAAATATTGCATATGCTGAAACCAGCAGATTGTGTATTTAAAGCCTCTGGTGGATCAAGGTCGCGGCAGTGACCCTTTTAGTAGTAGCCTGTCATACATTTAGCAGAGCAAGGGATCATTTCAAACTGTCCTCCATCACATTATGACAGATCTTAATTGACTACCGATACAGCTTTGCTGAGTTGACGGAAAAAATCGGATTTTAATCTAATCACTGCAATATACCTGATTGGCTCCAAGCAACACTCTGGCACATTAAAACATTTGCATTGCAGAAATGGGTCAGAGAGCTTGTGAACAGCTAAATCCTACACATTGTATATCAGGTTCCCAAATGAATTCATTATGGCTTTTATACCTATAGACACTGTCTGAGCAAAATCTGTCCTTATGTGCACATTTAATGTATGCTAATGGTTTGGATGTCTGACTTTTTTTTTTTTACAATGTTCTTGTAGTAAGTCTCCATCACTTTAGGGTTTGTTTAAATGATGTCCCCACTGCTGGAAAACATCTTTCATACTCTTTGTAATGCAAACATTTGGGGAATGGGAAAGTTTAACAGTTTAAAGCATTGAACTTCAGTTACCCTCTGTCTATATGCTTTCCTCCAGCAGCCTCTCTTCAATGTGTCTTTTTTTTTTCTTGCTTTTCCCTCGCACACCGAGACAATTTTCAGTCAGTCAGTCAGTCTTCCCAGGTTTATCACTGAACCACATCATTAAGAAGTGCCCCATGGATCCCTGTCTCAACTGCATGTCGACTAGCTGCCGCCAGCTCCCTGGATAAAAAGCCCAAGGCTGAGCAAACTGACATTCCCCTGCACAAAGGTAAATGATGGCACAGAGGATGGTGGTCCAGAGTCCCCTCAGTGGTCTTGTGGGAGAAGACAGAGAAGGAGAATGATGATAGATTGCATGGAGAGTGGGCTGAGTGGATGGATCAGGCCTCTAGTACCCAAAGAGCACCATCTGCTGTCAGTTCGGGTGACTCATTCAACTGCGCTGACATGTGCATGTAAAGGAGCACGCTGAGAACACATCAGACTGCCGTCAGCCGGGCCGGTGATGGGCTGAATATGAAGGAGAGAAACAGAGAGGGGAGGGGGTGTGGATAGGGGAGTGCTGTGGAAAGAGACAGGTGGGGTACTAAAAGCACCATCTCTTTTATCTTCACAGAGAAATTTTGCATTCAACCAAACAAACAACTCAGATTTTTCAATAATATATGTTTGCTTTATTTTTTTCTTGTTTTTCTCCGATCATGTTTTTCCATCAAGCTTGCTTTAAGTTCATTGTTGCAGCAGAGAAATTTCAAAGAATGATGCGAACAGAGAAAGGTACTGTAAAAAAAAAATATTGTATCTTGTACTTGAAAGCAAAATGAGACCATTATAATGCACTTTAACATTAATATTCACCATGAGTTTTAAGCCCAAGCTCTTAACATTTCCCCTTGTGTACAATAAAACTCTACAGATATCTTTCCTTAGCAGTTTCTGCTTATCTTATGCTCCTTATATTTCATCTATAGAAGCCCATGTGTACTAGAGTGAAATAACAGGATAGCTACAGAGCGAGAAGTTGCTCTAGTGCTGGTATCAAATGACCGTGTCTGGGCCCTCCTATAACAATGAGCTGTTTATGGTCAATTTTAACAAGTGAAAGTATTTCTGACTGCTGCATTCGCCGGACAACTCCAACAGCTTTGAACGTTGGAGAGGGAAGAATAGAAAGAGATTGCCTTATGTGATTATTAAGACTCACAATAACATAAAAAAACATAATGCCTGCCTGCTGGATATCTCTTGTTGAACATACAGGAGAATCCGTATGTCATATTGCCATGTTTGCTTTTGTAAGTTATATTCAGCGTATCTGTCAATCACTATCATTTTATTGCTTCCTTAATAATGATCAATTAAATGTAAACAGTGAAGATCCACAATTCAATCTGGCCATATTTTAAGTTTGAAAAAGAACATGTCCGATGATCTGTTAGCTTTTGTTAAGAATAGCTGACATAAGCATTCATCCTTCATCCTAGCATACTGTTCGTTAGCTGGAATTTGTTTTTGTAGAGTAATCTAGGAATTACATTTTCTACTGTTAGGTGTGACAAAACTTAACCCTTGTCTTCGCTTTCTGCTCCTCCCTTAGCTAGATGTGGTTGAATGCTAACATTAGCTGTCATCTGGCAGGTTGCGGATTAATTGATAAAGCATGGACTGTATAAAACATCGACTTATTCTCAGTGATGTCACAGATTAATTTTTTTTCTTTGTGAAACAGAGTTTTGAAGTTGAATGAAGGTCACCACATTGGAAATGCTATCTGTAAAAAGTTGTAGTAAGCTAGGCCTTCAGACTGGCAAACAACTACAACACTGTTACTGTCACTACAACACGCCCACCTGTCAGTCAAATGAGCAACGCCCCTAACTATTTGAATTCATGAGTAAGTCATAGCCTTAATATAATAAAAAAAAATGAGTCATAGATAAATTGACATTTTCACATGTATGTTAATGGGGATTTTGGGCCTTTGGAGCCAGCCCCAAGTGGACACTCAAGGAACTGCAGCTTTTTGCACTTTCGCATTGGGCTTCTTTTGTCAAAACTTGTCGCTTTGAATATGGTCACTTTAATTCAGTATTATCTTTAACTTGCTGTCTGTTTGTTTCTATCATTCTTTCTCATTCTGTCTCTTCCTCCATCCAACTTTTTCTACCCAACCAGTCGCAGCAGATGGTGGTTCACTAATAAGACTGGCTCTGCTAGAGGTTTCTGATTGTTAAAAATAAAAAAAGAGATAAAGATGTTTTTTCTAGCCACTGTTGCTCAGTGCTTGTTCATGGTAGATAAATGTTTGAGTTGCTCTAAATAACATAACAAAGATGTTATTTTTGTAATATCATGAGACTGCTTCTGCTGTGATTTGGAGCTAAATAGTAAAACTTGTTTGATTGGTTTCTCATCACCCGCAAAAAATCACCTGTTTTTTTTTATTATACAAGCAAGTTTCAGGTTACATAATTTACATATTAAGCAATACTACAGGTCTGTTGGGCAGTGGGCCCACCAGAGAATAAACCTTCATAGAGGCAAATAAGGTGGTGAACAAACACATCTGGAATGACCTACACAAACACGACAATAGACATCATGTTCCTCACATTCACACTGCCTTGGATGCTATATATATATATAAAAATAAATAAATCCTACCGAGGTGCCACAATTGAATATTTCTTGAATGAGGTGTCAGGTCAGATTCAAACACAGGGTCTTGTGATCTCAGATTTCATTTCAGGGGGTCCAGAGGAGTCTAATTGTCAATAAGCAGCAGCTCCATTGACACCTGTGACACAGTGCTGCATGGTTGAACTCCTACATCTCTTTTGCTCTGCCCACTGGAGAGAGCCACGATTACACCACTGTCTTCTGCAGTGACGAAACATGCCAATACTAAAAAGGTCGCAATTTATGAGAGGCCGTGACATCAAAGCGCTGATCAATGGCTTCCATAGGCCCAAACAGAGCGCTGAGATTGATTCTATAGGTGATATTGTTACTGGAGATCTGCGGACGTGCTGCAAGTGTCAAGAGGGGACACACGCTCGAGTTCAAAACAGGCAATTCTATAGGATTTGCGTCAGTCAGACGAGGTGGTTGGACAGTGATGGGGGACCTCGCTGACCCCACAGGATGATGCACGCTTGTCAGTGTGAGACAGGTTTAAAGTGCAGACTACAGGGAGAATATTATATTATGGTGAATAGCCAGGCAATCAAACAGCCTCTCTGGGCTATAAGACCGTTTTATTACGGACAATGACGGCGGTTTAAGGCCGTGCACGATGGGATGGATGGATGTATAGGATTCTGATGAGATGATCCAGACAGGTCTACCCAAGGGGAGGTGGCGTACATTAGTGAACATCAATGCCAGAGGAGAGGAGCTTACTGCGAAGATCCCCACAAACTGTTTAATGCACACATAGAGGATCAGTCTCCTGAGAGTGAGACTGCCTTAAGGAACATGGGATCTTTTCCTGCATCAAATATATTGAAAAAATATATATCATACATATATAAACATTTAAAAATAAGGAGAAGCTGGTCTAATTTACAATGGATATTTTTGAGGTTGCATGATGGCATTTTGTTCCTTTTTTGTCCGTTGTTTTTAATAAAAGATAATGTAGGAGCATTACTTCCTAGTATATTCCAGTAAATTACATACAAGGATGTACACACACACTTACACACACACACACACACACACACACACACACACACACACACACACACACACACACACACACACACACACACACACACAGGTGCAAACACAAAATGCACCCTCCACAGAGCATACACAACCACTACGTTTGCGATCAGGAGATGCCGTTAGAGTAGGGTCCATGTCTGTACAAAAGACAGTGACAGAAACACTGAAGCCATGTCTGGAATGGACAGGAGGACTCCGGGGCATCATGAATAAATGATTACACTCAAAAAGCAAGCGTTCCTTTGTTTTCAATGTATTTGTTTGATGCTGGCAGAAGCACAAGGCTGTGGGTGCAGGGCTGGCTAGCAAGCAAATAAATAAATAAGTATCATGTTCAGAAAGTGCAAGCTGTTGTTAAGTCTGTGCGACTTACAAGCAGGGTCCAGTGTTGAATTACTTTAGCTCTGCACATTTAGGTCTGTTAGCCTTTCTCTGAGGACTCACTTTGTTTTTTTTTTGCAATTGTCCATGACCATTTTCTCAGATTTATCTTATTATTGAACATTTGGTGCATGAATCAAAAGAATCAGGCGTGTTATACCTAAAAATATAACAATACATTTGATTACCTTGACAGCTAACCCTCTGACCCATCAGCAAGATAGGAAATCTCTCATTTTTGATAAATTACAGCGCTATTATAAATAAATAAACAAGACTGATGGTGTGGAATAAATCCAATTTACCATGCAGAAGATAATCAATACATTAACCTGGAATCCCATGCTAAAGCACCTTTAGCCGACAGTACAGTATGTGCTTGTTGACTTTAATTGCAACAGTGTTGGATGCAGAAGCCGTGGGCAGACAATTGATAGTAGCCATTAGCAAATGATTAGGTGGACAGAGATGAACTCTCCCACATTGATCTTGCTGGCTTACATTTCCGACTTTTGCAGGGGAATAAATAAATTCACAAGCAAATCTATAATGCATGACTTTATATTCATAATTTCCACCGGAGAGGCTTCTTCGCTGCCTGCTGTCTGTCGTCTACACAGCCAGGCTGGCAGCTCGCTGAAGTGAGGCATCCATGGCGTCTGCTTTGTGCCAAATCATAAGTGTTTATTCAGCCAAACACAGCATTTTAAAATGTATCGCTGTGAGATTTATAATGAGACTGAGATGGTGAAGTGAAACCACAGGTTTCCCTTCGTACTGCTTTCCAGACACGGCCGAGCCTGTGACATATCAAAGATGTTCTTTATCGTTCCCAATTATTGAGATATATTGTCATTTGAGCCAGCTGAAGCACCAGGTCTAATTTGTTTACTTCAAGTGCTTTGGAAGCAGCTTTAATGTTTTGAATGAGATCCATTCCCTGTGGGTTGTCTCCTGCCCTGAAAACAAATGACAGATTGCAGAGGAGAAGGCCTTACTTTTCTACAATAACAGACACATAAGACCCTTTTCTTCCCATTGAGACGCTGCACACTGCCAAGTACTTTACTTCACTGTCTCAACATGGCTGCTATTCTTCAAAACCCTGCGTTTGTTTTACCACATAAGGTCTCAATCAATACAGGACGTTTGTGCTAAAAAGTAAGAAGGTGGCTGAATTACACTGCTCGTATGTTCACCTTCAGATTCTCAACATTAACTCACCAGTGCGCTGTGCTTTCGTTGTTGGTCCATGTTCCAGGGCACATGGGTAGGCAGTAATCAAATAGAGGGGGACTGAGCGTATGGCGTCCTCAAACCTAATTTGGCTGCTCGCAGCTCTGACCTCTTGATCTTTGACATTCCAACCCCACCAGCTAAGGTACCGAATCATTTATTTACTTTGTCAAGACATAAGCCAGACGAGAGGATCTCAGCCCTTATGGCAAGAATCTTTGGAACTCAAAACACAAACAAAAGCTAGGTTAAAATGTAAACAGCAGAGGCTATTTAATAGAAGACCTCACAATAACAGTCTGGCTCTTTTGAGTCATAATCAGTATTGATTTCCAAAGAAACATCTTTGCTTTTTTAAACCAGTCCATTTTGTGGATTCCCATTGAGCAAGACCAATGAAATCAATGATTTGGGCAATGAGTTGCGGTGGCAGCCAATACTCGTCAATAAGAATTGTTAAACTGCAGAGAGAACTGAGTCCATTGGGGCTAATATACATATCAATACCAGAGCTATTTCTTTTGCATGTTCACAAAGAATCTGTTGTGTTCAACAAACGGCATTAATCGTCGATCATTCTGAGGTCAGAGGTGAAACACTGAGAGAAGAAACCATGAGGAAGAGAGAGCACTTATGACCTCAATGACAAAAAAAGCAGCAGAGTCCTCTCTCTCTCTCTCTCTCTCTCTCTCTCTCTCTTTCTCTCTCTTCCCATCGTCCTCTCTTTCTCTTCACATTGCCTCTGCCTTTGCTAGATTCTAACCATGTCCCCAGAGGATTATGCAACAGTGGCTTGCTACATATCTTTTTTTTTCCAGGGCTATACTTGTGCAGCTCCACTTACCCTTTACACAAACTCTCAAGGCACACCCAACATTAAAAAAAAAGGACTTTTTAGAGTTAACAGCGCCTCTCTACAAACCATTCATCTCCAGCACTCTTGTTCTCCTGCTGAGCTCTCTCTACTTCTTCAACAGTCAGCCCTGCAGCAAATCCACATGTGCTGCTCAACATGTCCCCCCCCCACACACACACACACACACACACCCCGCCTCTCCCTCCAGCCCCTGTATATCCTAAAATAGACCCAACGCTGGGCCTCTCTGAATGTTCGTCTGTTTCCTTCCTCCCATCTTGTCCACGCCTGTTAGAGGGTTACAGCTGCTCTCTTGCTGACCACAGTTTCCATTGCTCATCACTGTTTAACTCCCAGACCCCTTCTGGAGTCCATTACCAAGGCTAACTTTCCCAGATTTATCACCGCTATGACCTGCGGCAGCCAAAACAACAGCAGGGTGAATGTGCTGAATGCTGAATGGGCTCTTCGTACTAAGTACAAACTCAAAGGAAATTCAAAGCTGTAAAGAAATGAGGCTTTCGTTTATTAAAAGTATATTTCAAGGAGTCTTCCTGTACAAAGTCTCTCGGAGTCTACACAGTGTTGTCTGTGTGTTTGTCAAAGAATGACTTGCAATACTTGAGAGCTGCAGCAAAGATGTTTTTGATGATGGGATCGCTGCCATTTATTTCTTTTAACTTCATCCATGGTTCTTTTGAGCTATATTTAAAAGTGTTTGAAACTTACTTGAATCAAAAATGGAAGAAGAAGAGGAAGAAATATGTTCCCAACATAAGCCGTAAAACGCCCAATTCCAGTGTGAAGTTCCCAGAGAGCCATGAGCTTGTCACATCCCTTCAATGTTACTGAAATGACAAGAATTCAAACCACATTGGTCAATAGATCTTACTGACCTACACCACAGTCTCTGATTGTTTTCTTTGCAAACTAACTTGTATTATGCATAATGCATTTCCAATATCATGAATTCTTCCAAAAGTTAAAAACACAGTTTGGGAAGAGGAGAGAGAGAGGGAGCAGATTTATGCTGTTAGATTATGTATGCCCTGAAAAAGAGCTTTTGGGGGAAACAATGAGTCTTGAGATGCAATGCTACAGTATTTTTGTTTTACATGATCGGCTTATTCATCACACTAATGACTCATGAGATGGTTAGCAAAGCAAGAGGAATCAGGAGTAAACAAGAGCAGACGATAAGCTGAGGATAAGGCCGTCTCAGACTCAATTTGAGAAGAAGAAGAAGAGGGGAAGTTATGTTGGAGGAGTTATTGTGACACACTGATAAAAGTCCAGGCTTTCAATTTACATCTTTGTTTGTTCCGTCTTAATCGGCTTGTTTGCATGTTTGTTTGCTTGTTTGCCTTCTTCATTTGATGACGTGCTTTATAATATGGTAAAAAGCTAGTTGTGCCTCTAAGTAATTACACTGTAATTGATGAGCTAATAGACGTGTAAATTATGCAGCAGTGTGTCGGCAGAATAGAAAGAGTGGAGTGTGTTGTATAATTACAAACTCCAGCTGCCACGCTCCTGTACAGGAGTCATAAATTAAGCACACAAAATTTGAATAACTAAGATTGGAGCTCTTTTTTTGTGTGTGTGTCTGTGTGTGTGCGTCTGCTTGTGTGTGCTTGCATGTGTGTGTGTGTGTGTGTGTGTGTGTGTGTGTGTGTGCGCGCCATATATGGATGGTAAAGCCATGTGTTTTCTATATGCTCACGGTGTCTTTTGCAAACTCGTGGCTCACCTTTACAAGGTGCAAAACCATGTGGTACAATGCGGTGAAGTTGATAAAGCATGTGGTTGTCATGGGTTAGGAGTTCAATTCCCAGTGGGGTCACAAAAATGCACTCACATTACTGTAAGGGTCTTTTGGTGGAGCCATCTGCAAACAGCAGGGTGGCCTATTTAACTGCTTTTGCTGTACAAGTCGGTTTTAGGATCGTCTTTTTTTAATAACATTTGTGCAAAAATGATGCTTTGACTCTAACTGTACGTCTACAGTGATTTAAATCAAAGTCGTTTTTCATGATCTGCAGTCATATGTTAGCATTAGGTACTTTTCATTCAGGAGCAGCTCGAGGCACGTTTAAAGAGGCTACGCAATTATTGAAGCGATTCATCATATTTCTGAATGAAACCAAAACCCCCCCTTTTTTTTTTTTTTTTTTTTTTGCAGAGAGATTAACATTTGCAGCCAGCCATACTCTCAAAGAAGAAGAGGGTTCCACTGTTTGTGTTTACAATATTCAGCTCAAACCTGTTGGAGGCAGTGAAATAAAGAGGCCCGCTGGCATCGGAGGAGTCATCAGTACAGGCTGACAGCTTGTAGAGCTCTCATGCTATCTGTTACTCCTACTGTCCTGGTCCTCCTCTGTGCTCCTGTACGTAATTACAGCGGTTAATCTTCTGCCTCTCCCCTGTCACCTGCCCACTCTCTGCCTTCCTTATTAGCCCTTCCCTTTGCCCACCTGAGATTTTTTTTGTCTTCTTCCTCTCAGATTTTTCCCCCCCCTCCTAGCAGCAGAGTAGTCCAATCAGAGTTGCCATTGTTTATTGTGATAAGTTGGGATAATGAACAAATGACCTGCCACCTGGAGCACTTAGAGCCTGGTGTTAAACTCGGGTTATAAAAACCTCTTCCAGCTCTATTGATTTACTGGCAACATTTGATTGTACCCACGGGGCAGAAGGGGGGGCTGCAAGGCTGCACAGAGCTCTTACTGTTTTACAGTCCTTATTACACCAAACAAATAAATCTCCTGACCATTAATTCACTGCCTGTGCCCTCACTGTGCAGACTGATAGGCCAAAAATCAGAACGGATTCAGGGCTGCATGGCGGACTCAGCCAGATAACTAGGTAGTTAGAGGCACTGTTTCTTCTCTACGTGCTCCCTTCCATATTGGATTAGCAGACCGCAGACAACTTTGAGTGTTCTCGGAAGATTTTTACGACCGTTCTGGATAAATACATGAGGAAATGATTTGAGTTGGGCTGTCCTGTTTTTGCAAACAACAGTCATTATTTCAATATCCTGTGAGGTTCTTTTACGATGCCCCCACGGTGATTTATTTTTTTGGGTTGCTTCTCCTCTTTACACAGAGCAGGGATGTGGCACCTCATAGTTAAAGAAGTCAGCCGTACAGAGAGTCAGACCAGGTTGATTTTAACAACGAGAGGCAACTGTAAACACTCAGGGGGCCCCGACAAATGGACCTGAGAGGAGTTACACACTAAAGGCCGAATTAGCCATAAGTTCAGCCTGGACAGTAATCTGAGAATGAGGCAATACTCTTGTAAAACATTCATAAATTGCAGTCCAATATATCTGCTCCACCAATTAATGAAGTAACCTTCGTGTTTTTGCCCTCCCTCGCCCTTTAAATACACACACACACACACACACACACACACACAAACTGCACATGCTGTACAACCCCAACACAACCTCTCTAGGCCTCAAAGTATACAGTACTGTGCCAGAATGATGAATACACACAGAAGATGAAAGATTCTCTGATTAGTTCTTGCCAACATGTTTACCATAGCTTGAATCACTACCATATCCACTGATTGTAGACTTATGTAATGCAGGTTTAAATACACTTTCCATCCTACCCACTGGTTTCCCTGTGGAAACTAGGGCATAATTGTGAGCACATGTACATCAAAACACACACACACACGCACGCACGCATGCACACACACTCCTCACAGTGATGTCACCTTCAAACGAAAAAGACCAAAAAACTGCCAAAACCGCGCAAAACTCCACGACTGGCTCAGATTTAAAAGCTCGGCTTGCACACACACACACACACACACACACACACACACAAACACACTTAAATGAATACATTCGCAAACACACATGCATGCATTTACCTCCTAACATACACAGCCTTCATATCTAGGAAGGGGTCCCATTCGGTTCTGATTTCTTCATCATCCAAGAGAGAGCTGTGCTGCAGGACAGAGACGCCTGCTTATCATGCAGGACTCAGCGGCCACAACATGAAGGTGGCTTTGAAGACTTAAGCTCCACCGGATACACACAGGCTTTCTACACCTGGAAGGTATAGAAGATGCTGGCTCAAAGATATACCTCTGACTCCAACTGAAGGAGAAATCTGTTTTCCCTTGTGGCCAAACATGGCATGTAAATATTCATACACATACATCAGTGCAGTTATGATCAGTGCAAACATTTAGAGACAGCATAATCCATCGCAACCTTTCAGGGAACTCGGTCCAGATCAAAAGCAGCAGAAGTAGGTCTGCTCCTCCTCCGCCTTCACTACACACCACTTGGGACTGGTGCCATTACGATGTGCTTAGTCAGGGCACTCTAGTCACTGGATAAAAGACAAGACCACCAGACAGCTAACCAGCTAATCTCCCGAATATTCTGTTAATCTGACAGGCCGTGTTGAATAATGAATATGTACATTATCACAGGGGACGTGGGGGGGGGGGGGGATTGCTCGCCATGTGGAAGGGAAGGTGGACACGACATGTATGTTATCAGCGTGATTTCTAATGAGTTAATTCACAGGTGAGTATGGGTAATTATGACACAGATGGAGCTGTATCTTGATCAAGAACATACTGTGCTTTTGAATTTACAAGTGATGAGGCTTTTAGTGCCTTGCTCATAGCAATGTTAGAAAAAAAAAGAAAAAAGAAAAAGCAACCTCTGATCGATTTGTGTGTGTGCTTGTGTAGGTGCATATGTTCAGGCCATTAATGTAGCTCTGAACCTGCCAACTGTCTAATCACCAATCTAGAACAATATGACCCATGAATGATAAATGAAAGCCTGCACGCCGCCGTGACAAAAGACCTCGTCTTGTCAGCTGTAGCAGCACTGAACGGCTCTCTACTCGTAGATCTCTGTGATTTACGTCGGCTCTTTCTATGGTTGAAATTAAATGCACATTTGATTGTTTACTTATTGATTATTGGGATTCTTTTCGGAGCTCTGTGACTTTTTACAGCCCCACATTTGACTGACAGGCTTTTGTAAAGTTCAAACTGAACACAAGACAACTAGGTGTCAACATCCACAACCTATTTTCGTACATTTCTTTTCTCATCCCAGTGCCCCCTCCCCTGCCTGATTGGCCCTCATTTCATTCCATTTCCTACTGGGAGTTGGGCCCTACCTTACCTTTCAACCACGACACGCTACCTGTCACCGCGCAGAACACACACACACACACACACACACCTACACATCCCTGAGCGTGGTGCAAGAGGCATGTGACATCTGTTCTCTCTCCGGTGGGCTCCTCATGTCCTCGACCTCATCCACATCGTTTCTGAGCACCTGGGAGAAGAAAAGAGGAGGGGGTGTATGACAAGGAGACATACTAAAGAAAAAGGGGATGAAAGGGAATAGGTTTTTATGTGTGTGCTTGTGTGTGTGCGTGTGTGTGTGTGCCCGCGTTTGTTAGAGGCAGAGCAGTCAACCACATCATCAGTCAAGACTGCCACCATCCTTCCTCCAACCATCACTAAGTTTTCTTTCCCTGACCTTGACCTGAGTTTGGTGCTTTTTGACAGCGCAGGTCCTTGTTGACACCAGCTGTGCCTACACACTGTGCCAGATGCACACAATGTAAGCTACAGCGAGGTGGGAGTGACATTATGTTCTATAGTCTACATGCACGGTGAAGAGTATAGCGCTGCAGCACAGTGACCTCAGTGCTGCAGATAGTCTGATATGAGCTTAAAAAAAAGGAATAGCTTTGCAGACTTTTAGTGGTTTGAAAAGTGAGGGGCATGAAAAGCCAGAGCTAAAAACCATCAGAGCAGGGAAAAGTAAATGCACCAACCCTCCCAAAGAGCTACTATGCTGGTGCCCTCGAGCAACATAACTGCTTGAGTCATACTGCTTAGCAGCAAGCAGCGACCATTAGGGTTCACCACTGAAGTCAGCGCAGAATTGCCTTCAGCTGCAGCTCCAGTAATTGTTGGTAGCTGCTGGCCCAAAAAAAACTCTCTGTAGCAGTCTGCGCTAAAGGCAGGAGGAAACATTGTGATGTGCAATCAATGACGTTATTGAAATGACAATACGATGTGCCAACAAGCTATAACATACAAGTTCCTATGTGTTTCTACTGTAGTTTTACAGAATACAAGACTGACAAATTGTCTTTTTTGAGTCTATAATAACAGAAAGTTAAATCTCCTCCTATTACCACCAAGCCAGCTAAGCCATGTCATGTATCCAGGGCTCCATCTGATTGGCCATCATTTTGCATGCTAAGTTAAGGTGCATATGTACATGAACCATTTTATATGATTTTTATATTTAATGTGTTTGAATAACTATTTTGGGATTTGTTTAGTGCACATGGTTAGCTCAAAATGACAATGAAAATGCAACTTACTGTACAGCCCTAAATCGCCCAATTAGCATCACAAAGTTCGGTGCTCAAAAGTTATTTCCCCTCTTCTAACTTGTGTTAAGACATTTCTACATCTGAGAACCAAAACAATTAGCTAAGAGATGCAAAAACACTCTTCAAACCTGATAGGGCTTGCAGATTGGACCATCATTCTCTGAGTTTTTCTCTTCCAGTAGCACAGTATAATTTGATCCTTTGTGCAAGATTTATATTTAAATGTACATTAACATTTACAGCATATACATGTTTATTCTAGATGTAATTCCCGTACAAGATGGTTTATTCAAACCTCATCTAATGTATTCTCCTTAATTCCATACGTCGTCGTCTATGCCATATTTCCGTGTTGTGAGTAAGTGAAATTGCCTGGAGCAGAGCATGTGTCTGCTTAGCACATTGACTCAGCAGGGTCACGAGTTCATTGGCTCAGGTTCAGCTCCCTAACAGCCTTTTCAAATCATTAAGTAATGAAGTGGGTGCCATTCAAATATAAATGTATCCACAAGCCAGGATCCTTTCATGTTTCAAACCATAAATACTCTTGGATTTTCCTCTGGGCCAATATACCTATCAAAGCCATTTCCAACATCTGTTATCCCTGCTGAAAAAAAGAAAAGGTGCAGGACACCAGGCCAACTGCTGTAGCTGTGCAGCAAAGTGTTCTATAATGCATGGGATACACGACAGTTATGCTTAGTTTTTCTTAATTTGTTAATTGATTATCGCCTTATCTGTCAAAGATCCTGGCTCAAAGCCCCTGTGACTGCTGGGGTGGCAAAAATAACACAAAAACATGCACACACACACACACACACACACGCACACACACGCACACACACAAGCAGGCAGTGAGATAAGCAAACCTCCAGATCTAAGTCTCTTGATACTTGCTGATTATTGTGAGTGCAGCCACCACTGACCTTGGCACAGGAAGCTCCATCCCTTTCCATCCATCTCCCCCATGTCTCTCTCAGTGGAGTGGCCCCTGGCCCGCAGCTTATTGGGGGGGCCTGGAGCCAGCTTCCCATCTCAGACAGGCCCTAATCTGGGAGGCAAATGATAAGGCTGAGGTTTACAGGATGGGCTTTGCACACTCACCAAAATTTGCATTTAAAGGCCCTCAAGTAATCTTTAGGCTTATTTAAATCTCAGCAAGACAGCAAGGCAGGAGAGATGTAGTGGGGAATTCTGCACATCCACCTCCAGTGCTCCTTCTTTCCCATGGTACACCAAATCCCCACCATAAATGAGCCAGGATGTGGATCGCTTTGGAGTTGTCACAGCAACCCGTCTCTACATTATCAATGGCATTTCATTGAAAGATAATTTTTTTTTTATCCACATCCATATAAAAAACGCCATGTGGGACAAAAGCTCCAACCGTCTCTATAAAGCAGCTTGTGAAGAAAGGCTATTTTCCCCCCCCCACCAGAACACAAACACAGCTATTGACATACTGTACAACTGGCAGAGCTGGAATAGATTTTTCTTTCGCTTACTTTTTTTGTTAAGGTTGTTTAACATGAGGGGGTTTGAATATGTATTACTATTTTTTTAAACATTCTTTGTTCATGTGATTATAAAAAGTACAAAAGAAACATTTGCATGTGCTTTAAGCTCTCTGCTTCAGTACGGCCACCTAAGCAAGACAGTATTACAGTATGTGTGTTCTTTATGTATGATTTTAAGGCCTCTTTTACATTTTCTCCTGTGTTACGTTCGACTTTCAATATTTTCTGAAACTACTCAGAATTATTCATTAGCTGAAAAATCCAAAAATGGAAAAAAAACAATGATTAAATCAGAAAACAGTGGCTGGCACTCTGCTAGAATACACTCTGTCCTACTTCTTTTTTATGTTTATTTACCACCAGCTACAGCTATAGTACTGAAGGTACTGTTTTTCTGTCAGCATATTAACTAGTTTACCGGCATCACATCCTGCAGTATGTATACCATAACAGCACAATGCTTCTGCTCAGCCAATTCGCGTCAGCGTCAGGGGGGTTATTTTCAGTGTGGAATTGTATGGTGCATCCTACACATCCAGAAGGGATTTGAAAGATTAATCCTCACCTATCCAACTGAATGTATGTAATTTGGTTTGACAAACACCAGCCCTACAGGGACGTTTTCTTCATTAATACTTGACAATGTGCCTTGCGTCTCAGGCCTGAGGAGATGTAGCGGTGTGACGGACGAGAGCATTAAAGTGACCCAGATTCAATCTTTCTTCCTTTACTTGCAAGCTTTTAACACTTAGCATGGCACCTGTGATACAAAATTCAGTCGAGAAAGCAACAAAGACTGGGTGTTAACCGCCAATACAACCGTCCACACAGATGAGGCAGGATCTGATGATCCTCTCAGGCTGCCACATGCACTGAAATATTAAAGAAGGCTGAGAAATGTTTAGGAGACGATTGTGAGGACCTTAAAATGTGACAACCTTATGTACTGTACAAGTTAACAGTATGAAACAGTTATTAATATGGCAATGTTTTAATCTACAGTTAGAGATGTTTATTTTTTATTGTAGATCATTTGCATAGGAAGTATTGATCCACAAAGATTTGACATTTCATGTTCTTTGCTCTAAGATATCGAAATGTGCTCCCTGCGCTGAGCTACAGCTGCAACTTAACTTAACATTTATACATTATTCATGTTTTTTTTTTTTCTTACAATTAAAACATATATCAGAAACATCACTCAAAAACAAGTCAGCTCTTGTGATACTGGAAAGTTAATTAACCTCTAGAGGGAAACTAGCTTGTTTTTATCCCATAAATGAACACACATTTGTTTGGAGCTGCTTTTACCCTGGCTTAGCTTCAAATGTTTCTCACTAAAAGTCATTTTTATTGACTTTTGATTGATATTTCATGAACACCTAGACACTTAATTATATTGATGATGGTGATTATGATTTTGATGATGACGATGGTTTTGTTGAATACTGATGATGTAATATTAAAGATGGTTTCCATGCTGATTAGAAGTCTCAAGAACAGCTGTTGATGTTTTTTTTTTTTGCCTCTGTCCATTGCCAGTCAACATCTGAATGTCCAATCAAACTTAAAGTTGTTTGTTTGCACTTACTGATGCTGTTTCCTCCTCTCTAGATCCTTACTTGTGTTGTACTTACTCTCTGATTTATGTTGCTTTGGCTAAAAGCGTCTGCTAAGTGAATCGCAGAATTGTGCTATTTCTCTCTCTTAAACATCCTGATCGGTTGAATAGCTTTTAACACGTTTTAGTACGGTTAGGTAGTTTTTATTTTCTCTCTCTTTTTTCTTATAAGATCACTTTTTTAGTTGAGTGCCATTATTGATGTCACCATATTGCTGCTTGCAAAGAAAATCTACCTAGAGGTACATATAAAGCAACCTGAACCTGAAGCTAACATAAGCTAAGTGGCTGCTAGCTGTAGACTTACATTTACAAAACTGACACAGAAGTAATCTACCTTTTCTTCCTACCATGAGCAAGAAAGCAAGCTAGCTTATATTATAAAAAAAAAGTTACACAAAGGCCTTAAATAATGATGTAAGTTTTGTCATTGTCAAACAGCTATTGGAGATAAAGTTCATAAAGAAGTACTTTAGGTGTCTTTACTCCACCAAAGTGTAAAATAAACTATACAGGACAAGAACATTTACAAAAACTCACACTGTATATATTTCAAACCATCAATAAGACAACATTTAGGCACAGGGAGGAGCTACATTTGACATCATATTCAATATTCTGCATGATTTCCTCTTTTGCATAACCCGATTCACAGCCTGAAGACAGGTCAAATCAAGCTCATGCATATAAAAGCTGTTGCCCTGGGCAAAGATTTAACCAGCGTGGATGGGTCCCCGGGCTGAGTGTAGTGAACAAAAAACACCCTTGCTGCCGTTCTAGCTCTGAGATATATGAGCAGATGCAAGGAAAGAGATCTGGACATGAGCATTCCCCCCCTCCCAACCTCTTCATCCCCATCTCTGAAACTAACCGTTATAGCTTAGCTTCCCCAGTCACACACTGAGGATCCTGCTCGCTCTTCCATGCCGTGGCCACTTCCTGCTGGCTCTAAACAATGCAGACTCCATTTGGGCCGCCGTAATGGCTGACTGCTTGACATAACCCTTGTCAGTGAGAGCTGAGATAGGTGACACTTGACAGATGTGTAATTGCTGGAAGAGCTCACTGACAGGTGGATGAGCTTAAAGACACCTGATATGCTTCTGAGGCTGTTGACGCAGGATGGGATTACACCTTTGAGCCTCGCCGGATTCCCGAGGTGTTGGTAGTTTTTTCTTCCCCCGTGTGCCTCTAGATAAAAAAAAAAAAATGCTCGGGTAATATATTCAAGTGAAATTGGTTTGATTTGTTTGAGCCAAGATATGAGCCAAGCGTGACAGTGAGAAAGGTTAAGTCTCCTGCAATAACCCTCATTTAATAGATCCAGATGTATATTCGCTGTGAGGTAACGTATGGCTCTGCCATCATCTAGGGCTGCTTGTAAAGCCTGCGGTTGAGGTGTGATAGCTTTCCCCCCTCGGGTCAGCCCAGGTGAGGTGGGTACTAGAAGCCCGAGATAACACTCCACCCCTATAAAAGACAGGAAGTGAGATAAACATTCACTCCTTGATTAGGATTCGGGGTGTGGGCTGCCAAGTGGGAGGCGGTGCAGTCATAGGGGTGGAACAGTGAGATCTGGATGAGGGCGTGTGTGTGTGTGTGTGTGTGTGTGTGTGTGTGTGTGTGTATGTGGATGTGTGTGGGAAGAGAGACGGTTCTGTTTTATGTGTGGGACTGTAATGCAAATCAATGATCTCCTCCAGTGCAAAGCAGAACAGCACAATGCCTGCACACCTGTCCATCATTCAACATCTCCTGTTCCACCTCTTGAAGCTGGGTGCAAGAAAAAAAAAAATCACTTTAACTCACAGTCGAAGGGGTTGAAAGCAGGGGGGCGGGGGGGGGGGGCGCAGAGGAGTCGTGCTTAGAAGCCCAGACATTCACTTTTCTTTTTCCTTTTTCCGAGAAGACCACGTTATTAGAACTACAGTTACTAAATTGAGAAGAGGGAGACCGATGCTTTTGGATGTGACCTCAATTGCACCGGCATACTATCTCTACCAAAGTCTCATTTCACCAAGAAAGAGAAGAAGAGAAATTGACAATATCTTTTGTACCATCATGCATAGACAGAGTATAGAGATTTAGCGATGATATGGGGGGGGGGGGGGGGGGGGCGTTGGTGGCTGTAGCTGCACCCAAGAAGCTCAGCTCAGTTCACTTGGGGTATTTTCACTTATAATTGGGCTAGCTTTCATCTTGCCTGCCAAAAGGCGTAGCAGCGAAGAAGAGCACCAAGAGGGAGCTATCACTTCCCCTATTTCCTGGCCCCAGACAAAGGCATCCAGGCAGGCAGCCTGCTGAAGATGATGTATTTCTGATCAAAGAGCCTGGAGTTGTCAGCAGCTAGGGCCTAGCGCAGCAACCTGATTGCTCCTGGATAGATTTGTCCCTTTGATCAGAGCAGACTCTGACTGCAGGCACTGTTTATGCAAAGAAAAGACGGCAGAGCAAAATCTACCCGGTGTTATGTGGAAACAGGCGTTGGGACTGGGGGAAGGACTTTAGCTTGGGGATATGTTGATTCGCACAATAATACGAGATGATATCTGTTATAATTACAGCTAATGAGATAACATTGCAAAAAAAAAAAAAAAAAAGCTTTCCTGCAACTTGTTGCTGTGATGGTTTTGCGCTGACAGCAAAAAAGATCTCACTTGTATGTTACAGTTGATCTGATAAAAGAATATGTCTAATTACAACAACATACATGAGATATACGAGTGTGATAATGTAATGGACTTGAGCAAGCGGTACTTTATACAAAACAATCAGCTAGTCACACTATGCAAACATATTACACATAATGCAAATAACCGCCGGCTATGAATCTATGTGGACTTGGAAAGGCACATCGTTTTTCAATAATATATTGCTTTGAATTCTCATGGCTACTGTTAAGATTAGTAGTATAAATGTGCTACAAAGAAATATTAATGCCATCAGTCTGTGTGAGTGTGTGCCGACAAATCCCACCGTGACCTCGGCCATGTTTTGTCTGAAGAGACCTGTCTTGCGCAGGGGTTACATGAGTTCAAACACGAGAATGTCAAACACACTTGACTTTAAAAGAGTCCAGGAAGGTTATGGTGGCGTGAGATAATAGAGGGAGACCCAGACAGCAGAGCCACATAGAAAACAGGGGGTTTCGGGTTTGCTTTTCTTCACCTTCAGTGTTGAGGCTACAACTCCTAAGATGTTGAAAGGGGTCGTCTCAATTTACTACTTGCTATTTTTATAGATCATTTTTAATGGCAGAAACATGCATTGCCTCTGAGTAACAAAGCTTGAATGGAATAAAATTAAGTGCTAAGTTTATTGTAGGAAGAGTGATATCAGAATTGTTTACATCCCTGAAAATATCTCCATAAATACATATTTAATTACAGCTGTCGAAATATTTCTTGAAAGACGAAGAAATAAAAGGCGATTGTCAAACAACATTTGCCTTGTTTTTCCTCTCCCTCACTCGTGCATATTGGATAAGTTCAGGTCAGAGCTTTCAGGGACATCAGCCTTTGCTGTTTCCCTGTCTCTCCTGTCATGTTAAACATTAAAAAGGTACAGCTCAGCACACCTCCCACTGAGACACGTCAAAGTCAAGGTTAACTTATGGATGCAAAATACCTCATCTGGAGTTTCAAATTCCTTATATCCCTTTTGTCTTTATTTTTGTTTAGCTTTTGACAGGTGCTACTTAAAGGGGTTTCAGGCACGCGTGTACACGCTGTTTAAGTCGGCGAAAAGAGCACCGAGTGGTTATGTAAGCTGTGATTAGCATATCTGACGGCTGCATTTGGGTCAAACAGTGATGGGTAATTCAGGTCATTTCTGACAGCTGATGAAAACAGAAATCATCATGGCGGGCGGTGGGCGTAATTATGTATTTATGAGTGCAAGAGGACCTTGGGGGTAGCGAGCAGAAGAGACGAGCGTACACACAGAAGTGCCTGAGTGCTGCTTGCTACTGTAATGACAGCTCATTTCCCTGTGTGGATGTTTTTCTCAGCTCGGCACCGAGCTTTTGTTAATCCCACCAGTTTACTGTACCTGCCAAACCTGGCCTTTTATGGACTATACAGGAGGGTTAAGTGTTATATTATTAAGAGATGAATGCTCTGCTGAGACCCCGGCCAAGGAGAAGGAAAGTGTGTAGGTCGCACCCAAAGGGCCCTCCATGGCAGCTTGTTTGTGTTGTGAGAAACACTACTGGGGTTTAGACACACTTAAAGATGCATTTGATGTTGAATTACTGTATATAGGGTTTATGAATACATACATACATCAACTTCAAGCACTCAATAGATCTTCCCCTTAATGCAGTATCTAATTGTTGTATATCCTTGGAAATACATATACTTAAAAACTGCCTATAAATGTAGAGATCTTGCTCATAAAATCTAGTTTATGCCCTGAAGTATTCTTAAGTTCTCTGTAGTACTGGAATACCAAACACAAAGGCAGAATGACTAAAGGCAAATGCAAATAACCCTGGAGATAAATCAAAGCCAAACTTCAAATCAAACCCCCAGCAACGCTCCCTCTCCTCTCTCCGTCAGTCCGCTGTGACATTTGTGATATGGGCAACACTTTCAATCTATGGCTGCCTACTCCATTGGCCGTGTAAAGTTTAATGAGCACCTTTTGTGGAGTGATATGAATAATGTATACATTACAGAGCTTTAAAGCGCCCATGGTGCATCTGTCTCCAGGATGGACGGACGCCACGGGAAGGACCGGTGAAAATTAAAAAGCCTGAGGGTAAAGAAGAGAGAGAGAGAGAGAGAGAGAAAAGCATAAAGTTGAAGGCAGTCCCATTAATTTGAATGTGCCACTTTTAATGCAAAGCAGAAGTCATCAGAACAACCCCCCCCCCACCTCTCTCTCTACAAGCTACCTCTTGTCTGTTGCTCATCTGTGTTAACTCGCTTTTCACATCACAAACGGAATGCACAGCGAGGACTTTCTTTGCAAAATTCTTGAGACTGCAGCAGTAGATGGGAGTTGAAAAAACCCCCCAAAAAAACAAGTCAGTATAAAGCATACAATCCTGTTCCTGCACTCCTGTAGATGGCATTGATCTGTGATGTATAAAGGAAGATGGAGATGCACTGTACCCTGAATGACAAGCTCACTATTGTAAAGGAAAAACACTCCAGCAGGGCACGTTAAACGCAAAACACAAGAAGAGCAGAAGGAAAGTACTTCAAAGTTTACAGAATGCGAGGGAAGAAAATAATTATTTCACACAAACTCAAATTCAATGTCCTATGAGTTTCCACTTATATAAGAACGGCGTCTATTCAGTTGCAAGCATAAAAGCAGGTTAATTTTTTTCATGCACTTGTCGCTCATATTTTCCTCAGAACATACTCTTATTAAAAGCAGAAGTACCCGAGCCTTTAACCTCTTAGAGGATGTCAGCCATAGCTCTTCCTCTGCTCATCCAGACCCCTCTGTCACGAACCCCTCAGCTCAGACAAAATTAGAAATCTCCTCCACCCCCACACCCCCCCCCCCCCCTCAAACCCTCCTCCCATCCCCCCAAATTCAAAAGATTGGTGGGCCTCTATCTTCTTGGAGATCTGCTCCCTGTTGAATAAGCAATGGAGCGTTCCCACTTCACTTGTCCATGCCGGGCTGGCCTAAGCGACCCCTTCCCTCCCTCACCCTCTTTCTCTAACCCCAGTTTCCATCTCCACATATTGACCCCCCCTCCCGCCATCCTCCCACCTCCTCCCTCGACCCTCGCTCTTAGCCGACATGGACACACAAAAGAGGGCTCCGGCTTAGTGGCCTTGTGATGGATGCATTTTCATAGGCCAATCTCTGTTATCTTGGTGAAACAGGTCTCAGCCTCCATTCTCTCAGGGCTTTACAGTTCTCTCTCTGCCACTCACCCCGCCCACTCTTTCCCTTATATTTTTCCACCTCCTCCCTCCCTCCCTTTCTCCCTCCCTCCCTCCATCCATCCATCCATCCCTCCGTCCTCCTCCACCATTTCCCGAAGGTCACTCATTAATACTCCTGAGCATTGATGCTGACCCTGTGACCCTGAGCTTGAATGCCCGGCTCTCACCTATTGAGCAAACCAAGCCCTCCTCGTCCCATGCATTCTCACCCGGGCCGGAGTGGAGCGGACGGCCTGGACCCCAACGGCTCAACCCTTTTCAAGGTCAAGGACTGGGTGACATCGTGGCCTTCTAAACAAAAGGAGGCCCTTCCTCTTAGCATCCCCGCGGACGCCCCCTGGGTTGTCCCTCTTTGGATTGATTGGCTATGCATCAACATCTCCAAGTCAATCAATTGCATTCATTTAATGCAGATGCTCCAAAGTTGTGAATTTATCAACGGGTTTCAAGTCTCCCTGAAAACAGAAAATCCGAACTTTTAATGGTTTCATCCGTCACAATACGGATGAAAACAAGTAGTCCCAAATGTTGCACTTCATTAGCTTTAAATTTACATTCTGAGAAAATTGGATGCCGCTTGCTTTCCTTTTTAATGAATTTACCCTCGTACCTTTTTCAGTGTTATCTCTTTATTTATTCGTAAATGATTGAAAGCAAGAAAGGTGCAAATTATATGCAAAGCTTGTGACAGACCTTCATGGCAGCTTTTTTTCAAAGAGAAGATATACAACACTACAATGCATTGCGATGTGAAAGTAAGCATCAAAAGATGAAACTTCTTGGCTTCAATCTCACAATACAGCAACCTTGATTCAACCCCCAAATACTGTAGGAATTGTGGTGTTAAAAATCCCCCCTTACAACAAGCTCCTTCATTTTCTGCTCACTCTGCACTCTGCAGCCTCCTTATTTCCCAGCCGTGGAGTTTCACTGGGCCTTGATGTATCATATATCTCTCTGTTTTTCCTGCGTGGCTCTTTTTTGGCCTAAGGTCAGGGGGTGAAATAAAGCAGACCCCATTTTGAAGCTGACAGGGTCTCCAAAGCCTGAACCCGAGGGCAGTCCCCCCCTCCCTCCCCCCCACACACACCCATTCTCCCCAAAGCCCCGGCCTGACAGGGGCCACGTCCGACAAAGGTGCAGTTTGTTACGAGCTTCTGAGGAAAAAAAAAGAAACACAACAGGGAGGGTTATTTGGTGTTCCTTTGACCCCTTAAGCCCTCTGAGATGAAAAGGCTTTCAATTTTTACCAGACGAGGAAGACCACTTCAGCACAGAACACCAGTATGGGCTTCAAAGCTCAGCAGAAATTTTAATCAGAGACAAATTACTGTATATTGTGTGGTGTACTGTGCTCTGACGCCACAGTCTGATGGGGGCAAAAGGGCAAAAATAGTGCAGCTCTAGACGAACGAGAAATGGTGTAGTATTCCTTCAGGCGGTGAGTGAAGATTGCATGGTCACTGTCTTTTTAAATCCAGAAAAATCCACTATGAGATTATGTCAGAGCAGTTAGCTGTGAAAGGTACTGGAGGTAAAAGCCTGATGGACTTGCATGTATCTGCCATCTTAAATCATGCAAGCTGAAGGCAAATATCAATCGCACAATGCTGCTTAAAACAGCATTCTGCCTAATAAAAACATATCTATCATTTACAACATCCGCCAAAGAGAAAAAAAAGCCCATGAGTGCACTGCGCCTTATGCCATTTACTAAACATTTTATCAAATTTTACAAAGCCTGCTTAATATTTAAAGCCTCGGTCATGCAGCCTAATGGTGCAGGGCAGGAATAAGCTATTCAGGGGTCAATTGTTTTATTAAGATTAATGAGGGGGAGCAAGAGGGTACGTCATATCTGCACTGCTTTTCCCTCTTTCTCTGAGCACCAGTCAGGCATATTAAACCAAGTGAGTAAGGTTTGCCACTTAGCTTATCTGCGTAAGTGGCTTATGGATGTATTTGTCTGGGACATCGAAGGTACATTTTTTCATCAATTCATTTTTCATCAAGTGATGAACTTACTTCCCCCACTGAATATATCAAGAAAGGCTTCAATCCACAGATATGAAGCACAAAGCATGTTAGATTAGCATATGAAAAAGGCATATTAGGCACTTTCTGATACAATTACATAGTCTGTATAAGTTTCCTATATGCTTCTCTATTCTCAAATACCCTGATTCATTTAAAAGAAAAAAAAAAAGGTTGTTTCTATTCTAACAAGGCTTAAAAATAAAGAGCAACAAGGCCAAATGTGTGTCTTTCAGAAACTAACAAAAATGCTCCAAGGTTGAGGTGCCAGTGGCCAATTAGTTACTTTGTGCGCCCCATGTACAGAGGTTGTTTTCCTCGAAGCAGGCAGCCTGGGTTTGAATACAGCCTGCTGCTCCTTTCCCACATATCATTCCACTCTCTCTCTCTCTCTCCCTGATTTCCAACTCTATCCACTGTCCCATCTCTCAAATAAGTACACTTTTAAAAAAAGAATAATAAATGCTCAAAGGTTTGATTTCACTAGACATATTTTTAAATATACAAGAGTTGATTTTTTTCCCAACGTGTGGTTTAAAAATGCTCACAACAAAATTAAAAAAAAAAAGGCCCACAAGCAGGACACAACAACAGAAAATACACGTGCAAGACCGCAAATTAAACACTTGATACGGTTTGCCCGTCACAAACTGCCATCTTTAATGAACGCAGCAGCTCAAAGTCCCATGACTCCGATTGGACCATCTTTTGTCCAAGACGTGTCCAGTTTGATGCGTCAGGAAACGGAGCAGATGGAAGAGCAGAGTAGGCGGTGACAACTCAAAAGCTGGTGGGCGTTGATCTCTGTGGACATTTACACTCCGTCAGCCATACGCCCCAAACCACCCTGATGTCAGCGCTGTAATCGCTTTGACACTTTGAAATTGGCGCTTATGCTGTTTGGACAGCGACCTAAACTGTATGGAAAGAGGGGACACTCTGGTTACGTCCATCTTTGAGACTGTTCCTACTGGCCAACATGACTTTTGTTTATGAAAATGGGAGGCACCAGTTTAATAGACCTGATGTGTTCCCCTGTGGTAAAAAAAAAAATTCACATTAAATGTTACTCAAATCCCTACTTCATCGAATGAAAATAGAAGTGTTAAAAAAGGAATGTTTTTGAATGTGCAGTGTCTCTTTTTGCACTCTGATCTAACGTGATCTGGCATTGGGAATGTTTTCGGTTGGAGCTGAATGACAGGGCTTGTTGTGAGAACTGTTTCTATTCTGGGGTTGCAGTTAAACTTAGCTTGAAAAAGCTGCTTGTGGGAGTATTTGCATGAGGCTATCAAGTATCTATTGCCAAAGAAAATGATTAATTTATTTCCAGGCCACAAATAGACTGAAAGCAGAAGCTTAATTCCTGCTGCTGGGATAGTGGTCGGATCACAGGTTGGAAAACAAAGATGTCACATGACAGCAGGTCCACGGGGGTCACTTCATTTCCACTGGACTGCCCGTCTTTTCTTTAGGCCGAGCATAATGTGAACAGTGTTTCAGGCGGCCATCTTCAAGCCTCCATCTTCACAACATGCAAGCCTTTCATGTGTCTGTCTCCCTCTCCGTCCTCTCCAGCACGCCTGCATGCACCCTGACATGTTGACAAGCTGGGAGCGAGTCAATGTTGTGGTTGACCCGCGAGGCCAGGCCAGAGAGGTCTGGTTCTCAGAGTGAGAGGTAGACAACAAAGTGCAGTGAACTAAAATGCCCCCAGCCAACCTTTAGTCCTGGTCAACATCTGCAGGCAGGTGGAGCCTGGAAGAAGGAAACTCTACCCTCAGCTCTCCAGACCACAACGATTGTGCTAAACATGACAGCTCCTGTTAAACCTGGCAACATCAGTTTGAAATCTGTTGAAAGGCTATTTTCATTCCTTTAGGTATCAACTAGAACTAATGTGTATGCCATTATCTTTTGTCATATAGTTTCTGATCATTTTTGAGCATTTATGAGTGCTACAACACCCACAATGTTTCTTACAAGAAATCTCTCCAGTTGCTTAACAAATGATTAAGAATATGAAAAATCGAAATCAAAAAAGTCTTGCACATCGCTCAGAGGTTGCTGGATCCAAAAAACACGATTAGTTAAGGAAAGCAAAACAAGATCCACACACAAAGAAGCTCCCGTTTAAAGGATTTCTTAAGTCAGGGTTTGAGCCATGTGAGGACACACAAGTTATTAACTTCATTATCCTTTTTTCACAAATCAAAAATATAAATAAGCAGATTGTTGCCATGTTAAATTGGAAATATGAGTATTTAGAAATCTTTAATCTTTCTTTAATTATTTTTATAAAGAATATTCTATGCTATATTTTCTGAACTAAATACACAAACTTTATTCAAAGAAGATGGGTCACTGGAACACTGTTTGGAGCTAAAAAGCTAGCATGACAGTTACAGTTTCACTGTTACGGGCCCTCCACCATAACTTCTCGCGTACCATCTTATCTTCAAACAGTGCTCCAGGGACAACATTTTCCTCTGAGTACAGTTTTGTATAGAGTTATGAACATATACCACAGAGTCTGGACTCTTCTCCAACTTTCACATTTCTTTACCAAAACTACATAGTGCACCTTTAATGTAATTCAGATGTTAAGTTAGGTAGATGATATTCAACAGGATGTTTGGTTGACCCTATACGTTTCTGATTCCAGGTAACACTCATACAAAGGAGTTGATGAGAAAAATGTTTGTATTGTTGGAAGCGGAATAACATTGAGAATTCAATTTATCTCCATGGTGTTGAGATATGTGTTGAAAGAAAAAAAAAGTTTGGCACACCAAAATACCGTATCGTCACCCGAATGAATCCAGGTGTTTACATAATGAAATTAATATTGGTATAGTGACTGTCTGCAATGAAGATAATTATGTTATGTCTTTCTATTTATGGCTGCCAATAAACTTGAGTTCCAAAACTAGAAAATACAAATTCCCCATATGCATGTTCGTCATCTACACAGTGCTTGAGATTAGAGCCTTCGATGTAGACAGGAGAAAAAAGGGGCAAAATATTACAGAGAATTGCTCCATATCTGCTGGGGAAGAAGGTAGGTGAAAGATTTCAAAATCAATATTTAGAAGCAGATTTCAAAACTGAGGACTACAGTGGTGCGTGTGAGTGTGAGCTCATGTAGTATTGAAGATAGTTGTGTTTGTTTGTCTAATTTAACGGTTGCCATGCAGTTTATTTTGGTTTCATGTGCTGTAGTCAAAGTGAGATATCCACTAATGACAATCTTATAAAACTAAGCTAAATGGAATTTGTGATGCAATGTTAAAATGATTTTAAATGTCTTGACCAATAGACAGCAATGATATGATTTCACGATTGAAAAGCAGGCCTTAGGCATTTCTTTCAAAGGCATAAAATAAATCTCATCAAATGCTCTCTTTTCTATGTTCAGGTTTTCATGCAAAGAGTGAGCATATCACACAACTCCTGGCTGCTGTTTGCTACAGCTGTTTGGCTTTGGAAACATCAGCGAGTGAAACAATAAACTCAACCACGGCTTGAGATAATATGTAAATGATCAATATTTCTAATTGCAGAGCAGAAACGATTGCCATGATTATGTTGACTCTCTAATGAGTCCACCTGTTGGCTTCATGCAGAAAACAATTTTCCACTTGAAGAAACATAGCGTATGTAAACTCACATAAAATGTAAAATCCATGCTCTGGCAGCTGCAGCCTACAATTATGCAGCGGTCGGGGATAACTTGAATACCAATCTGACAAAAACTGACAGACACGGGATGATGTTTTTTTATGCACGGCGAGAAAAGTTATACAGAACATCAGTAAAAGCCAGAGAATCCATTTTATTACTATGAATTTATTGAAATTTCAACCTCAAGCTCCTACAGAGAGATTCAAACTGAAGGAACTGATTTGAAAAACCTGAAGTTTGATACTTGGTTTATAAAGTCGGTGAAGCATCAAAACATACATTACTATACACCTACTGTAACTGCACTGCTCACTACAAAGGCTTGTCCTGAAATTCAGGAGGACAGTTATCGATTGGATCCCTCGATGAATCAGTAATTGATAACTGGACACGCTTCAGAATGCACTTTTATGTCTTCTCACTTTGAAGCTCTCTTCTCCCCTCCATCTTGGGGGATATTATTCGATGCAAGAGCCTCCTAAATGTTTGAAACGCTCCCCTCCTCCAGCTCGGTTTCACCAACATTTCCAAGACTTGTCTCCCTTCATTTTCACATGGGGAATCATTGCGCAGAATGTAAATGTAAATGAGCCATTAGGCACGACAAAAAGCTACCCTTCTTTCTTTTTGGATGAGTGGGAACAGGGCAGGATCAGGTCAGGTGGAGTGAAAGAAGAACCCCGTACTCTCTGTCTCCTCCTTTTTTTTACTGTCTTTGCACACCCCGCCAAACCATCATTCTCAATATCCCACTGAGGCCTCTCTAACCCTCAACATCTGTCCCACTTTAGCACTGCGTTGCTAGAGAGCCAGCATGAAGTATGATGGGCACACTGCTGCACTGTTTTTGGGGTTTCGGCAACTGCTTCCAGACATCTCAGAAGTGCTGTCACGAGCAATTTTGTGCATTTACTCGTACTATTGATTTGTCTGCAATTCATCGCAACTAATCACAGGTGTGTTTGCATTATCTTCGTGCCAGCATTTGTAAGGGTAAAACACACACATGAGGACCTTGTTGTTTGTCAGTGAAACATGTTGAATTACAAGAGCTGTTTTCTTATTCATCTCATCCTGGAAAAAGCTCTGGTTCTTGACATTCTGTTTTCTATCCTTTTCACAGCTGGTGAAAAAAAAAAAACTAAAGGTCGATTTATAGAGCCGTATTTTTTCCGAACAGTCGACTGAATCACCCATAGGGGACATAAAGGGAAACACCCTTGGTACACAAGCTACTCTGTGGTGCCATGTCAGACATCATAAACTCATGTAAGTCAAAAACAGGATGCTATATATTTTGTGAAGGATGTTTGGGGCAGCAACAACATTATAATTGCATGCCAGTTTTTCCCTATGGGAGAAAATACCTTTCCCCATATGTGGCGGTGATAAAGTATAGGTTTCTGCTGTCTGCCAAGAAAAAGGTATATCTGCCCTCTAACTAGACAAGGGGGAGCAGAGGGGAGAAAGAGGCAGACAGACAGGTAGAGAAAGACAGGAATAAAAAAGAAGAATCCGTACAGTTAGAAGGTCTGAGGTGATGAGGGACAGCAGGGAGCTCCATTTACATTGTAGCTGCAGAATAAAAAGCAGCTTTGGTTTGTCAGTTTTCTGACTAGCGTCATGAACCGGGAGATGCCCATGGCTGCTCGTTCTACCCCAACGCAGTTCAATACCTGCCATCCTTACCCTTCCAAGAGAGGAGTACACACACACGCAGGGTCCCTCTGGTGTGTTTTTTGTTTCTGTTTGTGAGCATTTGTTCCGAATCAGGCACCTGGCATCTTTTGGGAGAGCGCGCTTCACCGATGAGGCCCCCTCTGGACTGTCATATGTTTGGATGCAGACCAATACCCATCACGGAGAACTGATCAAAAGCAAAAAGGGATTGTGCAACCCTTGAACTTCATAGTGCAATATGCATCCCTGTTGCTTATTATATTCACACACAGACACACACACACACACAGGCAGGAGATCACAGCGTGCAACCACATGAACATCTCTCCACTCATCAAGTATTCCAGAAAGCAATTTTTCCTCTTGTTTTCACGTAGAATTGAAATTCACGGCAGGTTAAATTGCATCCCTCTCTCTCTCCTAGACTGCTGTAATACCACATAGTAGGTATAATCAAAGTAATTATAACAACACACAGGTGTTCCGATGCCGCACGCCACTGAACACAGCACAGAACAGTGACAGCGGATGGATAGGATAAACAACATTAAAAAAGGAGATTAATCCAAATCAAGTCGTATTATGGCTACTTTATCGACAGGCAGTAAGTGCACAAACAAATGGTGTTTTTTGTCATCTGGTGGTTTATATGATCGTTTGATGCTTTGCTGTTCACATCGCTTTGTTGACATTTTTCAATCATGATCATCTAAATCAGGTAGAATGAGTCATAGAGGGAAGACATCAGGTTTAAGCTCTGCAACAGGGAAAAAAAAGAGATGTAAAGTATCAGCAACACCAGTCCCGCACTATTGCAATTGTACATGCGTGTCTTTTTTTTTCTCTTTTAACAATAAAACTGCTAAAATGTACCACTGAGAGTTTAGAAATGCTGTTTCATTTTAGCTTTTTGATAGATCTTAGGCTGGGATCAGAGATGAGACATGCAATCACATTAAAAGCTCCCCATCTGCATCTTCACATCTTATGTGTGAGTGCAAAAGACGGGGGGAGGGGGGGGGGGGGGGTAGAGAATAGAGAGAGAAAGAGAAAAGGGGAGAAAAGGTGCAATTACCAAGAGCGTAGTCTGAAGGATCAACTTCACTTCAAAGAGGGGCCGGGCCCCCGTGTCCTGTGCTCCACACAGCCCCGAGTATAGCAGTGTTGTGCGAGTAGGTAAACATGAGCAGATCACAAGACTGTTAATAGCAGCCAGATCTGAAGAGGTCTCCACCTTGTGCCTTCCTGCCTGCCTCTTAGATTCTCCGACAAGCCCTTGCCTGGAAGGAACAGATTCACTCTGCACACTCAGCTACTTACTCTGTGTGTGTTTCTGTGTATGTGAGCTTTTTTTTTTTTTTTTTTCATGAAGAGCACAAGCACACAACTCTTTCTAATAGCATGCAAAACCAACAGCTGCCATGCAAATGTTTGAAATATCTGCATGCACTTTACATTTCCCCATCAAAGTGGTAATTATGCTCACTGTATTTACTTTTTAAGCAGTATAGTTTCTTACGAAAATGCAAAACCTATGTATTTGTTGTGTCACTGAATGATTACAGTGTTCAAAGCGAAACATGCTGCAGAGAATTATCTTGTTCCAGTTTGCAGCCGGCTCAGTCACCAGACTTTCATTCATCTTTTTTTTTTGTCAAAAAAACCAAAACAAAAAACGATGATACTCTGCTCCCCTCCCTCCCCTCTAAAACTGGCTGCACCAATCCGGGGCGACGTCTACTGTATGTGAAGTGCATTTAACGCCCACTAATCTGTCATCACTGGATAAATAAGATAAGGAGAGCAGCCATTCCACAGAAGTTGACGGCTAAACAGGATTAAATGGCTGCATTTGTGAAATTGCAGCAAAAAATAAATAAATAAATAAATAAAATTCAGTGTTTTTCAAGGGTTAGGACAAAGTTGACCTTCTTAAGTACAACATTTTTTTTTCTTTTCCCTCAAACAACTGTGATTGCAAGGTTGCATATTACATAGGCTTTTTCTAACCACATGACCAGGCTTTAATAACGCATGTCAGGATGCATTCACCCTGTCGAAGTGTCATTGAACAAGACACCGGGTCCCTACCAGCTCCGGGTGAGGTGGGGGGGGGTTTAGCTGGATCTGACCCCGCACTCTGACCTCCCCTAGAGGGACGAAGCAAAAAAAAGAAGAAGAAGAGCCTTTCTCCCTGGGGGGATCAATAAAGAATTACATTAACATACATGATGTATATCAAAGTAAATCCTCGGACCAGCGTGCCTTCTGCATTGCTAATTCTGAGTCTGAGCGTCTGAGGCGGCACTGCTTTTTTTTTGAACAGATATTTAAAAGGAAATCAACTAGAAAGGGTGACATCTGTTGGCTCTTAGTGGTAACTGCAACTGAAGGGATCTTGGTGGACAAGATGAGGAGGCAGCCGGGTGTTATTGCACCAAGGTTTGAAACAGTCGCCCTGCAAGAAGAGAGCAGAAAACACTTAAAGAGACACGAGGGGGCAAAACTCCAGAGTCATGAACCGAGATGAAAAAAATATGCCTTCAGGCTAACCTCACAGCTGAAGCGGAATCTCCCTGAGTGCTTTTAGTGTGCGCTTCTCCTCGGATGTCGTTTGTTAAGAGAGTAAAGCCTCCTTCATGCCTGTGTGAAACTTAATTCCCCTGTCTGTCCTTGAGCAGTAAACTCTCACCCTCTCCGCTGGGCAGCCGAGAGTGACCCCTCTGTTAAAAAACACACACTCCTCCTCCTCCTTCTCTTCTCCTCTTCGTCTCCCACAACGCCAGATGTTACTTCTCGTCTGTGATTTATCGCACAGTTTAGATAAGGGTAAACAAATAGTCATCACAGTCATAACTGCAAACACACCGCTTTTCAGTTGGGGGGGGGGGGGGGGGGGGGGGCTTATCGCAGGTCACACAGTGCACAAAGTTAGCCGACGTGAGGAGGGAGGCTGGAGAAGAAAATGACAAAATTGCATTTTTTTTTTCTCTCCGAGCATAAACACACACAAAGTCCTCCTGCCCACACACACACACAGACGAACACACGCACAAATATAACCCTGAGCCCTGACCTGTAGGAATGTGTGCTCTCTGTGGAGGACGATTAGCCGGCCAGCCTCTTAGCTCCTCCAACACAGAAAGCTCATTGTGATAAAGCCCAGTCAATGTTTGCTGACACACGTTATCTCCCCGTCCCCACTCGCTCTCTCTCTCCCTCTCTCTCTCTGGGCCTCCGGTCGAATCGAGCTGCCACAGCTCTTTACAACGATTTAGGGAGCCATTTGTTTTTCAAGGAGCTGTTTACACAATGGCCGCCTACCACACAGGGGACAGAGGCAGAGGGACAGGAGAGGGAGTCGTTTGAAATATAAATCACACCCGAGTTTCAGGCTTTTATCAGCAACAGCTCGGCCTTTTTTTGTTTTTATGATCTTCTTTTTGCATTTTTCATCACACAGTTTTGTCAGCAGGTACGTGGTAACTATAGAAGAAAAGAGGGAAAAGAAACACTTATCTTGTGTGTGTGTGTGTGTGTGTGTGTGTGCGCATGTGTGCGTGTAGAGGAGGGGAGGTGATAAAAGAGAATATTCTTCAAGAAGGATCAATAGTTGTTATTCAGACCTGCATGGGTCCCTCCGTAGGAAGCTCTGACACTGTCCTAAGAGTCTGCCGGCAGTATTGATTTTAATTTATTTTTAACTTAGGGATGGATATGGGACGTGTCACCAGAGAGAGGCATTGGTCAAATAATTACCAGCATCTATTCATTAATTGGGAGGCAAAAGAGATAGACCACTCAATATTCATTAAGGTCTGCAAAGACTTTGCAAATGTGCTGCCTGACACGAGGATGTCACAGAAATATGTCGATCACCTAATCACACAATGCAAATCTGTGCCTTTGGATGGAAGTGGACACCGCATACTGTTTTTCTTTCCTTTTGAATGGTATGTTGTAAAAACTGTGTAAAGATTACACATTTTATCATTGTTATACCTTTAATTTAAAAATAGTTATTCATTATATGCTCTTAGCATTTAAGCTGTTTTGTTAATGCTTTGTTCAAATCTTAAGATATACGTGTATAAAACCATATAGGTGCATATACACATGTTTATGTTGCAATTACAGGCAAATTTAATTTTGTTATATTTTAGATGTAATGAAAGATAAAGAATCATCTCAACATCTAACAATGTATTAATCTATCTGACAAACCATCCATCCATCCATCTATCTATCCATCATGTTATCCGCCCTTTTCTAAACTACAATTCCCTGATATTTACAGTATATTAATTAATATTAAACTTCCATTAAATACAACATCTTACAAAATTATTTCTTCCGCAGTTATGCTGATGATACACAGTTATACCTACATTTTAAATAACAACCATCCCAATTGCCTCATCCCCTCAGAAACTGTATGGAAGCGATCAAAAGCTGGATGTCAAGAAAAAAATCTAAGTGTTGGTTATTCATAGCAGCTAGTCAGAAGCCAGGTTTTACAGGAGCTATAGGTGATTTATCCCCTTAAAGGATACGAGTATCGAGAAAATGTGACTGTCTTTAAACCTGTCTGAGCAAAAACTTTATCAAAAGTCTCCAGCTTGTTGAAAGTCCAGCAGCAAGAATTTAACTGGTTCTAAATGTGGAGCTCATTCAGTATCAATCCTGTTTTAACTCACCTGCACTGGATCCTTGTTAGTTTTAGAATTGATTTTACTGATTGCTTATAAGGCACAGAAAGGTCTTGCCCTTGGCTTTATCACAAAACTTTTAACTTTTAATCAGCCAGCTCACACCTTAGTTGTTCACAAGTTCAGGCTCAAGACAAAATGTGACAGATTTTTCTGTTAGAGCGCCTTCCCTATGAAGCCAGAGAAAATGAGGCTGGCACAGTTTCAATATTTTTATATTTATTTTCTATTCTTTTGTAACAGAACTAACAGTCCACAACAAAAGACAGAAAGAGGCATTGTAAAAAAATAAGACGCGGAGGAGGAATAACAGAGATGCTACAGGAGATGGGTTACACACGTCTGTAGTTCTTTAGGGTGTCAGTAATGCCTCTCCCTCATGTTTTTCACCACTGAAGAATTCTTGTTTCTCCAAGTTATCAGTTCTTACGAGTTGATAGAAAGCATTCAAACCTTTGATCGATGATATAGGTGACACCCCAAGATTTAAATCTGCACTCTAGTTTGGCTCGTGTGAAATCAGTGTGGTAAGCCACTGTGCCTGTTATTCTTGTGGTTCTTTCAACTTTCAAATGTTTATATTTTTTATGACAGATGTTTAGGAGGACAGAAAGTATTTATTTCAGACAGTTTTGTATGGTACATATGCCTTGTTTTTTTCGTTTGCCTTTTACATTAGCAATCATTCTATTACATTACGTTTAAACTTTAAATCTCTTACAAACTCTTACAAACAGGATTTTATATCAATCTTTTTTCTCTTATATTTGAACCAACACCTGTTTCTAATTCTCACTGCTGATGTGACTAATAAAAATGATAATCTTTTATTTTCCATTATTATGAAAGGGTACTGTACATATACATTCATGATTATTATAATTATTATTATCATGGTCATTGTCATCATCATTATTATAATAATTATTATTATCATATTTAAAATATAAATGAAATGATTAATGACTGAAGTCAGTAAAAATCTATAGCAGCATTTTCAAAATCTTTTTCCTTGTTCTGGTCAAACATGGTGAAAAAGAGACTCACACCTTGTGTTCGATCAGTAGGTACCAGGAGGACAGAGGCAGAGAAGGCAGAAACAGGATATTTAAATGGGATGTTTTCTGAGAAGCTTACACATTTCTTTCTAAGCTAATCCTTTCAAAATCCACTTTATGAAATTCAATCCTAAATAATGAGCTGCAATTACACTCAAACACTCGATGAGGTACATCTAATTAAAGAGCGTGTGAAAAGTGATCATATGACAATGTTTCGGACCACAACCTTGGAAGTTTCTGGCCTCCGCAGGCTGTGAGTGTCTGTGTTCAGCAGATGGGAGGTGCGGCTGTTGTTTGCTGTTACAGAATCAGCAGTCTTGTCATACATATGCTGCATAAATATATCATCAAAACCCCCTCGTAACCTGCAATAATTCGCTTGATTGGCTCAGCGAGTGCAAGTTCCTTTGGTGTTGCATCAAGTCAAACTGACCAAAGTGGCCTATGGGTGCTTGCAGACAGGCGCCCGTGGTTATTGAGTACAATCACAACACTAATTATCCTGCATGCAAGCTACTGCAGGGCTCTGCCCTTTGAGAGAAGCAATCAAACAGCTGACGAAAGGCTGAATAATCAAACCGCACTCGATGTGCTGGGCATAGCATTTGCGTGTGTGTGTGTGTGCATTTATTCAATCAAGTAGGTATCACTAGCATGAACGGAATACTTCAAGTCATATCAGGATTAAAAAAGAAAATTAAAAAAGAAAACACACAAAGTTGTGATTTTAAGTTCAAAGGGATTCATGAAAAAGTGTTAAATTATGTGTGTGTGTTAAGAAAGAGTGTGTGAGATCTTACTGTGTGTATTTTTGAAGTTAGAGTTATCTATGTGTTTACATCTGTGTGTGTACATTTGATATTTGGTGTTATTTCAGGGTTATTGTTGTCATTCATTGTTTGTGTGTGTGTGTCTCACATTTCACATTCAATCTCTCATTGCGCTTTTCTCCCGGTGAAAAAGGGAGTTCTTCTGTGTCGTTATTAAATTACTTTTTTGAGATTCCTTTTAGGTGAGAGAGCGAAAACATTGGAAGGTTGTTATGATCAGTTAAACAGAAGAACATCATCCTGCCTGCCTTTAATTAAGTTTGGTGATAAAAAGTGTCTAACTAACTTTTCCAGTGCAATGGAGAAACGTAGAGTTTATTCTTCAGTTTGTGATTGTTTTGCGCTGAGAGAAAAAGCCAAAAAGGCAGCGCATCCGCGTGAACAACCAAATCAGCGACCTCCAGGAGCTCCTATCTCGCCTTGTGTTGCATCATAAGCAATGCTACAGTCTCCTTTTTCCCAGCAAAGCTCAGGCCAAGGTCGTGGTTAAGTTATGATTGCAATATGATGCACTCAGCGAAGACATGCAATAAAGAGGTCTCTGCTGAACCATAAAACTGTCGAAATACATCACAAAAGTGTCAGATGCACCACGCACAACATCACAACAGAGAAAAAAAAAAACTTGCGTTCTGTCTCCCACTCTCATCACCTCCACAACTTGACACAGGCTGAATATTTCATTAAATGAATATGTGTTGGAGGGCAAAGAAACTTCATTGATTTGAAGCCCCTGGGTTCTTCCATAGTGCCATGCACAGTAATGATCAATTATTTGGCCACAGACTGGCGCTTCTTAGAAGACTCTTTCCCCCCCTAACAGCTAGACAGTATGAAGCCTGTTCTCACCATGCTAAGCCACCAAAGAGAATCCATTGATTTAATCCTCGCCTGTTCAACTGCAGCTCTTCTTTATCTTTGCATTAATGCTCCAATCATGCACCAAACTGGAGAGAGTCAGGTTCTGTCTGGAGACCGAGGATAACAGCTGGATTTCAATGTAGCACACATACTGTACTCTAAGTACAGACAGTGCTGTGTAGCTGAAGGAATAAGCACATTTGAAAAGAGAAGCCTTGTATATTTATATGTAGAGAACCTTGCATATAGTATTAACCACTCAAAGATCTTTCTACATTTTTACATTGTTACACTTTGGGCTAGTTTTTTCCATTTGACCGACAAACAACAGCATCCAAGACGCAAACTTGAGTGGAATGCAAAAGTCAAACCTCAGTGTTTGGTGTCAGATGATCTCAGTTAAGGGGTTCACAGAAAAGCACTCAAAGCTTTTCAGATTTTTATTGGAAAACAAATCATGTATCCCACGTCATTTTAACCCACCCTCACTTTATAATTACAGAGTATTATGTGCTGGTCTATAAAATACAACCACAACTAAATAATGCAATGATGGCCAATCATGCCTTATTTCCCATCATGCATTGTGCTGGACTGAGCCGCTAGTTAACTTTGCTTATGTTCCAAACATGCTTATGTAACTTTATCAGCTGTGTCTGTTATGTGTCAAATGTGCAATATGTAGAATTGTATTCAAATTTTTACACCAAAATCTCTAAACGTATTCAAACTTGACTAAAATTGTCACATATTCATTTTTGTTGATTACCTCAAATATTTCCAAGAGTTATCACAGCCAGAGAAGTCCTTCATTTTACAGTTGTCGCCATGACAGCTCTGACAGACGATGATATGTTTATAGTTGCCGTGGAAACACGTTGAAAACACCGGATGTTTTGTCAAAGCCCGCTACATAAGGAAGCGGGAGCTGCTACTGAAAGCTGCCGTACTGTCGCTGTTTGTGCTGCTGTGATGAACATGTGATGTAAATTATACTTGGATATATCGTCAGTGAACAAATTCTCTTCCTCAGGTCTGTTATGTTCGTTTATCTTGCAGTCAACATGGAGTTTGTTTTCATCGGGGGTGGGGGTTGGAGTAGCAGAGAGAACCACTCCCATGATTCCCTGCCACCCTCGACGTCATCTTTTGTTATTGTTTTGAATGAGGGCCCCCTGGAGGCAGAATTTGCATCCTAAATATGTTGTTTTATGCAGTAAGGGGGATTTCTGTGTTGATGTATAGCTCTATTTTGCATGTGTCTTTTGGAAACGTTGCCACCACTGTCATTTAGAGGGGCTGACTTTGTCAAAACCTGCTCTTTGTATCTTTTTTTGGGGTGATTTCTATGTTATAATTACATTTTCGGTTGCAACTTGAAATATAAAGGAAAAGTTCAAGTGCTGTAGATATCTGTGCAATGCTCTGAATATGCTTGTTAGACCTCTAAGAGTGAAGAAACGACTGATAAGCGTCAAGCTGATTTCTGCTGCTGTTCATTAAATGTTACCACATAGGGTGTCTTTTTCCTACTTTAAAATCTAACATAACTCAGAAGAAAATGTGCCATTTCACTTCACTAACACCTGCCATGCTCTCATTTCAGGCTGATTAAGATACTTATCAAACTTATTTTCCAGGAAAAAAACATCAGTGAGCAGTTGAGGATTATTTTTATTTTTTGCCAAGGTTCCTACTGCGACCAAATTTTGACACATTTCCACACTCGGTTTGAAGCACATCGATAAATTACACTTCACCACAGGGGCCATGAAGCAAACTGCACTTCGGTCCAATTTTTAAGCCTCACTATAACCTCCCTTCCACCTCCCCCTCCTCCCTCTCCACCTCTTTTTGCTCCTCAATCCACTCGCCCAATGGAGGGAGGCGGCCTAAATGCACCATCAGCACTGAGGTTTGGCTGCGCTGCTACAAGGGTATTATGTTCCAAATTCTCTCCAGCTGGAGTGTGGAGTGACTCGCCCATCTCCTTCTTTAACCAAAATCACACAAAAAAAAATTACTCTGGCTTCTTTTTCCTGTCCATCCACACTTTTTCCTTTCTCTATCTCCACAATCCAATGTTTAAACAACCGCAGGAGAAGTAGCGTCAAACACTTGTTAGGCATCAGAAAAGGCCTTCTTACATTGGCTGAGTGGGGGGTGGGGGTGTGTGGGAAGAGAAAAAACAGAGAAAAAAGTGAGGAAAGGGGGGGGGTTGAGTGGGAAAGAATAGTGGAGAGGGAGAGGAAAAGGGAGAGAGAGCTGCTGGGGCAGGTGAAAGCCGTCCGCATACAAGGTGGCGATTAGGGGAAAGTGGCCCTGTGTGAGGCAAGAGGAACATCTGTGCCTATTACCACAGCACACAAAAGACTAGGAGGGGGGGGGGCAGGGGGAAAGACCATGGTCTCCAACATGAACAGGGCCTCACCAAACACCACAGGCTGAATTGCAAGACCCAATTTGAGGCTTTCAGCGCTGCTCGTCATTAGCATTTGAAAAAGCCAGGCAGGAGCTAGCTCAGTGAGTAACTCATAGATCGGAGCAGGAGAGTGACTTAAGAGCTTGAAGGAGGTAGAAGCATCATCCCACACACACACACACACACACACACACACACACACACACACACACACACACACACACACACACACACACACACACCAAAAGCCCTATGCCTTAAGCACCTTTCAGAGGGAGGTCTGTTGAATGAAACAGGTTATGGATTCATATATCAAATTTGGCTGTTGAAGATTATGGATGATTATGAAAGAATAAAAAAATGATGGAATGGAGTTTGGTAGAGAAATGGCTTCAATCTCTGTTGCTATTTCACCGCTGATCAATGAAATGTTGGCACACAAAAAAAAGGCACACAATCAACAATTTTCAGATGCCATCAAATCCAAGTTATCATGCCAACTGTATACCTCAAGCATCTAACCACCAACTCAGTTTCTCTGCAGAGGAAAAAAATAAACGCAAAGGCTTTGATGCATGCATTGCATCCATGTGCATCGTTGCATACCGTATCTCAGAATGGCAAATGAATGTTCGATTTGACTCCAACATTTTGAAGAACTGTATCTCCCAGAGTGTCAACCTGGT
Source organism: Labrus bergylta (assembly GCF_963930695.1). Lineage (NCBI taxonomy): Eukaryota > Metazoa > Chordata > Actinopteri > Labriformes > Labridae > Labrus > Labrus bergylta. The sequence goes on along the minus strand of NC_089212.1, from coordinate 14,856,694 downwards.
TGGAAAACACCGCTAATGGATGGCAAAAGCATGAAAAATAAAACACTCATTCTGGTGAGCGGCTGCATCAAACTTGTATACTGGATTGCACGCCTTTTTTTTCCAGAATTGAGAACACTTGGGAAGGAGATGTATTACTTATTTAAATGCCACAAGGCATATATCTGTTTGCTTAAATATTCCAATTTATTCCAAGACAGTAAGTGCCTTGCTGGAGTGAATTATGGATGGTAAATCAAGACGCTGAGTTATTAGTTATGACACCATAAGGTTCTGTCTTAGTCGATATGTCTCTGCTCGAGATTGGAATTTAACTGTTCAAGCTAATGAGCAATCCGGATTTGAGGGCCACAACTACACCTCATCTACGAGCAAAGAGAGCCACAGTGATATGCTATAAACACAGGAATCAAAACTTGGCATCAGCATAATAAAAAAAAACCCAGAGGTCTTTTTTTTCTGCTGTCAGCTTTTTAAATTGATTTAACAGACCGGTTTCACAGCAAAGCAACAGAGAAGAATTTGTTATGAAAGGATTCACTGTTAACTAAGACCACTGTGGTTTCATTCGCCCATAAGGAAGGTCAAACCAGCAGCAGCCGTGCAGTGTGTTAGCATGCAGCAGAGACATATGGGTGGACTTCAGGCTTCTTTACACCCTGGAAGTTCTTTTGAAAAATTACCTTCCTTTTTCTTTGTTTTTTGCCACAAGGCCGGTGCCCAGTAAGTCTCTCTGTGGGACTCATCTGTGAGAACAAACACGGTGCCTCTAACAGCCCCGAGCGACGCAGTCTGTGTTGAAAAAAGAGAGCGAAAAAAAAGTGTTCAATATTTTGAGGTATTGTATTAAATGAATATAGCCTTAGGTTTTACTTTAAGCACCTAAACATTCATTTGGGTTCTAGGTCACTGTGCACACATTGTATGCTTTAATTGAGAACTTTTAATTTGCAAACTTCAGATTGTGTGCTTGAAGGCTAAAAAATACCTGATTTACTTCATCTGAAAATCAATCTATAATACTGACCTATGTTTTTGAGAAAAGTTATAAAATATGTTGACAACATTTAAACGGTAAAAACATAAGTCTGTATTTTAAAGTTTCTTTTCAAACATATCTATAAGTTTAAATCATTTCTGCAGCATCTTAAGAACTGTAACAGAAGTGTGCCTGATCTTTGGGTTGGGTTTTATATAAAGTTTACCAACGCCCAATTAATCCAAGCCTCTGATTGGTTAGTTCAGTGACATGTGATCAGTGACAACGATGTATTGATGTGAAGCTGATAAGAAAGGTTGCATTTGAAGATCGATAATGTCACAGTGGCACGTTGAAAGCTTTCCTATTTCGTAGGCTCTTTCAAACAAGGCGGCCAAATTCGTCCTACTACGGAGGATCCATCTGGTGCATCCTTCACGGCCTAACACAAACCCTGATAGTCACTCCATGGCAATGCAAACGAGTGGACTCTCAAGCTGCCAAGTAATAACATTTTGAAAGTAAAAGTAATTAATTTTGTTTCTACCTGAGTTGTCTACGCATGCTACAAGGCTTGGGTCCTTAGATAGATTAGTAGATGCTACAACCGAATTGGGACACAGCTATAGACTGTATAAACAGATTGACGACATGACAGCTTCTCAAAAGTGAACCCAACACCTTGTTAGTTGGTGAAGTTGTGCCAGAAAATCCTCTGCTTCAAAAGTGAACCCATAACATTTAGAGCTCTCCCTATTGACTGCCTGCAGTATAGGTTATAGGCCCCGCCTTCTCCATGGGACATGGTTCAAACTATAAAATTAAATTACATGTAAAACAATGTATCTTAAATATTTTTTCTGCAGTTAAATTAAGTTCTTATCGTGCTGGTTTACATTCAAGAGTCTAAATCCATGATTGACACGCTCTGTAGACAAATGTGTCCCCTGCAACGCTGTATGCACCACATTAATAGATTAGACTAGAAATGGCACAAGGAAATATAATGATGAACACTAACACAAGAGTCATTTAACTTTCTATAACTGTGAGTGTCTGCATTAAAGCAACACAAAGATCAGTTCTGTTTTGGACAGCAATGTACAGAGGTATATTTAAACTCTTATTGTTAAGTTAAGTGTGTGGTTTGGTTAGTTGAAAGGGGCGGGGCGTCAATACCACAGCTCCAACAGCTGATCTCAGCCTGGCTCCAAGTGAGCTGAAGCAGTGTGGATGATGGGCTGCATAAGAGCTGCATAAGAAAGTTATTCATCTGCCTCCTGCTGTTTATTTCTAACAAGATTGATCCAACGACCACAAAACGAACCCTCATGTTACAATATTTTGTTGTTAAGGATGACATCACAGATCCATAGTTGCACAGCTGGAGTACAGTGGTAACCTGTGCAGTACCATTACACAGTAGCTGATGAAACTCCAAAATCCAGCATGATTGCTCTCAGCTGTAACGTTAGAAATCACTTTGCTATCACAAATACGGCAGCATTAACGGATGGGAACACAATGGGTTACATTCAGTGGGAAATGAGCAGGAAGAGCTGACCTTTTTTCTTCCACGTAAGTACATTTTCTTGATCTTGAGCTAGATGTGTAAAGACGTAACAATACATTATGCATGTCGGAGAAGTAATTTGGCCCTATCTGATGAAATCCTGCATTAGTGAACATTAAAGCAGGTAGGTTCAAAGGCAGGTCTTCACGCAACTATGACCATGCATGCTGAAAGGACCAACAAGCAGGCATGAGCTTCCCTGTTACTGCTACCGGAATTACAGTATGTGGATTCTTTTTCATCATTAGGCTGTTTTTGTTAGGAGGCCAAGAGGTGACAGAGGTGAAACGTTGAAGCAGAGGTTTGATCTGAATATTAAAATCGGCCCATTTCATTTTTTGAGCGACTGCTTTCGAAGGGTTTCAGGATTTCAGGGCACATAAATGTTTGATATGCTGCTGGAGTGATGCATGTGGGCTGCATTGTGCTTGGGAAGCACGCAGGCTGAAGGTCATCAGATCTAATTGTCAGATGGACCAAGTCTTGATTGCTGCAACAAATCCCCACAAGGTCCACAGGAAGCCCGATATAAGGAACCTGCAGGGTGTGTTGTCAGCACAATTTCATGTTTACTGGAAAAAAAGCTAAACAGAGGGCAATCAGGTCAAGTATTCTAACATGAAATACAATGGAAACATGTCACTTTTTCTCTAAAACGACCATGAATAAGTGCATGCTTTGACTGAATATATAGATATATATATATATAAATATATATATGTGTGTGTGTTTGTTTCCACACTTGTATAAGGAAAATAGTTATTTGCATCCTTTGCAAATAGCGATCAATGCATTCTAGCAGTGCACTAACCTCTCCATCAGTGCAGCAAAGCATGCATTTTTTCCTCAACATGATGTAAATGTTCTGTGGTGCACACTTAATGTGATGTCATTGTACTATTGACATCCAGCGATGGACCGGTGGCCGAGGCTGATTTGTTTAATATCTAGTCGAGAGAATTCTATTGACTTTCCCTTTTCCTCATCTGCTGGCAAGATGAAAACATATCTTCCCACCCAGAAGCTTTGACCTAATATGCCTTTCCAATGTTTTCGAGAAGGACATGCTATATTGCATACGTGTGTGTGTGTGGGTGTGTGTGTTTGTGTGCACTGCATGTTTATATATGGGTGTGTTTAGCTCTGTTCAGGACTTATATCGATATAAACCCAGCTTAATCCTTTCACTCTGATGGCTTCAATGACAGCGGCACACCATCAGATAAGAGGTCATTGAACTGCAGCAGCCACCTCTTCATTCAGAATAAATGGGGTGCACCAAGAGTGCACCTTACTATGTGCTGTATTGCTCTGGTCATAATGAAAATGTAATGCATTTTGGGTTCCAGCTGCCATCGCTACTGCACTACGCAGAGCTGATTCTGTTGATATTACTCTTATGACTTGGCCAATTTGTTCCCACAAACGATGCACACACAAAAGGAGACATTATAGCACTCTGTGTGTATGAATTTACTCTCCAGGTTTCTTTTTTTTTTAAATAGATTTCAATTCAACATATTTGTGAGGCTCTTCGCTTATTCTGGGCTGCATTTTGAGTGCACATTTCAATTGCATTGGTTTTGTTTTCGGGGTTTTCATCCTGAGATTGAAAAAATGAAGTGTACCATCTAAATTTGAAATATCAACCTTGAGGCCAATATGAGTCATGCATCATCAAAGTCCAAGTCAGCCTAATGCTCTTTCTGATATCTTGGCACAGCATGACCATATGGAGCTGAGGATGTTTCCTCTTGCTAACCAGTCAGGTTGAAAGGAGAGAGAGAGAGAGATAGAGAGAGAGAGAGAGAGAGAGAATTCTGTCTGAAAACCATCTAATATCTACACGGATGTTGCTTTTTATTTTTATTTTTTACCCCGTCTCCAATCCCACCACAGGGACATGAAAACCAGAGAGCACAGACAACCTTGATTGAGGCGCAGCTGAAACATGCTAATGCCCTGATTTTGTTTTCATTGGGAGGGCTCCCTGGCTGTGGCATATCATTTGATTCTTGCATGCATCAAATCACTCCGTGTGAACTGTCACAACATGTGTTTCCTTCTGCTGACGCCTCGACGAGCACCTCTCTTTGAGCAATCACCTGGGGACAACACAGGGTGTTTATTTTGGCAGGAATCCCATCATGCATTCATGCCCATTTCCTTTGGTCCGAGTAGCAGCTCTGCATGTCATCATAAACTAGACTGAAAATAGAATATGCACACATACAGAAACCTAAGCTGAGCACAAACAGAACGATTTGAAGATCCCCACAAGCTTTAAGGAGCCACAGAGCCAGAGCAATTTGCAGTAAACTAATTATAATCCAATTTTCTAATCTCTCCCTTGTTTTCACTGCTATTTTGCACCTCTTTCTCGTGCTCTCTGCAGTCACACTAGTTTAAGACCTGGCCCATTAAAACAACCAGCGCTTTAATGGCAGCATGTTAAAAAGAAGATTCTCCTTTGCCTTTTCTTCATTTAAATTCAATTATCGCTGAGAACAGTTAGACAGCAAGGGAATAATAATAACGGGGGGTGTGCACAGGATGAAGGTGTGCGATGGCCGCATGGTGACATCTTTTGTTCTGTTTTTTCGGATTGGCAAGATAATGACGAGGGGCTGCCGCGAGGGGGGCCGGGAAAAGTGGAGCTCGCCACGCAGGTTATCTTTCATAGTGTACAGGATAATCACAGAGTGGTGAAAGCCGGGGAGCAGCGGAGACATATCTTCTTGGAGATCAAGGTCAAAACAACTCAAAGGAAGGTGGAAATTCAGTTTCAAAAACACTCACAGCTGCCTGAAACATATTGATCTCGCTCCTCTTCCCCTACCTCCAAAGTCATTTCTCTGATAGACTCGGGTAGAAATACATTATTTTCTTGTCATAGGCACCACAATGGATCACTGTTAAGAATACACTGCACTTATAGAGAGAGGGAGAGAGAGAGAGGGAGGAATGTTAAGAGCATGGCGGGCTATATTTTGAAATAACAATTCAGAGCGTGACCTCTGCTTCCCATCACTCTGCTCACACTTTCACATTGCACAAGCTGAAATTTCCATCAATCTCAAACACATGACTACAAATTAAGAGCATCAAGAAGTGGACATGTGAGAGCGGTGATAAGCCAGGTGAGCTCAGAAAGCGACAATTTGTCAAGCGTGGAATTGCTATAATTAGGGTTTAGGGTATAGATAAATGTTACGTGTCCAGTCTGGACTCCGGTCTGGCTTTAAAAATGCATAGCTGCTTTATACACAGAATCACTGTGCAGAAACTTTACACAGACAGATCAATAACAGCGCCGAGCTCTGAGTCCTCCAAGGCATTGCAGTAAGCTCAGCCACTGATGTATCTGAGCCAAGTGGCCTTTGCAACAAAGGAATTGCAACTCCCTCTTATGCCTTTGATTTATGCCCTTGGAAGTTGGCACATATTCCCACCAAAGAGTGTCTAACTATCTGACAGAAGTGCTTGATGTCGAGCAAAATTGTTATCCTTAATTCTCAGACAGTTTGGGATCAAAGTCAATTAGACAGGCCTTTAGTGAGCAGATAATTTTGCATTTGATTTTAAGTCTGTCAAACTCTAAACTCAAAAAGTTGATGTCAATGCTAAACTAGAAGTGACGGACTGTGACAATGTTTCTGAGGAGCCACATTAAACTACTTGATATATAGTTAGGAATTTAAAGCTCCTATGAGGAGTTTTTAGTTGGTTATGAAACAGACAGATATTAATACTGATGGCTCGTTGGAAGCAAAAGACACCATCAGGAAGAGGATTGAATATTTCTACGTAGTTATTTTGAATGCTGCAGCAGGGTAGGTGTCAGACAAGACCATTAACAGCACGCTAAACATGCATTATTTTTGAACAGAAAAGATTCTTTCTGACATTCACAGTGAATGTTTAGCCCTTTTCAGACTGCTTTTTTTTTCACAAACGTGCCGTAACTGAGCTCAGCCGTCTTTGTCCATTCATATTAATTCTGCGATGGGGGTAATATTGGTCTCCCAGTCTGCTATCACATTGCGTTTCGGGGTTGCAGAAGCTCTACATAGAAACGCAGTCAGACATGCATGCACACACAGCGCTGTGTTCCCTGCTGGCTCCGCAGCAACAGTCTTGCCTCGGTTTCTACCGCTGAAGATGTGACAGAGGGGGGGGAGGATCACTTTGTCCCCCCATTATGTCTCCACAACATACAGATTGAAGGCAAAACATCACAGGGGCGGAAATATTGCGACTTGAAACAGCAGTCTGAATAGGGCTTTTGACTGTTAAAAGACAACAGGATATACATTTTTGTCAGAAAACACAATTTTTCACATGTACAGGACAGGATCAGCATGGATAGAAATGCACAACTTGACCATAGCCAAAATCAACAAAACTGATAGTTCCTCACAGCTGCTTTAACTCTGTTTGCAATCTATAGGCATTTATTATCTTGGTGGCGTTCAATTCAACTTAAAATGACAGTCTGCTGGATGTTGACAAACTCATTTTGTCATCGTAATATATACTTCAATGTTACTACTTAAAGCTCTTGTGTGGAACTTTAGGTTTATGTTGATTTTGATGACCCCTGTGGTCAAAGTGGTACCCTCTTATCTCTTTGCAGAACTTGACCTGAGCAGTGTTTCCTGACAAAAAAAGAAAAAGTGAAATGTATCAGCAATCCTGCAGATTTACTTTAGAAGATTTAAAATAAGGTTGTTTCTAAAGCCAGTTGTTAATGGACTAGACTTGACACCCACCCCTGTTGGCAGCGATTGAAGGCATGAAGACTGGCATTATAGAAATATTGCATTTTGTCGCTTATAGTCTTGTTTGCTTTAGTAGGTCATGAAAAGCATCAGTATTATTTTCTGTCTGTTTCCAAACTGCTAAAACTCCTCATAGGATCTTTAAATCTTTTTTTTATTTTTATAATTCAATTATTTGCTTTCTTTCCTCCTCTGTCCTCTGTAATACAACTAAATAAACTAATTTAACTCTTTATTTTCTACCAGCCAGATGTATAGTATAGGAATTTACCTCTGTTTTTCTCTTAAAATCATTTATTCTAGTGTGTGTTATTTAACTCATCTCAGGCCGAATGTCTGCTGGATGTTGTTCAGACAGTGTCTCTCCTCGAGTCCTCCACCTCTCCTCCTTTGTTCTGAGCCACAATCCTTCTTTTATTATCCAGGCAGCAGCGTAAGGTCCTGACCCCACTTCCACATTGCAGTTTCCTCCATGTTTGAAGCCCGCCTCCCCCTCTCTTGGATTATCGTAATACTCTATGCACTTGCTTTGATCTAATAACTATGTGCAACTTGTAGTCGGCGATGAATTTGGTGGAGCAATGACCTGACAGACGAGAGAGCGCAACAGACAGCGTGTGTCAAATGTATTTTTACGTGTTTGGATTTGTCATACAAGAATCTATTCTGACAGGGATTTGTCTGAATACAATGCTTTTTGTGTTGTCTTATTTTTAAACATGAGTAAGAATATAATAGTCACTTCTTCTCACAGTATGTCGAGTGACTTTCAGTGAATACCACAATCTACATATTGCTGCCATTAATAACCTTGAATATATTGAGTGAGCAGCAACTTAAAAATAAACAATGCTAATAATTAATCCAGCCTGGTTTACTTTCATCTGTCTAAATGTATGGATTCTATCATTTAATCAATTCGTCAAAGTCAAATTTAGAAGTATGTGGAGACGTGTACTGTATATATACAGTATCTGTTATTATCTTCTGCCAGTTTAATTTATCGACTGAGGATTTAATTGATTTACTGACACTACCCTCAAAGTCACCTCATCTGAAATGTTCCACAAGAACAGTGTTGCTGCAGTAGAGTAGCTTTTCCAACTAATTAGCTGTTGTTAATCAGATGAAAATGTATCTAATCATCAGTTTATGAGATAAACCTCTCACACAAATGTCACAGCTGATGTGAAGCAAAACAACAAAGCAGATACTGACGACTGGAATGATACCATTGAGTCACACTGGCATGAGTTATCATGGACATAACCAGCCATTACATCAATGCATGCGATGGCCATTGTCCTTACGCTCTGCTGGGACTAAAATGTTGTGGAAATGAATTGTGTACCAGGATAAAATTTTTACACATAGAGGGAATCTCACAAAGCCTCCTCAGTTCCAATTCCTGATTTATCATCAACTAATAATACAATAGAAAGTTTAAATCTGGAGGGACACCCGGCCACATTTAGAGTAATGGAAAGTCTTACATTTCATTTCACTGCTTCTCAATACACCAGCAAATACAAAGTTGTAAATAGCGATAATCCAGAGGGACACGGTTGATTTTTAAAGATAACTCATTAGCTAACAATAGATAACAGCTTACTTCCTAGCTAACAGTAAAATGTGATGGTGTCACCTGATATCAGGGGAATTCAGTCTAATTTTCTTGCTAACACGGCAGGAGCTAACCTTAATGTTAGGAATTAGGTAATGCTTCAATGTTACAGGAGCTAACAGATACCTTAGCTAAGAAGTGGTTGAGTGCTAACATAAGCTTCTTTTAACATTAGCTAACGGGTAATCAGAAAAGATTCCTTACCTGTAAAAATAGAACAACTAGTTGCAACATAGAATTCTGCTAGATAACATTTCAATAGCACCCTGTATGAATACGGTCAATCGACATCCTTCTCAATCTGAGCATCGACATTGGATACTGTGAGCCAACAACATATCACTCTCCTCAAGGTTGAGGCCTTTTTTTCTCGATAGTGTGGAAAAGAAATAAATTGCTTATGGCCAAAGCCCTGACTTCAAACAGCACAGCTGACAAGGAAGTCAATAAATGGGTCACATCAGGCAATACTGGGAGCAGGCAAGGCCAGGCTATTCTCAGATCAGAACCCCCGACCGAATGCGAGGTATTCTAGGTGACTGAGTTCACGATGAAACTCACCAATGTTGGGATCTGACAGGGCAGTTCTACAGAGATTTGGACATGTCAGTCATTAATATGAGGCATGTAGCTTCTTTGGCTTCGTGGGGACCTGCATGAGACGGTGACACAAGCATGCATTCTTTGACACTTTCTCCCTGGCTTCAAAAAGACTCATGTACAGGTACGCACCTCACCTACACATACACCAACATGCAGCTTTCCTCAGTGGAATAATTATGTGCCACCCCCGGCTGTCGAGCTCGGTCAGTGTCTCGTTAGCGCAGGTATCGGCTGGGTCGTAGCTGTAAGCATCAGGAAAGGTCAGAGTGGCACTGTCTGCGCTGTCACACTGAGCACAGGCTGGACTGACACAGCAGGGTCTGCCCCGTCTGTCGATTCAGGCCTGATCCATGCTGACTGAGGTTTTACACAAACACTTCAAAAAGGAGCCAATCTGTTTGGTTACATCTTGTCAGCTGTAAACACTATCTTAGAGTGAAGAAATACAATTTAAAGCTAAACAGTTCTTCACAAAGCAAAAACATATTTTTAAGTAAGAGTTTATACAAGTTCAGCCCGTCAATGTCCAGAAGACAAACATGTAGACATATTTTCATATGCCCCTGCTGGCAGCAGGACATCAAATGTCAATGCTTTAGAAAAGATTATGATTTTCTGCTCCGAATGAACCACTTTCAAAATGTCAAAATACTAGGACAAGGTCTTGTTAGGCTAGGGCTTATATGGATAAACTGAATTTGCACATGAATGCAGAATCTGTAGTCAAGTGACACCATCTTTGGTGGCAGAATCACACTTGTTTCTATAAGCATGAATTGACTTTTTCAGATTCAGATAAGGATCATAGTTTGGTGTAAAGTGACTTTTTTTGTTTATGTGTGAGTTTGCATGCTCACTTGTATCCTACTAAAAGGGTTTTTACTTTCCCTGTTTGTGTATTCTGCATGTAAACATTGCATCCTGCTTTCAGAAATGTGGATAAGCCCTTTTCCGTGGTTTTTGAGAAACCTGAATAACTTTCCTGGAATGTCTTATGAAACTCTAATGTAAACCAGGATACTGTAGCGTGTAAACACCTCATTCATAATTCTGATCAGTTTCTGATGGGACAGAGCTCAGGGACTGACATTGTTAGAAATGAAGACACAACTGCAGACAGAAAAAACTGGGAAACTGGCTTGATGATGGATACTGAGCATGAAAAAAAAGATTTTTCCATGTTCATAAAAACATTATGTCCACAATATGATCAAAACCAGGATGCTAACAACCATGGAAAAGCAGTAAATGCTTTGGAACGTTTGACACTGAAGTTAGGGAATTATCATGATGTCCCAAATTTGGAAGTCAGTAGGCAAAAAGGAAACAAATAGCAGTCTCCCATGTTAGAACAAAGTCAGCTGTAAAGATTGGAGCTACTTTTTTAACGTGTTCATCAGCATTTTGCTGTAAATCTCGACCTATTTCATTTTTTTTAGGACAAGTTTAAACGATAGATCCTTTGTATGGTACATTCTTCACAATATTTCTCTCTTACGGCATTTTTTTTAAAGTTTACAACCGTTATATTTAAAGATCATTTCACAAGCTCAGTATCCTTTAACCCTTTTTGGAGAGATACCATATAATTGTGTTATTACAGTTCTTCTCCAAATCAGGAAATAAAAAGTGATATGGATGTTATTATGGCTCATTTTCAAAGAGTGTCCCTCACGCAGATAAAGTGCTCCGATCAGCTGATATTGCATGATTCACACTGCTGTGCTCCCACTGTCTCGTTTCTCTCCTTCACACATCGCCTTGCATAAGCAGCTCCGAATGTGTTTGAGTTTTTTTTTTTTTTTTCAAACGGTGATGATAACAGTATTCTGGTTGGGGAGTGGATGAAGGCTGACAGGTGGAGAGACACAAACAGGAAACCTTGCTGATGCCCTGTCTGCCAAAGCCCTCTGATACACGTCCAAAACTCCGACGGAGGCTGAGACAAAAAATAGATAGACCCAATTTATTTCCCTCTGTTGCTACAGCCTTTCATTTTTGTGACTGCCCTGTGTGCTTATCAACTGCAGAACTATTAGCCACGTCAAATCAATGTGTTCTTTGCTCTCTCTCTCTCTCTCTCTCTCTCTCTTGCCTAGCCTCTTTTTTCTCTCTCCTCACCGCCTGTCCCCCTCTCTCTCTCGCTCTCGCTCTCTCTCTCTCTTTCTGCCAGACAGGTCAGATATTAGAAACCTGTATTATCAGGTCGTCCCAGGATGCTGGTGGAAAAGTTGATTTGCAACGCTCGATTGAATCTACTTATCCTTCATCCCTTTCCAACCCCCAGCCAGCTGCCCCGGCAGACAGGAGCCCAATGGCCTATCTTCTCAGAGGTGCCAAGGAATAAAAATATCTATCTAGAGAAAGAGGGGGAGGAAAGGAAAGGGAGGGAGAAACGAAGAGAGGGACAGAGTCTCTGCCCACATGTCACAGCTTTGGACAGCTCTGGGTGGGAGGGGTGTGGATGTATTCCTTGCCTCTTCCCAACCAAACACAAGCCTTGTCCCCTTCCCAAACCTTTATCTACCAGCATTATACATCCATTTATCAGACAGCAAACAAAACTTGTCAAATCCCCCAACCCTGAATCCCACCAGCTTCAGCCAGACACACACACACACACACACACATCTTTAAGACCTAAAGCTAAATTAGTCAAATCCCTGAAAGAAAGCGAGCAGAGCAAAGGTCACAGAGGAAATTCATTAAACGACTTTAACTTCTGCTAATTGAAGCTAGCTTGTGATAAAGAGAAAATGGAGGAAAGGATTATTTATCTGTTGACTGGGCTGACAGGGCTGAGTGGCCGTCAGTTGCACAAAGAGAGCCATTACGGCTTTATCTGCTTAAATACAGGGAAAAGTGAGTCTTGGCTGCAGACGGACAGAGGGATGAAGGGATGAAGGAGGAGAAGGAAGCGAGTGGGGGGGGGGGGGGCTGAGTGATGAGGAGAATGTGGAACTGTGGCTGTTGGAGAAAAAACGGGGGGGGGGGGGGGTATATACAGATTGGCAGCAGAGGGGGAAAAGCTCCAGAAAAGAAGGCGATGGCAGGGTGTGGGTGTGTGTGTGTGTGTGCTCAATTTGTGAATGCAATTACTGTCGACCTCCCAAGTCTGACTACTGAATCGAATCAACACTGTGGTGGCAACTCGAGTGCCTGATTTCATTCAGTGCGCCCTTCATTCACAAGACAAAACAGACAATTAGAGTAATGACGATGGCAGGTGTCCACACATAAAGAGGTGTCACCCAAAAAAAACTTGCCGGTGAGTGCGACGGCTTCGGTAGGCGAAACACCGTGCTGTGGAGAAATGACTGACTCGGAGATTTGTGTTCCGCAGCAGCGACACAGCCAAAGATCTAAGAGGACAGCTGTCAATGCAGACACAGATGTCAGCAGGATAGAAAACTACATTTCGGACAAGGCTTAGTGAAGTTTAGCTCTTTGACTTTAATTTCAGACACAGTTCCTGCCCCTAACATATTCTCCCTGTGCAGAGCTCATTGAGCTATTGCCTGGTTGCACCTGCAATTAAAGCCCCCAAAACAAACCCCATCAGCGCCACAGTGTCTTTTTGACTTACCTGCAGACGCTTTCTGACACCTGAGCCAAATGATGTTTGACTTTTGGGCTCTGGAAACTTTTAATGGAGTTCATTCTGCAATCAACCTGGCCGGCAGAGCCAAGTGAACTCTGACTTTGTTGTATTGATCGCCTTCAATGTGTTTACTGGCTGAGGTCACCAGAATCCCTGCTCAGGGCCTGTAAAGGGGTCAATAATGTCAATACAGTAAATTAGGTAATTCTGCTGTAAAACATCCCTGGATGGTCAATTTCCATTTTAGCAAACTTTATATGCGTGACATACAATTACGTCCACATGTCAACGTGTCATGTTGTCAGCTGCTTTTCACGGGACAGAGAGATTGGATCTGGACCAGCCGGTGTGTATAACTAAAGGGGAGGATCTATGAGTAAACAAATCAGCTTTTTGTCAAGTCCAATGATAAATCAGTCCCCTGTTGAAGATGGAGGATTAATGGCATTTAACCCTTTACTGCCTGGCCTCTGAAGAGATAAGGGTCAATACAGGAAGAGGTGTTGCTAGGCAGAAACAGTAGATTTCTGCTCTGTTGTCAGGTGAACTTAGTAATGCATTGGTCAGATTAAGAGGGAAAAAATGTACAAAGAATCACAGCTAAAGAGCCTATGAAAGAGTATACACACAAAGTTTAAAAGCCAATGTCTTTTCTAAGGCAGACTTCTACAGTTCCATGTGTTTGAAATCAGTTCATAAGCAATAGTCATATAATTAGGAAAAGTATTCAAACTAAATCAGCCTCAAATCAATTTTGGTGTCTTTTATATAATCTTAGGATTTAGATTGCTTTTAGATTGTTTTGATTGCGATAATAGAGAACCACACAAAAAAAGGTTATAGCTATGGAATGCAACGAAGGGCCACAGCCAATTGGAGATATTTGTTGATGTTATGGGTACACAAGGAGTTTCGTACTTTCAAAAAACTTAAGGACTTGTAGAGGACACATTTTGAAAAGGAGATGTCAGAATTGGAGCAGCAAAGGCTTAAGATTTTTAGATTGTTGGTCAACTCAAGTTCCTTAATGGTACTCAAAAGTTTCCTTTATTTCTTGTTTGATTTAGCTTTTTTTTCCACACTTCACATCTTAAAATGTGTAATAGCACCTTTTTTGTTTGATATCTAAAATGTGAAGTCAAAGCAGAGAGAACCATGCAAACTCCCTCCAGATCCACAGAAGGCATGATTCTACTTTTTCAAAACCTGTGTCCCAACAACTAAGCCACTGTGCAGATCAAAATGTAGGTTGACAAAATGTATGTTTAGCAGTGTAGTGCCTTCAGTTACCTACCTAGAGTTCTGAGAACTTACGATGAATGTGTAACTGGGGCTGTGTATGGGAGTATCGAAAGTCCTCACTGCAATCAGCAATCTGTTTTATTTTTTTAGGCAACACAAAAGGTTTCTTTTTTTACTTTTAGGGAAAGAAGGATGATTAAACCATGAATCCGGATCTCAAGACATGACATTACTCAACAGCAATTTATAGAGTCTGGAAAAAAGAAAAAACCAACACTCCAGGGAACACATTATGTAGGCACCAGAGGAATAACAAAGAGGTAGAGTAAGTGTAATAAATATGAAAACGCACCGAAGAGAAATATTACTCCATGTGCTACAGTTGAATTTACATAAAACTTGCAGCATGTAATAATGGTAACACAGATCCAGACACAACTTCTGCCACTTTTTTTTTTTGGGGGGGGGGGGAAATAAAGACTACTGATAAGGAGGATAGGACTCTTTGGAGCTGAACGAATCGTGGAGTGTTATCTATGATGGAGAGACTAGAGGGTTCTGAATTACACATGTGCCATTTTTCATCGCCTCTCTGCAAGATACTTCAAAATTCGACACCAGGATATAAGAAGATGGTAAAAAAAATATTGCCACAATTTGAGGAAAGAACTACTCCTTTAGTTCTGCTCAAGGTGGACACAAAAGGTTGAGCCTGTGGTAACTATTGGAAAAGCTAGGAGTAGGGCTTGTATAATCATTGGGAATGGACGGGGGGGGGGGGGGGGGGGGGGGGGGCGGACAAAAGCATCAAGCTCCTGCAAAGCACTCCAGACAGACACACATCACACCGGGCCTTCTGAGACAGGAGTCCTGGGCAGGGCCTATTGCTCGGTACCACAGGGGAAATAAAGTGCCTAAAATAGGCACGAGGGCAGGAAATGGATTTTATTGGAGAACTAATCAAGGGGGCCATTTTAGTGGGGCACAATTTAGATTTTGATTGGATTCCTACTGACATTGGGGTTATCAATGTGTCTCATACTGGGAGGTGTAATTTGATCTTTGATGTCCACGCGGTGGTCTTGATGTATGTCCTGCTGCATGGGCAATGACTGCTGTGCATGTGTTTGCTGCAGCAGCATGTGTGTGTGTGTGTGTGTGTGTGTGTGTGTGTGTGTGTGTGTGTAGGTGGATGCCAGTGCGAATGGGCTCTGTCTGTGGGTAGATGTCAAAAGCAGGGGGTGCAGATTATTGGCTATTGTGGCCAAAACAACCGCTCTCTTTGGTTGGAGTGCCCCTCTAGTCATAAAACAAATACATAGAAATGGTATCTTATTAATTTTAATAGCATTGAAGAAAAAAGAAGCAAGCATCAAGCAGCAAGCATCGGGGTGTTTGAAGCAATGAAGTCTTCCTCCTTGTCTCAGCATGTATTTGTTACAGGACTTAAAAAAGGACCACTGGCTGAGCTGAGGAAGAACTGTGCTGATGTACTCCTTTCCTTGTGTCATTTGGGACATTTACTCTCCTTACTAAATCATGTTCACTTCACATGGTCAGATATGTCCACCAATCAAATCACGGAAAAATGAATTTCAACATAAACCTGTCAGGACCAAATGATTTCCTCAATCACTAAGTGGCAAGTGTTGTATGCACTCATGTTTGTCTTTGCTTTGGATAATTATCACATCAGAAACTAGCATTAACCCACTCTGGCTTTAAATAGAACTTCTCAAAAACAGCATGAAGCCGGTTGATCTTAGAAATCAATAATGAATCACATTAATTGTTGCATTAATAAATGATGGGTTGAACCTTAGTTGCAATGACGTCTTTTCATCGCTGATTGGCCTATTTGCAATTTTATTCCATCTCTGACGCCCACAGAGAACGGACTTTCTGACAGGCTGAGTGATGACTGTATAATAACATTAATAGGAGCTGTTTTCTATTTAAAAACACACACAATGTATGTGAATGTTTTCAAAATAAGAGCGTTTTGAGTCAGCCTTTCTATTTATGCAGTAAAAGCAGCTGTTATTTTTATGTCTGGCTTTAGTACCAAAAGGCTGATAAACTGTTTACTTTCATTTCTTTTATTCAATTTATTTACTCATCTTGTCGTCAAGAAATACGCTGTATGCCAAGCACCAATTATGTCAAAAATTAAATAACTAAACTTAATGTTGTTATCATAAAGCATGATAGATAAAGATCAGTTCGATATGAAAGGGAAGAAAATATTTACCCTTATCTGTTCGGAGGGAAGACGCAGAAGATTTCTTACAGCTTTGCATTAACAGCGTAATCTGTCTGTGTAACTTAAATCTCTATTAAGAGTTAAAGGTATAATGTGTAGAATTGTATTACAATGTTTACATTAAAATATCTTAACTGCTTCAAAATTGACTATAACTTCTGTTTTTTTTGTTAAGTCCTTACATTTCCTCAAATATGTCCAATAATTATCAAAGCCAGATAAGTCAATAATTTTATAATTGTAAGGGGTTTGTTGGTTTGTCTTGTTGTGGCGGCCGCCATGATAGACTCAACATGTTTATTGTTGGAAACGCCGGATGTTACGTCAAAGACCGCTGCATAAGGAAGCAGCGAATGCTACTGAAAGCTGCCGTTCTGTTGCTGTCTTTGCTGCTGTGATAAAAACGTAAACATATTCTCTTCCTCAGGTCTGTTTCCCCCCTTTCGTCTTGACTCCGGTCAACTTAGTGTTTGTTTTCATCGGGGGTGGGGGGAGAAGAGAGAACTCCCATGATTCCCCGCCAGCCTGGACACCATCTTTTGTCATTGTTTTGATTGAGAGCCCCCTGGTGGTGGAATCTACATACTGTGCGTTTAATTTCTCCATGATTAAAAAAAAAGGAATTTGTTGGTGATCAATATTTCTATTTCTAAAGTGTTATTTTTGTTACTGGGTATCTTTTCCATCCTTTATTGATGTTCCAGAAATGATCAAATGCAGCTTATCCCCCTCCCACCAACCAAAAAATAGTAGTTCATGCTACCTCAGTAATGGGCTGCTGCATCCTCATCATGAATCAATATTTCAGCCAAAACTAGCCCATCTTGGCAGTTTGAGACAATAATTAAAAAACAGAATAAGCAATGAATTGGCAGCTTGCAACAATGTAAATGAACATCTGTGAGCAGTGTGCACTGACTTTGCTTTCATTTAAAAACTGGCTTCAAAACTTCACTTGTCAGTTCTGCATTTCTACTATCAGGTGTCTAAAGATTGTTTTTTTTAATTTAATTTGACATCTGGTGTGCTGACTGGCGATAGCTGAACCCAATTTAACTTGCATAATTATGGAAAGCACTGAGCGTTCAGTAAAGGAGGACTGGACGGTAACTGGAATGGGGATGTAGTGAATCTTATCTGGTCCATATGTCTATGATATTGATGGTGTAAAAATAGATTGGAATAAAAGGATTCGATGACACACAAGTAAACCATGATATGTGTTAAGTTTAGAGAGCTTTTTTCTTTGTTTTTTTTTTGGAATATGTAAAATTTTAGCCTTGAAGTTTTGACATTGAGGAGTGCTCATAATTTCCTGTTAGGCTAAGATGAAGAGCAGCGGCCTCCTTTAACAGGCAACACTCTAATCCCATTTAAGTTGCAGCCAACACAGAGCAGTGCCAAAATATCATCAAAACCAGGCGGCTTTGAAGCAGGGGCCAAGACTTTAAAGACAGAGGAATGTGGTAGAGGGGGCGTGTGCCAGGTGGATACCACAGTGTAATTAGGCCTGAATCGAATTATAAAGCAGCATGTAAAATCTAATGTCACTTATTAACAGCATATTTTAAGTGTGTTACTGTTACCAAGAGTGCAGATACTAGAGGAATGATACAGAGAAACCACAATAAAAGTACAAAGGGTCGAACGGTCCTCTGGACATGAAAAGAAAAAAAGTATTTTAGTGATCCATATGAGTGAGAAACACATGCTGCAAAGAAGGTGTCAACAATTCAGACCAAACTGGGTAATGACTTTGGAGATTTGAAAAGGAGGAGACTGGCGTAGCCAGGCGTCAAGTCTTCAAAAGAACACACTGACCCAAACTTCTTTTCATGGCTTGACAGCTCATTCCCGAGTCCACATGAAATCTATGCAACTATTTTCATGGAGTTGGATGTTTGCGAGATTAAAAGCACTTCAACGCAACATGCAGTGTTTGCATGTGAATAGAAGCCATACAGGGAATGTCACATCACTTATCTTTTGCATAAAACTGTGGTGTTCCTCTTGTCAGCTGCAAATAAGCCCATTGTATCCTGCTGATAAAAGGCAATCAAACAAAGTATATAATTGCGAAGTCAAGCATTAATAGCCTGTATAACTACCGCCTAATGCTGAAATAATTAAGAATGTCTCTTACTGGGGACTGGCAATGCAATTATCACCTTGATGACTATGCCATACAAAGACATTCAGAGGAGGGACGCGGAGAAGCAAATAACTAAAATGACGGGATAATACAATTAGAATGTGGCAGAGAGGGGAAGGCAACAAAGGGGAGACAGCCTGAAGGCTTTCTCCAACAGGGTTGCCATGTCTACACACTTCATTTGCATCCTTATAATGTCGCACAATTATACAAGATAATCATCTAAAGCTGTGCGGAAAGCCTGTGCAGCTCTTACATAACTATTTTAGCATCTTTATTTCCTCCATCACCTTGGAAACATTCAAAGTTAACTCTAACAGACATTTAAAAAGTGAGCAGGTGTCAAGCACATTTTGATTCACTACATCTCAACGACAGCCAAAACGCCCTGAAGCAGTGGCGTTATATCCATAGCAGGAAGTGCCATTTTTTAACAACACCTATATACTACAGCGTGCAAAGCAATATGTGATTCATACAATAGTGGACAAAGTCATCAAAATCATCTATAGGAAAAAAAAAGGGGCAAATGTTCTATTCCTCATTTTGCATTATTAAAGGCGGAGATCAAATGAAATATTCAACAGATGATATGCTGCTTTAATATTCATAGAAATGAACTTTATATTAGAGAACACATTTTTATGGGAAGTAGACTGGAGGCCACTGATTAAATTTCATTGTTTGATCACTATGCAAGGACATTACGGGGTATTACGAGGTCCAGTCCGTGCCCCCCTTCAGCAAACATTTAGAGGCAGCCTGCGAGCGCCACACCACTTCAGCAGAGCGCATCACAAGTTTGCAACACTTACATGAGTTGCAAAACATTTAAAAAAGGCTTGTATTTGAAAGCAGCTCCTTAAACCTCCTTGCATAAATAAAAACAGTCGATGTGTGGGAAATCGGTAAGTCTTAGCAAGTCTCAAAAAAGTAGTCATACATATTCATGAGTGTACTGACGATGATTTCACCGACGGCGATCAGGATTCTGTAAATAGGAATAAATCAGAAAGGTCCCCATAGTGCAGTTTCTGTTCTTTTATACACCAGAGTGGCCCGTGTGTTGTTTTGATTTTATTATGTGCTGTTGTGTTTACATAAGAGTATTAAAGAGTTAATTAAGTTTAAACTGAGAGCAAACAGAAGCTCTGGTTCATAACTATCAGGAGAGCTTTCAGATGCTGATCTATGATTCAGGACCGTTTATCCCTTTGTGTGTCTCTTTTTCAAACACAAATACACGCACACAAAAAAAAAAAAAAACGCACCCTGGTCTGAGTATCGAAGACAAGGGGGACAGGGGTCCCTGCTGCGACTCTTAACAAGATGGCATTCTCAGAGGTTGCGTAGGTTGCCAGAGTTCGTGTCTACTTTTAAGGGACGTGAAACTCTACTCACGCTTTCTAACAGTTATCTAATTGGATTAGGCCTCAAAGGAGGCCCCTCTTTTCATCCCTGCCCTTTGTCCATTTGCCTCACCGTCGAATAGAGCTTAGAAGGCTCCAGACACCGAGGAGGACAGGCGATGGATTAGATGAGGTATTCTGACCAATTAAGACGAGGCCAGGTGTCATGCTGATTGCAGGAAAATTGAGACCTCGGCCGACATGTGTCTAATTCCCCGCTCGCTTCCCCACAACCACTCATTTCCCTGCTTCCTTTTTTCTCCCTCCCCTCCTTCTCTTCCTTTCCTCCTCAGCCAAGTAAGGTAACCTGAGCCGCCTTCCTTTGACCCTTCTCTTCCGTGGAGAGCTAATCAGACCCACCTGGAGCTCCCTGGGGCTCTGTTAGCTGCTGTCTCATCTAGCAACAGCTGATCCAGGAAGGAATCCCCCGGGGCAAACGCCACAGGCCGGGCACCCAACACACAATGAGTCAGGATCAACCGAGGAGATTTTCCAGCTGATAGTTCATTGAACCTGGAGCAGAATCACCACCAAGCAAGGCTAGGGAAGTGGGTGTGGAGTGAGTGTACCTGTTCCAACTAAAGATTGTTATGTTCAACCTCTTTGGGATTACAAGTCCCTAGTGTATTCACTCAGCAGAAATACAGCGTTTAGAAACTCTTTTGATAATATAAATTACATTTGGCAGTATAATTTAACTATGTATAGTCTTTAAGTAAATTAGTTATCAGTAAAGGCAACAAAGATGAAAAGAACCTACTTCTTGAGAAACCTTATTTGATACTGAATGTCACCTGCTCGGCACAAAACAGAATACAGGCGGACACATTTAGCTTAGCAAAGTTTCCTGTCAGATGTTTACAGAGTTTTAAGAGCTGAGCTGAAAGTTCAGTGAATGTTGTTGTAACATTCTCAGGTGACCAGAAACAAGACTCTAGATTAACGCTTATGTTACTGCTGCTGGATATAGAAAAAAGGCAACCGCTTGCTCACTCGCGAGCCGAGTCAGCCTAAGTGCAGATGTCAGTGTTAACAGCTTGTTTCCACAGCTTGTACACGACCCCCCCCCCAAAAAAGTTATTGTATTTACATTAACACAGTGTATTTCATTTTTAGAGATGCTAGTTGAGAATATTTTTCTCACCTTTAACCTCATCAATGTGTTAACAATGAAACGATAATATAAAAAAAAATTGGATTCAGAAAATGTCTTTTTAACCCCCTTTAATAATTAACAAAACATTTATTTTTTCATTTTAAGACATGTACAGTATGTGTATGTACATATACATTAGATGCGTTAATAATAATAATAATAATAATAATAACATAAAGATTCTCGCGAAGGCATTGGGCTCCCTCTCAGAGCTGTGAACTATCGTAAACAAAAGTCCTACACAAAACATACATAACATATAAACATTTTAGAGTAAATAGAAAAAGTTGTCAGACTTTGTAATGAGTAAAAACAGATGAACAGTAAGAGTGTAGTGTAATGCCTTCAACACAGTGTTAGTGAGTTAACTACAGCAGATGGAGCTGGAATAATTACCAAGTTTTACTACATTCATGTTGCAGTGTTCCAGAGGGAGTGAGATCGTCACTTATCGCTCCTCTAAAAAAAGAAGTGCAGGCGTGCTGAACTAAGCAGCTACAAACCAGGTCAAATATTTCAAACAAGTGGTTAGTCTCTCAGCTGATTAAAGAGCAGATATTTTCTTTATTCTAATGAGTGTTAACTAGGTCTGAGTATATCTGCAAAATTATACACGCTAAAACAGCAGCTTTTCAAGTGCTACTGAACCACGGCCACACCACTGCTTTTTTTTCCACTATAGCACTGCACTACTTACTGACGTTACATGTGCTGCTTCTGTCTTAACGGTCCAACACATTACTGACGACCTGAAAATGCCGTTGGATGTTACAGTATGGGCAAAGAAATGACTGCATATATGTCAGCACCGTAAACATCGTCATTTCTTGGAAAAGAAAGTCTTGCTTTTGAAGTCTTTTAAAGCTAACTGCTAGTCTCAAATGCATTTCGGAGGAATTCTAGTTTGTTCCTACAGAGGTGTATCATCTAGCAGACGATGATTGCCTAGGGGGTTCCAAGACTGCCCCTGTAATTCTAACATTAAGGACGCTAGGAATTATGGCTGCACGATATATCGTTTCTGCATCGTCATAGCGATGTGTGCATGCGCAATACTCACACTGCATGGACATGCGTGGTGAAGAAAAAAAAAAAAATCCATCTGGAGCCTTTCAATTCAGTGTATGTAGCCTGTCTACGCCCATTCACATTACTAATAGATCTAAATGGGCATTCATTTATATTTTTTACCACATTATGCGACAACTCACATAGTTAGAGCACCTTCTCAGCTCTCTGTCATCTCACCTGTTATCAGGGTGACGTGCAGCGTGAGTGGACGAGCGACTGAGAGAGAGGGAGCAGTCAATGTGAGTGGAGCATAGCAGGGATTTTGACAATCTAACAGTTTGCTTATAGTTAATATCACATAAGGGGCTATACTTTAACACTTTCGGGGTTAAAGGCAGCGTTTCGATCTTCTGATATCCCATTTTATTGTTTATTTCACGTCCTCCTTCCCACTCCTTACGATTTCATGAGCTGCCATAAACCTTGAAACAGTCAAAGTTTAATGTCGAAGTAATCCGTTGCTGAAAGTTTGCTTTGCTTCCTGCAGAAATCGCCCTTTTCTCTTTCCAAGGCGGACCATCTTCACAAAATGCGTTGTGCTTGTTCTAGAGATGTCTCTAAACATTACTTTTCATTGATTCACATCTCTGGCAACAGATTACTCAAGCCTACAAAAAAAGGCAAAACACAGGAGGAGGACAAACTCTGTGAGCCTATTGCACGTCTGCTCAGTCTGTATGTATGTGCGCGCTCCCGCTGTGTGTCTCTCTCGCACGCAGGCTGGAGGGGCGCAGCACGTTAACATATTCAATAAATATCCCCGTAATATTATTTGGTCACGGAGGGAAACTTAAATGATGGAACCTCAGTGCATGAGCACGTTATTAAAATGTCTGACCTGATGTGAGAAGAATCACTTGCAGGAAATATCATAGAATAGAATAGAATAGAATATTATAGATGAATGTCAAGAATTAACAGATGATGATTAAGACTCTTAATCTGTCTGCCTCTGTCTCTCAATGCCTCCGTGAACGCATTGAGAGGCAGAAGCAGACAGGTGAGAGTCTGTAATCATCATTTCAGATGGAGTCAGGGAGAATTCAGCTGAACAGAGTGAAGCAGTAAACTTTAAAAAAAATATTGCAATATATATCACAGGAAACGAAAATATTGCAATGTCATTTTTTCCCGATATCGTGCAGCCCTACTAGGAATTGAGCCAAACATGAAGATAGCCTAACTGTCCAATTGTCTCCATAGGACAAACGGTAAAACGCTGTATTATTTCACGTGAAATATGCAGCATTGCAATCACACATCCATATAGAAATCAACAAGAATGATTCATCTTAAGTTTGCTTTACACACTTTGTGTCAGCCTGCTGTGCTGACACAAGCAAAGAGCAACCTGACATCATAGTCAAACAACTGTCACATGCAAACGACCTCATACTCTATAAAACATGTAACACTCATTCCCTTAACTATACATCAAAAAAAGCAATAATAACAACAGCTTTTCGTCACATTATTTGGAGCATTAAATTATTCTAATATACCCAAAGGCCAACTGAAATGGAATGGGGAACATGCAGATCTAGTCCATTATGCATTGTTAAACATTGATCTATGGTTTAATATTGGCTCCCCAACAGCACTGACAATGTGTTATTACCTTGACGGAGAGCCGTAATGTGCGCTGACGTGCCGGTGATTATTTAAATAAGCCGCGACAATAAATACGTCTCCGCATGATCTGGAATATGAGCCTGGCGAAGAGAAAATGTGCAGACGGAGGAGAAGTACATTTCAAGTTTGGACCTGATGTTGAGAGAGAAAATATCAGCGAGGTGTATCAGAAAATCATTGTTATAGTGATAATAGACTCCAGAAAAAAGCTCGAGTGTAATATAACAGGAAATTATGTGAATGATTTAAGACTTAAACATGTCAGAGCAAAGAACATTTTGATTATCTTTGTTGTCAACATAGAAATAACTCGTCCTATATGCCCACAGCCTAAGGAGTTAGTGAATATGTAGGGCTGCTTATACATTGTTTAATCCCCACAGCTGTGCAGCAGTGCCTCTGTCTCTTTCTCTATGTGCAGAAGTTTCTCGTAAATAGTTGCCCAACGATTCTAAATCAACATCAGATTGTTGCTGGAAGTTTCAAAAAGTGGTTATGGACTGGAAATGTGTCTTGGAGCAGTTGGCGTCCACATCCACCGGGGACGCACACATTTCAGTGCAACCAAGGCTGCAAAAAGTATTCCTTTTGACAGAGACACAATAAGTAGCAAAGCATCAGCTAAAACAAACATAAAAGCCTCTTGCCAAACACCAACTGTTATGAAAGGCAGCCGGTAGCGAGCATACTGGCATCCGCGGCAATTAGAGGAGAGGGGTTAGCGCGGACTCCGCCTCCCCCAGACTCGCACGCCCGCTCCCACACCTGTTTTTCTGCTCCCAGTACAAACCAGAGAGAGAGAGAGAGAGAGAGAGAGGCTGGTTACTTTGTCACAGTGCCACCTTAGCCCGGCATCGTCTAATGAGATTAGATGGTTCACTAATGAGCTCTACAGTCAGGAGAGTCAACTGTGAAGTGAAGGTCAGAAATTTCATCACCCAAATGTGCTGTTGGATTTCAAGAGTCATTAACTAATAACAAACAAATGATTTGAAGGAATGGTATTTTTGTTGGCCTCCTGAGACTTTCTCTCCCCTCTCTCCGTTTTTAATGAGCTTCTAAAGTCTGGAAGTGAAATATAAACACAGAGTTGCTGCACTTCTCTAATGGAATTGATTTGGAACAATGTGTCAAATGCTTTTTCTATAGGAAGCCGCTATATACAAAAAAACATTCTGGACATTATGTTCATAAAGTCATAGCTTAAAGAGATGTTGGAGAAGAATGACACACTGAACACAAGACTTTGAGCACAAATACTCTTGTTTTAGGTAAAGGAAACTACACTTATTGGTTAAGTTAAGGGAAAGATATTGGCAACTTTAAGCTACAAAAGGCATTGTCATTTTTCATTATAATTTACGATAACATAAATGATAACTGAAAAAAACACCCCAGTGAAATGCTTCTTTAAATAAACGTGTGTATCTGAGCCGCCACTCCTTTGTGTATTCCTTTTAAAATCAGACAACCAATCAGGGTTAGCTTGCATGTAATTAGCCAATCAAAGCCACTCTGTAGAAATTTGAATCATCCAGCTTCTGAGTGATTTGTTTCGGCAGCTCTGTGCAGCACACACCGGTTGCTACTTTTTTAAACTTTTTTGGGTGTATATTGTGACAGTCGGTTATGTTATGCCTTCTTTCTCTTGTGTTACAGGTGCATGTAATAGGTAAGCATGGCTGTCCAATCAGCCTGACTGAGAGCATCTGGTCCCAGCGCTCCCAGTCACTATAAAAGCTGCCAACTTAGAAACTTTCTGCATGTTCTGTGTTTGGTTACTTTATGTTCTTTTTTTATCCAACACATGCACATTACACTCTTTGCACCCACGCACTTCCACAATTGACTCTACTGACATCCACATCTAATCTCTAAACATATTAAACATCCTTTTTTGTGGTTTTCATTTACTTTTCGATCCAAAATGAGATATCTTTTCCCGTGGTTAAGTTAATGTGGTAACCTTCGGACTACCACAGGTTCGGTTCTGTATGATCTTTTTTAAAGCTAACAGACAGTAAAGAACACTTAGCTGAAAACAGTATAAAATTCTAAAATTAACATGAACTATTTGTAAAACTGCCCATTTGTAACGACTCCGAAATGCGCCGAAATGATTGTGTTTATTTGACAACTCACAGCCACACTGCAGCCTACTTTCCCTGCAGACTTTTTGAGTACTCTTAAAATACTTCCTATGAAGCAGTGCTTCTCAACTTGTCTAGCCTAAGGAGCCACCACCAACTCATTCATGAAAATCATTACCCAAATTTCAGATATTTTTTTCAACCCATCAGTTTTATTAAATGAAAAATAATACAGTTTGGATCTCACGAAACATGTAACAGAATGAAGAGAAGGGACAAAACCAGAATGTTTTAAGATCTCTTCAAAGACTTTTTTGACACTTTTTTTTCCAGTCACATGTTTGCCACCTATTGAAAACGGCTCCATGACCCACTTTTGTTTCCCAACCCACCAGTTGAGAACCAGTGCTATGAAGTAAATTATTTTCCTTCTGTCAGATTTGTGCCGGCCACTAGGCGTCTCCGCCTTCTTTACAGGTTGTAAAAAGTTACTTTAACAGACAACCCAAAAATATTTTGTAAGTACAGTGTGGCATAAAGGCACATTTTTGTAATGTTTTGTGCAGAATTAAATCCAATTACACAAGTAAGCATATTGTATTCATTGAAGTCCTTTGAGAGGATCGCCCTACACACTCTGCTGAAAAGACTGCAAGCTTTCTGCATTACTTGTGTTTTTTTTTTTTCTAACTGCGATCTTTCTTTGACGTCTCAGCGGTGAGGTAAGCATCAGGGCAAGGAGGCACCTTTCATAATGTGCTGACATCAAGTCATACATGTTTAACCAGGTAATTGAAGGCTGTAAAATAATGATCCATATCGCCTTTTAAGACAAGGTATTAATCTCCAGCATCCTTTTTGCCCCTTTTCTCTGCCACTCCGTTCAGCGAGGGTTAGAACAGATTGACCTCCCTTCAAATAAAATTAATTGTTTTTGGTATTTATTTTATTTGCCACAGAGAAAAAAATGCAAAGCCTGTGAAATGTTTATCCACATGTCAGCATTTCTCGTTATTGGCACACAACTAAATGTTTGCATTTTTTTTTTTATTCCGGGAGGATTTCTTATTACGTGTAAATTCCCTGTTAACCGATGATAAATAAATTTCATTTCAGCAATATCAGGAAGATGTAATCAACGTGCAATTTGCTTAAGTGCACAGAACTATCATTTTTGTTAGCTCTGCATATTTACTGAAGAAATATTGCATGCCAGAGTGTATTAAGACAAGGAGCATACCATGCATCTTTTGTATCAGACCTGAGAGTTCCTTGTCACCACTATCTCCTGTAATCTGTTTAATACTGTTTATGTCTGTCCAAATTGAACATGTGGTATGGAATGACTAATGTCAGACTCATAATTTAGTCATAACACTCTGGATGTACCCTATAGGGGCCATCTATGGATGCTCAGTCCATGAGTGCACTGCATGAATAGTGATCCATTCACCCCTCACCTTTAAAAGCCCTTATGGCAAGCCCCATTCAGCTTCCAGTGCTCTATCAGGCCCAGACCATCCTTCAGATAAAACAATAAAGATCCAATGTGGACATGTGTGCGTGTGTGTGTGTGTGTGTGTGTGTGTGTGTGCGTGTGTGTGTGTGTGTGTGTGTGTGTGTGTGTGTGTGTGTGTGCGTGGGGGTAGGAGCTAGTTCCTATGTGGGGATGATCTCACTGACCCATGTGCTGAAGGAGAAAGAAAAAGAGAGCGCTGGAGGTGATGACTTCTCCACTCACTTAGAGAACTTTGACTTATGAGGTGCGCTGCATTTAGCCAAGCTAATGCAAGTGAGGGCTGTGCCATTAACCTCGGGAAGAGAGGCAGGCCCAGGCAGTATGATGCATTCAGATTGGCAGAGGACAATATTTCACCATGACAGGCATTACCAATGAATAATTAAGTGTTTAATATAATGATCTTGAGAGAGAGAGAGAAGACAGGAAGAGAGAGACAGAGACAGAGAGGGGAGAAAATGGTAATTCCACAATTCATTGCCCTTAAAACCTATCTGGCATTATTACCCAGCAGCATTGCATGGGGGAGAGGGGCTTTTGTTGAAACAAATAGGTTTTTGATGGCTCCGCCAGAGTAGTAACGGTTATTAGGTTTGAGAACTCTTTCATGATGGAAGTGGTATCCTGCCGAGCGGAGATCATGAAATTTTAAGTGGGGAATTTACAGCAGAAAGAACTGCGGGACAGTGAGGCCGTCTGGGCCATGCCTGGGGACACATGTGTTTTGGTGAGGCACAATGTCGGTCTAATGTCACAGCAAATAAATAGTTAACAAGCTGGAGATAGTTGTGCTCGTTGGAAGTGCAGCCTGGCTCATGAAAAATATCTCTTGTCTTCTTTTCTCTCTTTTTTTTTCAAGACAAATTTGGGTTTAGATAGAAGTGATGAGTCAATTGGGAGAGCTGAAACATCAACAACAGGGAAAAATAGCAGAGTCTGCCAAAGAGGGTTGTTCAATCAACTGCCAAAAAATACAAAAAAACTTAAAATAGGCAGATCAAAAACAAAACTGTTAAGTTTTCTCCAGTGTGGCTAACTTGTGTCAATGAAGTGCAGATATCTAACTCTGCACATTTGTTTCAAAAGAAAAACTACAAAACATTTAGAGTTTTATGTAAATATCGTATTACAAGAGGAGCGACCAGAGATCAGGGACCACTTTCAAACATCCTCTAACTCCAACTTTGAAGTGGATTCTGAACAATGCAGTATTACAACTGTAACTGACACATAAAGTACAAGTATTTGTTTCCAACATTAACAAATTCACATTTCAGACATATTTTCCTCAAAGTCGTTCAAAACAGACTTTTGGATAAGATGCGGACAATGCAGCACATGGTATGGCATGGCTGTCTCTATTTTTGGGCTTTACGTTTAATCAGTCATTTCAGGTTGTTTGAGATGCTTTAAGAATGTGTTTTTGTCATTTGGAATAGTTTGTTTTGGGGATGGATGGATGGTACTTTGGAATATCATGACCAGTATTTCTGTTAAAGGCAGAATATGCTATTTTTTGATCCAATAGATGTCGCCCTTGAGCACCAGCATAAAACCAAAACAACTTGCGCTGCATTGTTCTGTTAGCATGCTAATGCTAGCGATCTTTATTATGCTCGTATCTTCACACTGCATGCAAATTTACCCAAAATGACGTGATCTAAAAACACAGTTAAGCAGTGAGTACAGTATGTTATTCTTCTTTTCTCTAGTCCCTCAATTAAACAACTTTTATACGCCGCGGGATGAGCCAGCTTGCCGAGCCGGCCGGCCGTCCCGGCGATGTAAACAAAGTGAAGATAAGACACCGAAAGCATCACAGACAGCGGGACTCGGGTGTCACACTCATTGTAGACAGTCATGACTCACAGAGTTATTATCAGAGGATATACTTGATTTCTGCTACATTTTAGTGTGAAAAATCGCATATTCTGCCTTTAATGGGCAGTTTGTCAAAAACTACCACAGTCTAGTTACAGTTTAATGGTTTTGAAATAAACGCGTTCTATTGCTATCCAGTGAACATATTTTTTTTCAAATAACATTAGGGTATATGTTGTTGTACCATCAAGTTAAAAAAAAAAGTATGTAAATCATGACAGAGCAGTGGCCTTTCACAAAAATAAAGCACAAGATACGTTTTTAATCAAGACCCCTTTTTAACATAACTTTTACCTTATCTGGCTGTAATTAAAGTATTCCCCCATATAACCAAACATCCATTCTGACATAGACCTTTCTCTAGTTACACATCTATGCATGGATTTTATTTACCCTTAAGTGTCAGGTTGTTTGTGATTGTTGTTTTTAGTTTTCATTCTGGTTGAAGCCACTGATTAAATTCCAGAAGATGAGTATTAAAAAGCAGATTTGAAATTTATTGGAAGGATAACCCCTTGAGATGCACCATCTCATTTTCAAGGGGGGTCCCTTACACAAAGATAAAGCCTTATTGACGATTGTGCTATTTAGACAAAAAAATATGAATACACATTTGTTTAGACTCATATCTCCTGTGTAACACAGATTTATTTGCAATTTCCACCAACTGACTAACACTTTCCTCAACTTCTTGCAAAAACAAATATAACCAAGTGGCCAAACTTCTCAATCAATGTCGTCCTCTAAAAGTGAGCAAAGGACTGCATTCACACATTGGCATGATTCACAGTCCACCCACGCTCTCCAAACACAGTCTTACATGTCTCCAAATGCCCAACCGAGAGCTAATTTCACTCCTCACACTGGTGACCTTTGGCATCATATATATGTAGTGCTCGCTGCCTGTATGACAGATTCCCATGCATATTCATACCTACATATGGCCCGCCAAAATGAAGCCTGTCTACTCGCTGCAGATTCTGCAGAGCACATGAGGCAGTTCATTACTGAATGTTCTCAAACGGGTCCAGTTGAACCCCAAGGATTTGCCTGTGTGTGTCTGTGAGGGGCTAATGGTGGGCTCATTTTTGGTTGTATGTGCATGTGTGTGTGGGAGGGGGATGTATCCATGTGTGTTTGGATGGGGGTTGCAAGGGAGAGTGGGATTGTGTTGTAAAAGGGGGGGGGGGGGGGGGATAAGTGTGTTTGTGTGTCTGTGTGTGGTGGAAGTGATGGCTGTGGTGGGAAGTGTGCAAGTAAATGGTGGGGGTGGCACATGTCTGCGATTGTGCATGTGCTTGTGTCTGTGAGCGCTGTGTGGGAGTGTGTTTGTGCGCGCTGTGGCACACGCTCACAGGCTTCACTTGTTTGTGAGGTGAGAAGAGAGAAAAGTGGAGTCCCTCAGCATGCCTCCACCTCCTCTTGCTCCATCTGCCCATTTCGCTCAGTTCTCCATAAATTAAAAACGCTCTACATCTGCTTTGGGGTACATTGTTAGTTGTGTGCATTCGGTGGTTCCTCTGTTTATGAAAAATTAAACACTTTTCTTGCATTTGATTATTCCCCGACTCCCGAAAGCCCCTCTGCAGCAAACAGACAGAGGCCTCATGCTTCACCCCAACATAGGGAGACGACCAGGGTCTGCATCTACGGGAGTGAGGAACATCTCAAGTAAAGTGGAAAAAAAAAAGAAGGAGTAATTAACATCTGTTCATGGTAATAGTAAACACGTGTGAGGATGGCATGACGATCTGCTTTTACAGCAGTATTTTAACACAGCTTTATAAAACAAGACAACAGAATCAAGTGTGCTGCATGTGTTTGCACATTTCTTGTTGTTTAACTTGCATGTTAAAAAAAAAAAGAAGAATGCAAAAGAACATATTGAATCATTACATCGAATGGAGGCCTGCAAAACACGCACAAGTGCCAAAATGAAAGTCCTTCCGACGCTTTTTCACTTCAACTGTCAATTTTTATGGCCCCTATGTGGTGCACACCTCCCAAATGTGCACTTGTTTCCTTCCCTAAATGGATTCAGTGACAAAAGGACTGCCCTTATGAAAGACGCTTTCTAGTAATTCAGAGCATCTGTATGCGTGACGATGTGTAGCGGCAGATGAATAGACATTTTAGGGGACAGTGCAGTTAATTGGGACAAAAGGGACCGCAGGATGCCCCCCTCACAGCAGCCAGCCCGGGGTGGAATAATGAGTGTAATCAGAGGTTGTGGTCACAATGTCGGCCTATACAGAACACCCAGGCCACTGGGGAGGACCTGTGTTTGTCTCTGACATCAACACACGGGGCTGCAGGGCAGTCATATTTGGCCATGGTTTGGTAACTGTGAGCCTTGCAGCAGAACAGGTGTAGCAGGCCGACGAGGCCATCAATCTCTCACTGGCTTGTCTCGGTAGGATTCAGGGTTAATTATCGTCAAATAAGCTATTAAGGAGAAAGATGAAGGTGCAGAGGATGAGGGGATGCTAACCTTGGCAAGAGGGGGACAGCTGGGCGGAAGAGTTGGGTTAACTTGGTTTTGATTGTGTTGCCAAGTTTACGGTTCATGTGCGTGTGTACTGACAATTCACAGCTTTCAGGTGACGTCACACACTGATGGAACCGCCCACCTGCTGGGCAAAAAAATTACTTTCTACAGCTGCATGCTACAGAAAATGTATCAGTCCCACTTGCCGTCTACTGTATGTTTTTTTTTTCAGTTTTATTTTATTATTTAGAAATGACAGACAGTTGTTGGTGAATGTGATGCACTAACCAACGTGGAAACAGGCCAGGGTTGGGCTTCTACAGAATTTTATTGTTCCTGTGAGGGAACAAAAGAACCGACTTCTCCTAATCCTGACATGAAATATTGTGTTAACTTGAGCAAAGTATTCCTGCCTTTGAACTAACATTACTGCCCCAGAACACTGACTGAAAGTGACAGCTGACAGTGATCCTGATACTATTGTTAGGTAACTTTAACTGGCTAACCTTAGCTAATTATCACTCACTGGTGCTTTGATGATGAAGACATGTCTTGCCTTTCACTTTCCAAACGGCATCCTTATTGACCCAGCCACATCAAGAATACATAAAGCTGTACGTACTTTTGTAGACTTTCATATTACAGCGGTGTAAGGGGAAGGTTTCTCCTCTTTATATAAGCAAACATCAATGAAGTGATGTTCTGGTGTTATGGTTTAAAGCGTGACCATGTTAACTGGCGAGTTTCAGACAAACGGGAGTGCAAGTGTCCTAACAGATGCCTCTCTGTTCAGTATTTGTATTATCATAATGTAAAAAAATACTCAAACGATATATTTTTAATGAAAAGCTAAAGAAAGTGGCATTTATTAAGATACTTTCCGTCTCACAACCAGGTGCATCCGGTTTAAAGTTGCCAGTTAACATAGTTACTTTTTAAAACGTAACACCGGCAATGACTTTGCCGTTTTTAGCGATTGAAATAGTGTCCAGTGTGCTGTATATGGGTGCCAAGTGCCCAAAACTTGCAGTTCATCTTAATATCTCTATTTTTCTGTGGTTTTCAGGTGATGTTCCCAAGTGTCGTATTGAAGACATGGAAAATTAAAAAGCCTGTGCTGCAGTCCTACAGTGTTTTCAATAGTGGCTGCTTTCTGCCCTCCAGCCCTCCGCGCTGGTCAAGTGACTGAAAGCTATGAATATATAACTCCAATACATTCTGCAGCTTATGTAGCAGTTGTCCTAAAAAAATGACACCAGCTTTGAATTACAAATAAAGAATACCAGAACTGAGTCACTGGTATTTGTACATTCAATGCTTGTTCACATTTTGAAGTTAGTGTAGTTCTAGCTACAAGCTATTTTAAGAATAGTAACTAAACTGGGTAATGCTTTTAAAATAAAATAAGTATTTATGCTGGTCCTGCATTACATAATAGGGATTCAAGTAGAAGGAAACAAGTATCTGCACACAAGCACACATTACTTTAAATTGTATGATTGTTTGAGACTTTGTCTTTCCTTTGGTGATTTGAAAATGTACGACTGTGTTAACCAAAACACATATTTAGTAGTTTACTCGAATGTTGAATGTTTTGTAATTTGTGGCGCGTTCAACTAGTATTGTAAAATAAAATTCTAAATGTTTCCCCGTTCACATTTACGTTAAAGCCCGATGAAGTCAGTCAAATATAAAAATGTCTATGGTTTAAAAGGTCAATATTTGTTAATATTAGTTTGGTCAGTTGCTCACTACTAAATGATTCAACTCAACAGTAACTGGGTGTAAATATAAATCAACTGCTAATCACTTTGTATGACACAGACTGTGTGGAGTGATTCATCTGTTTATGACTTATAAGTTATAAGGATATGCTTTAACTTCCAAAGAGCTGTTCTAACAGGATCTGGTAAGGCTGCAGGATCCAGTATATAGTGATAGACTTTAAAATAATTTGACCGCTGTGCTCTAGTTATCAAGAGGGAACACATTCTCAGGTAAAAAGTAATGACCGGAAGCATCAAAGGTTTGAGTCTATGTTAGAATTATATAGATTCATACCTATATAAAACACCTTCATAAAGAGCTTCTTTTTATTGCAGTGCCCCTTTAGTCTTAAAGGTATCCATCTCATCTTGGAATACTTCCTAATGCATAAATGGAAAATGCCATTAAGGTTTCTTTTCATCCCCTTAACATATTAATTGGCGTTGCAGGGAATGTCAGAGCATACAGTAAATTGTATCCAGTGAAGTCAGCGACACCTGACCTATTGAAAATTTTACAGTGTGCTTATACCTTCATTTATCTACTCAATGTGCCCATGAATATTTAAGGTTGACAATTAAACCCCAGCTGACCTGCAGGATGGAGCCGGACCAGCGCTGTCAATGTGAGGCAGCATAAATGCACCCACGCAATCACACTCATCAAAAACCCCAAAATGCAACTGACCCCCCTCGCCCCCCATGTCCCCACCTCACATTGATACACACACAAAAATTACGCATAGGCACACATGCTCTGTCACAATGTCACTCGGTCACAGTGACATGGCCTGTGTGTGACAGGTGCATCGCATATGTGTCATGTTTATTGGGGCATCCACAGCCGTGGTTTGCGTTTGGTGTATGTAAATGTTTGGGCAGGGTCACAGTTAATGCATGTCAGTATCCTGCTTCACCTTGGTTTGGTAATGCAGAGATGAATGTGTGTGAGGGTAGGAACGCTAAAACTGAATACTGAACACTATATGATAGCATGAAAAGTGCACCGTACTGTGTCTTACACTAACATGGGTTTGCAGAGAAACACATTTGCAAAAAAATACAACCTAAAATTATTTCTATTGAGGCATGAAAGTGGATGTGTAAAAGCGCTTTAAATCAATGTTTTAGTTGTTTGGAGAAAATGGATCACATGTTAACTAGTATGTGAAAGCATAGACTTCAATGTGACTAGAAATTATCTCCTGACAACGAAGCCTCCTATGCTCATAAAAAACATTTGATCATTTATTTTGATCATCATTTTAGTTAACTCAGTTAGCTTTAGTACAATCACTTTCGTTAGTTATTGGTTGACACTTGCCCCTTTTATCAAGCGAAGCTCAGACCAAAGCATACATCTGTTTTTCAGTGTGATCAGGCATTTTTGGTTTGCTCTACAACCCTAACGCAGGCATCATTCACTTCACCAAGTTCAGACAAACAAAATCCACAGGTAAAAAATGTAAGTAGCTGAATAGACCAATGGTTCCCCTACAGAAGGTGGACGAGACACAAAATGGCTAAAAGTGAAATAATCATGGACTTAAATTGTAGTTTTGAAACAGTAAGTTAATATGGCTTTGTGTAAGATGTGTTAAAATGCAATCCTCTGCTTATGAATCTACCATACAATCATTAAGGTTGATTCTTTTAAATATAAGCTTGTTCCTGTTGCTGCCAAGAGGCTCAGAAACCACTTCATTCAAGGTTATGAATAGAAAATGAAGTTGTGTAATCTTTAATGACAGGAGAAATATTTGGTGAAAATATTGGATATAATCACTTCATGATAGTGAAGTGTTTGCAAAACATCAAATTATTAACTGCTCCGCAATGCAGTGAAAATTGAAAGTGACACATTACTACAGTAATAATGTATAGAGTTCAACCAATGCCTTCCTGATGTCAAACTCTGGAGCTATATCTGATGTGATCTCCCTCTTACAGCATGCCATATTCCCTGACAGATATCCATATATACAGCCTAAATGTAATGGCCATTACATTATGCTAGACTGATCAGGCTGATTTAAGATGTTTCTTCCCAGAGAGCCATGCTGTCACCTTATTTCCATCTGCAGCCTTGTATTAGTGCATTTGTCCCTTTAATATGGGATATAAAGTGGTCTTGGTTTTTAATGACGTAAATAATGCAGCAATTCCATTGAAATTAAGCAGCCTTATACAGATGTCGTCCTGCCTTCTTTCATATCCAGCGTGAGCCACGGTGTCTATAGGTCAGATTACTTTTTCAAATGGTATGAAATATAAATGAACTAAAGCTTTCTACCCCTTAATCACTTCCTTATATTTTTATCACAGTGGCCGTGAGGATGGAGAGGGAATGACTTCCCATTCTAATCATATCGTCATACCCTGAGGTTAGGACTTCCATTTTGCATACCAGAAGAAAATGGCATTGAAAGCGAGCCTTGATATACTGTTAGTGTTAAATATATGTAAAAATTATTCCACTTATCCATGCTTCAGCGGTGCATTATGTCAAACGTAAACCCATCAATCAAAAAAATCATTTAGGACAAGCCAGATATAAAAAAAAGTTGCTCAAAGTTCTTCTAGTCCATCAACAAGTCTTTCAAACTTTCATGGATTGACTGATTCTAGCCAGGCATGAACTCTATTACCTTTCAAGCATCCCAAGCATCCATGATGCAGCAATTTGGTACAAAAACATTTTTCTCCAAATTGTCTCACACTTTGATACCCAATCCTGATTCTTTTTCAAACCAAAGTTTCCATTTATGAAAAATGTCTGGTTAGGGATCTATCATTACAGCAATCACTCGCTCACAGTTGTATCATTTTATGTCGAACACACATCTCATCTAGAAGCCTGTGGGCGCTACCACGGCCGGTATTTCCAGATACACTATTATTTTGCACAAACGGCGATCTCCACAGGCAATCTGCATCTAGCTGTGTCGTGTGTTTGCCAAGGGAATTGAAATCAAGACACCTGTCGGTGGGCAGGGATTTTTTTCCCCCCCTCTACTATACAAAAACCAGCCAGGCATATCAAAGCAGCCGAGTGAAAATGTCTCCTTGTGGAGTAGGGGGAAGTTAGGTTGTGAAATCGGAGAGGTGATGTGGTTGTCTGGCTTTAGGGACTAATATAACACTCCTTATTGTTGCCTCCATCATCACTGACAACTGAGACAGTAATCATAGCTTAAATGGAATCACCACAATGATGACAGCTTTGTGAGTTTATCATTTTCTCTAAATACCTCTACAATGCATTATCGTGTTTTAAAATGTATCAGAAACAGGCTATCAATACTGTGGACTAAAAGTAAATTATACATTGCTCAAAAATAGACGTAACACCTTTCTGATGACCCAGTGGATTTGAAAATACCATGTTTATGTATTCTCTTTCCCATTTTGTGCATAAATAACATTTAAAAATCCAACATTGAGACAACTGATAGGGCCACTTCTAGCCATTTCTATCTCTTTATATTTATCTTTTCCCCTCATTCAAGTCCGTTAAAGCAGAAGGGTGACATTCAGGTTTGAGTTACCTGCAGTCTGGACCGCTCTGTTGTCTAAATGTGTCCCCAGAGGATTGTTTCAAATGTGTGGTTGCCTGTCCTGGGGGAAATAACAGCAGTTGTGAATGCTATATTGACGTTGTTTTTTGCCCCTCTGTCTTCACTGTGAGATCAGGATTCACTGTACAGCCAAGGAAACATAATGTCAAAGGGTCAGAGAATTGAATCCATGGAAACTGAAAAAGTAGATCGTCTGAAGACAACATGAAGAAAAATAGCTTTATGGATTAATAGCACGTTTCTCCAAAACAACTTAAGAGAGAGATATTTTTAAAAAATTAACAATTCCAATTGAGAAGCTCAAGACACCAAAAATATATTTATATCATCATGGGAGTTAGAAGTCTCAATTTTTAGACAGAAAAACTATGCATTGTTTTATTGGTAACTATACAACCTCATACTCTAATAAAGAACAATTAAAGTATTTTTATATTAAAAGAAATTAAGAAAAATAATATTTTCATTGTCAAAGAATTTAAATGAAAACAACATATTTATTCAAAAACTCAGTAAGTCCATTTCATTTATAATAATTAGTTAACAGGTAAATAATCTAATTTGATCTAAATAACTCAAAATAATCGTTATTAAGAATTGCCTCTTC
Source organism: Labrus bergylta (assembly GCF_963930695.1). Classification (NCBI taxonomy): domain Eukaryota; kingdom Metazoa; phylum Chordata; class Actinopteri; order Labriformes; family Labridae; genus Labrus; species Labrus bergylta. The sequence continues at coordinate 14,818,679 of NC_089212.1, read as the reverse complement.
CCGTAGTTGTTATGGTACAATATGTGTGCTCTCAGTCAGGAAGCTGTTGTTTGTTTGTTTGTGTGCTGATTCAGATCTGATGTCATAATGATGATTTGTTGAAGGCTTGTAATCACTTATTAAAATCACCTATTTAAAATGTCTTGCCCGGTTTTGACACACTGTTTGCCTGATGCAGGTCTAATACTGAAGTGTTGCCATTAAATGTGTGTTTGCAAGTCAGACAGTGTGCGGGGGTTTATCTGTACGCTTTTGATGGACACATTACTCTCCTACGCACCTGTCCAATAAAACAGAGGTACAAAGGATTTTTCTATTTATAAAAAATAGAAAATCATTGATTTATATTGTGTTAAAACTGTATCCTGAACCTTGTATATACGTATACGTGCTATACATATCTTATTGTGAGTTGATTTTATGGTGAGTTGAGTTCTACTTTATCATTCTAATTTATCCCCTTTAGCTCTCTTTTCCTTGTCATCTAAAACAAAGTTCTTTCCTACTGCTCTGAATCTTTCATAGCTCTATATTTAATATAACTAGTGTAACTGAACTCTGCCATAGTATTTTATTTCACTCTAAAATGTGCCACATTACTGGAGATAAACATGCGCAAACTGCTATTTCTGGGTCTTTAATTAGACAACTACAAACTATGCAAACTGTGCAATGTTATTTGTTCACTTGGTGCAAACCGTTACAACTGAGGCGTGTTGTAGTGTACTGCACTATGAGTCAAGTCAACAGGTAAGACCTGAATGTATTCTCCCTGATTTACACTTCCTACATTACATACTACTAATTCTTGATGAGAGTGGTATGCAAATTCAACCGCTCTTATCTCAGAGACTTCATTAATCTGCAGCTGTGTCCATGCCAGCCTACTCCTTGATCAGCTTGGGCTTCATTAGTTGAACCTTTTTCCAGGAAATATTCAATCTTAACGTGAGCCAGGTCAAGCAGGACCACACGGCCAGGGAATGTGATTCTAATCATGTCGAGGAGGACAACATACACCCATACTTGTTTAATTGGCTCATATAGTCATGTTAAGCAGGTGCTGATAACATCCTGCATGCACTGTTTTTTTCATAAGTGTGTGGCTCCTCCACCATCACCCTCCTCGGGCTCAAGAGAAGCAAAGAGGGCATGTAAATGGGTAGTTGGGCTTGAGATATCCTCTGAGTAATTTCACCCTGTACGTTTGAGGCTTCATTTGGAGAACCCTTCCCCGAGTCTCCCCACTCAACACAGACACTATTATATAAAAAACATTATCGATATTCACCAGAAATTAATAAGAAGAGCAGGAGAGCATCGCCATATCCAGATGGATGCCCCTTAAATCTGTCTTCAATTAGTCTCCACTAACTTACATCTTCCAGTTGAATTCTGATTAGCTGATCTGGCAATTTGCTGAGCCCAGCTGGAGAGCACTTGGTCCCTCTCTTGAGTGCAACCTAGCTGCCTTTGAGTATTGTGAACCTTTGATCAGTGCCCCCTTATTACCTGTAAAAGCCAATACCATTAAATTTTGTATCGCCTCATCTCCTTGTACATAATGCTTTCCCCTCTTCTATCTCAAAGATCATAGGCTCATGTAATAGAAAAAAATATATATCTCGTGTTATATAAAAGTAAAGCAGATCATAATACCTTTTAGTTAATATATCTCAATCTCCCCTGTGTGATTATGAACCTGTGGCCTGTGTTTCGTCTCAGTAGCTAGCTACTTCCCTCTTGTGGCCAACCAGGACACCGAGATGCCTGAGACGCTCACTGAGGTCAACATGTTCACTTTCCTCCTTCCTGCATTTTTTAAAGCAGGAAGAAGAAGATTAGGAATGTGTATAACACAAGAACACTCCACTGACATTCGCACTCCCCCCCCCCCCCCCCCCCCCCCCCCCCCCCCCCCCCCCCCCGCCCCCCCCCATCCCTGCAGGAAGTGGATCACCAGGGGAGCTAAATCCTGCCCATTATCATATAGAGTCTTTATTTAAATCCCATTCACTTTGCCATCCATTTAGAAGAGTAATGCCACCAGGTTACAGCAATGGCATCGCGCGAGGCCCTGATTGAGCTCCAATTTGATCATTTTATCTGATTGCGAGGTAAACAGCATCATGATTGATAAGATCTCATTACAATAGGAAAGTGAGAGTTTAATTTCCTGTACATGTTCCATCTTTATTAATGTCAGAGGCAGCGGGTCGTCAATTGCATTACAGGCCTCGGTTCTCTGGCTATAGGCATCCGGTTTGACATAAACAAGGCCGGCAAGCCAGCTTAAAGGGATTACATTTGGCACGATCCTCCAGCCAATCTAGGTTTGTTTCTGACATTGATAGGGCAAGTACCGGTGTAAATTCTTTACAACTTTGAGCATAAAAAGAAATGGAAAACATTGAGTGTTTTCCCGTTTAATTAATCCACATTATTGTTGTCTGAGCGAGTATCTGCCGGATGTGTCGAAACGGCTGCCAAAGTGGCAAGACACCAGCTGGTGTAGAATCAGCAGAACTGTTGTCTGTCAAGAAGGGAAACTACAGACAGAGACAGCGACTATCACACTCTGACAACTTCCCATCCAGTGAAGGAACAAGTGCAGAGAGAGAAAAAAACAAACTTCAATAATAAACCTGTCAACACTCCAATCTGAATACCCAGGAGTCACAACTGTCTCAACTCTCCTCCCTTGGCGATAGTCATCATCACGGACACTCTCCTGAGAGACAGCATCCCATCTATCAGTCAGTCACACACACATTCACACACACAACCCCCTCATCACATCATCTCTATTTGTCCCATTATATCCTTAACACGCTCTAAAATACCTCTGCTTCTCCAGGAAGGCAAGGTTGAGGTGGGTGTGTGTGTGTGTGCATAAGTGTGTGCCGTCAGTGGCTTCATTACCAGCGTCGGCTATTGCCTGTGCCTGTCGCTAAGACTCTGAGACAGCCTTGTTTGTTTGTTTCCCCTCGCTGTAATCCTCAGCTGAGGTTTGACGTGCAGCACCGAGCGTTGGCTGTGTTACCCGAGGGCCTCTGGGAGCCGGTGCGCCGTGGCATGTACCAAGAAAAAGGGAGAGAGAGAGGCACAGGAGACTTGCACCCCCTGCACCTGATCATTACCATGCTAAATTTATATTGATTGCTGTAGCTTAAGAGCTAAATGTGAGTTATTCCCCCAACGCAGGTCTCTGTAAAGGATCTGTGGTGGTGTGCTGCTGGGTAATCCTGAGAAACCACAACATGTGCTCTGTGTTTGGTCATACATTCGACAGAACATTATATACTGCCAGAGGGCATTTATGCAAACCTCATCACCCCTTCTAGCAATGCCTTCTTCAGGTGGGTTTGCACCAAAAGCAAAGAAATATTATCCTCATGTTAGAGTAGGAGCTCATAATTATGGATGTTTTTAAACCAAAAGAAAAGCAGATATTCATCCCTCCAAATGTCAGTAAATGATTCTCTGATTGAAACCAGATAGTGTTTTATTTCAGTAGAGGAGCAGAAGTTTATTTTTTGATTGTGAGCATCAGATTCCCTGTAACAAGTAAACAAAACAGAGGCAGAAACTTGTGATGTAGTTTTTGTGATTAAGGGCTCTTTGGTTTGCCAAAATGATAAGATCATTATGCAGATTTGTAAAGAAGTAAACAAGTATTCTGCAGATCTAGAAAACAACTTTAAAAATGCTGTTTGTTGCATCCATCGCATCTGATGCATCCCAAGAAATCTCAGTGATTGACAGTTTAAGTTAAGTTTAGGTTTAGGTCCACTAAACTGCAAGTTTTGCAGCTTTAGGGGACCTTTTTGAAGTTTTTTGAAGTTTTTGAAGGTTCCTGCTTTTAATCCGAACAGTGCTTTTCTGTGTGGACTTTGCATGTTCTTCCAGTGCATGCATGGGTGTTCTCCCACAGTTCAAAAACATGCTTGTTAAGTTAGGTTGACTGGTTATCTGTTTCTATGGCTGCGTTCACACTGCAATACTCAATTCTTATTACTTGCTCAGACTGATTTTCTTGTTGGGCTGTTCGCATTGCTTTTTAAATGTTGACTGTATCATACTGTGGTGGGAGTCAACAGATGAAAGTGGCACAAATCTGATTTGAAAAGATCCGATTTTATGTGTCATATGCTGTTCACACAGTCATAAAAAAAAATCAGATTCAGGTCAGTTTTGGCCTCAGAGTGAAAGCAGTCTATTTGTCAGGCCTGTGAATGACTGGCAACTGGTCCAGGGAGTACCCTGCCTCTTACCCAATGACAGCTGGGATCAACTCAAGCCCCCTTATGACCCCGATAAGCCGTAAAGATATTGGATGGATGGATAAAATTACCTCGCACAAATAAGCTAACAACTCATTTTACATGTTCACGTCACAGAATTTGCGTCTCTACTCGGAAACAGGAAATTTGATTTGCTTTTGTTCTGAACACAACTTCTATAAAAGCTCTTGGATTTCTCATTACTTCCAACCCTGCTTGGAGAGACTTAAATAGGGACGGGGCAGACGAGAAGAAGCAGTAGTAGTAGTGGGTAGTTAGATGGTTCTTGAAGTAATTCCCATCCCTTCCCACCCTCCCTCTGCTGGATAAAGTTGTGTATTTGCGCTGTCTCGCTGCTCCTGCAGGCCAGCTTTCATCACACATATGCATATGTGCTTGCCCTTGACATTATCATCAGCAGATTTGTGCTAAGGGGCCCTGAGGTAAGGTTGAAATACTGCTGAGGCTTCTGAGAGAGTGGCCCGCTTTAGAGCGAGTGTCCAAGGGCTAAATACGCACCCAGAGACAGAGGCAGAGGAAGGGAAAAGGCTCAGTAACTGAACCTAACAGAGCAGCCCTCAGGGGACAGCAGTAATTAAACAGTGATTAAATTAAGGGGCAATGCGGGCAAAACGCAGACTGATTGACACTCTGCTGGCTCCTCTCTCTCTCTTCATCTCTTTCTCTCTCTCTCTATCTCTCTCTCTCTCTCTCTCTCTGCGGGTTTAGCTTTGTCGTGGAGCATTGCTTTTCATTGACCTCCAATTACTCACCCACTCTGAATTCTTCAAGGTCCAATTTTCAAAACTATTCTCTTAACTGTGTTAAGAGCATGGATCGCTGCACATTTGTTTCTTAGAAGGCTGAGCTGCAGGACTGGAGCCACAGAAGTTGGTTAAAGGAGAAAGAACAAACACTTAAAGCATCGCGCCTTTGTGCTTCCAATCCTATCAATGTTTACTTCAGATAAACTCACAAACTACAACTGCTTCAGCATTGCACCCAGAGTGCTATCAGTCTTTACAACAGATAGATTCACAAAAGTACAATCACAAGAAGCTGCTGGTGATTTAGAAACCTTGCTTTGTTTTTTTTTCAAGCTTGTGGCCGGGCAGCTTTAGAAGTGCCTTATCAAATACTCTCCTAGGGGGGGGGAATACTATAAATTACCTTTGGCGACTCCTTAAACCCAGAGCAAATAGACAGACAGAGGAGCTGAGCAACAGCAATAAAACCAGCTTTAACAAAACAATCAGAAAAACCAAGAAGCTGAAATTGCCTTCCTCCAAATCTACGATTCTTTGCACGTTCTCGGCTTACCCTGTTTGCCACAGTGCACCGGGTCCTCAGGCCTCTTGTATAGATTTTTATAAAGCGGGTCTTGTGCTTATGAAAATACGTACTGAGGGTCCTTAAACAATCTGTTAAGTCTTCTGATCGTGAAGAAGGTCCTCTTAGTGTGTAATACAAATTCAAATAGCTCTATGGAGATGGATTACGGGGCAGGCAAAGAACAGGGGCCCACTTTAGAGGATGAGTTCAAGATGACAGGTATTGATTAAGTGTTCAATGAGAGCACGCCTATGAAAAAGCCAGCCACCACACAGCTCATGAAAGAATCATATAGCTCATACACCACACGCGCGGCAAACATACATTCAAGCTTGTCATATCGCAGGCCAAACAGTTGGCAACCTGCTCGCTTTTCTGCGCTTAAAAGTCATTAAAAAATGATAGCAAACTTTCCTTATGTATTTGAAACCCTATAAGCACCTTTCTATGAAAAACTATTGAAGGAAACAGACATCAACAGCAGGCAGATAAGTGGGTTTATGTGGCTTTCCCCAGAAAGACAGAAGTGATTCCTTATGCCAGAATCCATTACTCTTTGGTTTGAGCAGTGCAGTTTGACACCACACATTGCTTTACTCCTGACACCACTATTGGAGTGGGGGGGGAAAAGGAAGGATGTTCTCAAAGATAACATGTGAATTTAATTTCTTGGCGAAACAGCGGAATCTAGAAGACTTAGCCCTCCCGAGCATAAATTGTGCAGGTTGTCAGGGTTTGTGATGATGCCGTGCGAAGACAGCCGTAATCGCAACCACGCTTGCCATCCTGACCCACCTCATCATCCTTGACATTTAGCACAGAGCTGTTTCTCTTTCTTTCCCTCTCTCCCTCTCTTCTTTAGAGTAAACAAATGTGTTTTTACCCTGATTTGTATCAGTGGAAGAAGAGGACAAGGAATGACAAAGTGGGGAAACTGCTAAGAGAGTTGGAGAAAGACTGGGAGAGAAAAACAAGGAAGAAGGGAGAGGGAAAGTAAAGTTAGGAGTGAGGAAAAGAAAATAATTTTTTTTTAAAAAGGAAAAAGAGGGAGAGAAAGCAGACAGGTTTTGAAAGCAAGCTTGCCAGACTACCACCTTACAGGGGGTATCTGAGACTAATCTCTAAGGAAAGCTGTCAGGTCTCTGCAGACTATGTTCTGATGGAAAGTACGCAATAAATGCTTCTTTAAGCCATCATAAATATGCAGCTCTCTGCCTCACAAACCTGGGTCCAAGCTCATTATCCTCTGTCTGTACTGGCAGGTTTGCATGCCAAGTTTCAGGCAGGATCACTAAAAGCCCCTCAACGTTGGCCTCAGTGGGATATGTGGCTCACTCGTGGGACTAGAAGGCAGCCTCGTCGAATCAGATAAGTTTTTTTTTTTTTTCTGCAGATACATAAGCTGAGTTGGGGAAGAAAAAAAAAATCCACACTTGACTTGCAAGGTTTGGTTCATTTTCCATATGCACTCAAACAAGCCGTAATTGTTCAATGAGCAGTAAGACTTTCAGGGTGAAAACCCAAACATTAAGAATGTATGGTTTCTATTTTTTCCATAATGTATGGAGCTATATGTGGTATCAAGGTGGATCATATTAATAATCAAAGAGAATGGAAACATCTCCAGTTCAATGACATGTGTCAGAAAAGAGCACTTTACAGACCCATCACCCAAATCCTTTCAATATACAATTTGAGATCTATGAATAGCATTGACAAAAGGCACATTTGACTTGATTACCTCTTGACATTTCCCTTCGTCAGTGAAGGCAGCAGTAGATAAGGCAATCAAAGCGTTGACACAGTGTAAATATATAAATATGCTCATTTATCCTGGTCTCAAGACATAAGGGCACATGAACGCATGAATGGACAACGTCTCTGAACAGCCTCCCTGCTTTCCCTGCCTGTCTGTCTGTAGACTCTGACAGTACAGCAGCGTGCCCTTCATTATCACTGGGTAATGCTCATCACAACGGCCGTGGCTTTTCTCCATAAAAACCCCCAAGTCTCACTCACAATGAGAAATAGGGGAGATAAGGTGCGGGAGACCATTTCTCTTGACATTCACGACGGCAAACTCATCAGTCATGCTGTCAAAGGCACTGGTCCTGGCTAGTTTGGGATTTATGAGAAATAATGATGGGTCGAAAATAGCCGGTGAGGGGCTTTTGCTTTTACCTTTGGTTTTGGGAGTGTTGTGTATTGAGGCACGCTCTGCATAAAACCCAATTTCTTTTGTCAGTGACCCTTGCACTGATTTCACATCCAATCTCAGCATGTTTGGGAGGTTTGGCTGAGCCCTGTTTGAGTTGGCGCTGACATTTCCGCCTCACATGATAAAGGACCAGGGCTGTATTAAGTTTATTTGAAAGAAAGCACATCACCATGAGCATTAGGAATGGGAACCGCTGCCTTCTGGGTATTATTCAAGGGAGGGTCAAGGCCTCTAGTGCTATTAATCTCACTTTGATTCATCTTAAGGAAACCACGCAGCTCTGACTTCAAAAGAACTTTAACATGAACCTGTCTTCTCTGGGACCATATCTAAAAAAGGGACAACAACAAAACAGTAATAGCATGTGTCAAACCCACACATTTTCTCTTCAAACTAGTGACAGGCACGGCTGTGACAGATACTCCCAGAGCGATTCTCTTTGTAAATATTCTGGGACACACTAGCATTCACATTGCAGCAGTTATTGTGATGTTTCAAGGGGTCTACAAACTTAATGTAAATTATTCATTCCAAAGTCATTTGAAAGTGGATTGTAATACTGTTGCAAGGGCAGCATGGCTGAAGCATGTAGCACAACTTCACAACTATAGATAATAGTCAGTAGGACTTTTAATGGGATCCCTATGGGACCATACTGCAGGGATGTCCTCAAGCACCAAATTATTAGTCAATTTCAGATTATCAAGTTTATTAATTACTATTCTTAATATATCTAATGAAAGTGCCAGGAGATATGGCCTAACTACCTAAAAGCTGCAAATGAAATGCTCGACATACAATTAGTTTAATTTTATTAACGAAATATTTGATTGGCTTGATGTAGAGCTCGCCTCCCGCTTGAAAGTTCATGATCCAGAATGAAGGCGCACCTGCTGAAATTACTCAAAGTGCAACGTTGCTTGTAACCAAAGTGTTGTGAAATTACTGGACAAGAGAGTTTGGGGCAATTTTGATTCAAGTATGCGAATGAGACCCCTTAAAGCTCGAGGGTGCTTGGATCTGTGTGGAAATTAAGCCATGAGATTGTAGCCGAGGGGATGGGGGATTGACAGCGACATTAGCCCCTCAGCACCTCTGCTATATCACAGTGTGGCTCTGTATAAAAAGATGGACAGGAATAGCAAATTAAATCTTCTTAAGGGGAGCAAGGGATGTACACTCAGGTTGGTTTGAACTGCAGGATTGTACAAGAGCAGGGCATGAAGGGTGGTGTTTTTAGTGGAATAAAATGAAGTGGCTATGAAGTGTTTTGGTTAATGGGCCTACTCCAACCAACTTCCTACTGAAGGCAATGTCATGTTTTTATCCATTTGAAATGCAGCCCCATTCTTAAAACAAGTTCAAAGGTCTTGTTTCATTCTTTGCCATTAATTGGGATACATTTATTCAATTCATTACATGACTAACATCAAGAGACACTAAAGAGTTACTCAGTGGTAACAGAGTGAGAAAACACTCATAGCTCTTACACTAAGAGTTGCCTTTAGTTGTGGCTTTTGTTGACGGTTTTCTCTCTAACTGTTTTTTTTTTTCCTTTCCAGGTTCAGTGACACCACATTGCAGTGCCACAAAGACTAACCTTAATGTAGACAAAGCCAAGTCGGCAAATCTTTGCACAAGCAACACGCATGAACGCACACACTTTTAACAGTAGGAGGTACACAGAGGGAGCAAGGCGTTTTTCAATGCATTTAGATGAGACCTTTAACAAAGGTCCCTAATGCAGATATCAATGAAGCAAGGGACTAGGCTATCGGAGTGAAATTGGCTGACGGAGGGATGTCACCTCTGTGCATGAAAAATGATGGATCCCATTTGTAAACTTCTCTTCTACCCATACTGCCCCTCCGCTACTGCTCCTCTCCCTGCACATGGACACACACTTTACCCTGTTTCACCACCTCCTCCGCCATTGGTTATTAAACAAGGAAGCAAACCTATGACTTTGCTGGCAAATAACAAGTGGTCTGGTAAAATTGGCACTTTACAGGCCATTTCATCTGACTGTCAGAGATCCCACAGAGGACCAGTGTGTTCTCAGTGATGACAGAATAGATTAACATCATGGACTTTGTTTTTCATCTGCCTTTCATTTTCCATTCTATTCTCCCCGGACATCAACAACATGAAACCAATATCCATGAACCTGCAAACACAGCTTTCATGGTATTAGCTTTAGTGTTTTTGTGTTTTTGATTGGACCATCTAGTGATATGACCCTCCTTGTAAAAATGATGTGGAAGCAAGTTATTACAAATGATATTCACATTTTTTTTAGCAAGGTGACAAACGTGACAGGTTGTAAGAGTTATAGCTGAAGCAAAACAGTAAGTCAGGCGTTGTTGTTTAAAAAGCAAGAAAAGGGAAGAGATCAGAGTAAATGGGTCAAACTCCAGAATTTCCCCCAGACATCTGTTGAGGTCGTACGTGTAGCTTAACCCAAAGTCAACATTGTTTTTTATTAAAGATAAAAAAGTAGCATAATTTTAAGTAGTGTAACGTAAAATAGAGTAAAATAACATACATTGACTTAACATACTGTGACTTAATGTACCATATTTACATTCCCACATCTAAGGCATTATTGGAGCAACCACCTCACACAACCAAATGCAGCATTACTTAACACATTGTATCTTAAAGATGAATAGCTAAAAACTGATGACATTGTAGCATGACTGAACTAGGAAGACCTAACATAGGATGAATTAACTTAACGGTTTGGCTTCACTTGAAACTGAACATAGCCAGACTTTATGTTGTGTAACTTAACTTACCAGAACTTGATGTAAAAAGAACATTATGTAGAACTTAATCTAACAGCATACCTTAACATAGAGAGTTATTGTAGCCTAACTCAACCTATGCTAACTTAACGTAGCCTCACTGAGCATAGCCAAACATTAGTGTAATTTATCATAACATAACCTAGTGTAGCATAACGTATTGTAGATCAGCTTAATATTGCATAACTATGTTGCATCCCTGTATGTATCTTAATTTATCATAGCATAATTTATAAGCGTAACTTACCACAGCGTCACTGAATGTAGCATCACTTAACCTAGCCTAACTTAACATGGGGTGACTTAATGTAGTGTTACTTAATGTAGTACAGCTTAATTTGATGTAGCCTCACTCCTGATATTGTTTTGGTCCAAACTAAATTATCTGTAACCCAGTTTGTATGGTATGCTAGTTGCACTACAACTGTCTGGGCTGACTGGGAGTCACAGACAGCCAGAGTATTCAGCTGTTCAGTCATAAGGATTTGTTGTTTTCTTCTCACTAAGTCCAATGGTGTGCTTAACTGAGAGGCAACGCTAAATATGATAAGAGCCGCATTTTTGCACCCTTGTAAATAGAATTATGTTCCATATAAACTTCTTGCTCTCTGGAAGTTTGGGTCAAAGGTCTGAATGCAAACATCCACCCAAACGATATAACACAGGTCATACATAATAGATGAGAATACAGGAATACAAAGCTTGCAGAAATCAAGCTCAGCATATAAAGCATGATAAGCAACATAATATGCATACCGAGCATTTCTAAGGAAACAATGATATATTGCTAATCATCCTAGAATGAATTACTGCAATTCTTATAAGCGGTGTGTTGAGTCAAAGGTGTAGAGGTTAATACAGGCAAACAGGCATCTCTGCAGGAAAATGAAAACTTCCCAGTGGAGTGGGATGGCCGGCCTAAATGCTGACATTGTGGTTTCAGTGATGGAGTGACTTTGGGAAGGTTTGTGGTCTGCCACTGTTCAAAGCTGTGCCTTGAGGGTAAGGGGTAAATTTGCTAAGTTAATCACATAATGAGGCCAATTAAACATGGGAGAAGCCAGGTGAAATGGGAGCTGCCACAGAGCCTCCAACAAATGAGGCTATCTGGACAGGGGCTGGGCAACCCAGATTTAGTGCCAAAAATCCTCTACTAAGTATTCACTTCAACATTTATACAGTACGTCTTATAAATGTATGTACATTATACTGGATAATGCCTCAGGATTGGGTGAATTAATTTAGCATAAATGTGTACATTAATGTCCATCGGAGCCTGGATTAGGGCTGCGACCAACGATTATTTTCATTATCCATTAATGTGTAGATTATTTCTGCAGGCAACTGAGCATGTTTACTCGCTGAAAACTGACGGATAATGTGAAAAATGTCCAAAAAGTGTTTCATTAATTTTTTAGCACAAGTCTGGATCATTCTGATGACGTTCAGATATGATGCACAGTGTGGAACTTAACCCTTTAACCTCACCTGACTCATTTCACCTGAACTTTAACTGAAATGAATCAAATATTTCTAAACATTGTACCTCTTGTGGTAGCCCGCCAGCAGTAGATATGTTTGATTATAGCTGCTGGAATATGTTGTTGACTAGAGAATCGGAGTGTTTGAGAGCTCTCGGGGGGGTCTTAAGGAGGATAAATCACTTCAGCAGCAATTAGGCTTCCCTGAGGGCTTTCCCCATACCTGTACCTCCAAGGCACAATAGATCTGACGTTCAGGATCCTGAGGGTTAGACTCTGAACAAGATGAATGGCCAAGAAACAGTATACTATGGGCAATACTTTTACACATATGATAAGAATGCTAAAAGTGTAAAAATCTTGCAGTGTCTCCCCTTTCTAAACAGTCTCTACCGCATGTGGAGTTTGAAGGGAGTTTAAATTCTAAACGCAGACAATAACAAGCAAAGCATTGACTATCTTGCTTGGAAGCTTAAGGGCCACCGTAGATGAAAAGTTGCATCACTGTCATGGACCCAACACAAAGCAATAAGGAACTGCAGAGAGAGCAGTGGATTAAAACAAGAATACACAAGGAGACATTAGGACAGTAATGAAAGAAGATTTCATCGCCATCAAGGGTTTATAAAAGGCCCAGCAATCTGCCCACCACGATTCCGCTAATCTGGATGTAGAGGATTTGCGCAGAGTAAGATGGACAAGCGAAATTAAGGCAGGCACATTTTTTTACCAGATCATATTGCCATGATTTGTTAATAAAATGCAAAGCGACAGGCTAGATATGAGAGAGCGACTAAAGCATGCCCGTGATTTAGACTTAATCCGTCATTATCCCGCCTTTGAAGTGACCTCGCTGTGCGTGTTCCCACTGTGACCCAGAAGCGCACTCACAGCTTCTTCATTAGCCGGGATGAAATAGAGCCACAGCTAACACGACTTTGATGTCCCGTCCCGTCCTGTCCTGTCCAAACACAAACACACACACACACACACACACACACACACACACACACACACACACACACACACACACACACACACACACACACACACACACACTGGACACCTAAATACATACACATGCACACATCACAGATATCCTTATCACTGACTACAGCGAGGCATGGAAAAACATTATGGTTTTTAATCAATTATGGCTCCCACCTTTGGGGCAGCGCATCCATTACATATGATAGGAACAGCTAAGAGACAATATTCCAACTGCGTGCTGAGATTGAAATGAAAGAAATTGTATGGTTAGAGGGTAGACAAAGACTGCAATTTTGAGACAGCTGAACATCCCTGGATTTACATATGTGCACACAAAACCCCTTAACAGCATGTGATATTCCTGATAAAATTGATGTGTAGCCAGTGATTTATTATCCTTCGATCACTGAGAAGAAATCAAGCGCAGAGCTCCTTAAGAGGTCCACACATGCTGCCAGAAAATGATAGCTGTTATAAAAGTTTATCATGGCAATGAAATGGAACAAATCAATCAAAAAGGCACAGGTTGCCGCAGTTCAAAACGGTACTGGTACTGATACTGATACAATCAGTATCAGTAGGAGGTTAAAAAAAAAGATTAAACACATGCAGAACATGCATGCAGCACGACTAATCTTTGTTAAAAAGCAATCAGAATAGATACATTGTAATTGAAAGAGACAAGTGGGGGTTTATTCATTAATTGTGAACAGGTAGTTTCATTGAATTTTCAGGGTATGTTCGACAAAGTATGTCAGATGTGATATTATTAACTATTATTCACTGGTATCAAAATCACACATCTGTCCAATGAGCTTCTGACTTAACAACAGCAAACTCAGCTCATGTTTAAGTGATTTACTAAATCCACTTTTAATGATATATTACATACAGAACCAAATGAGTTCTGAGATGCAATACACAGTCATTTTGTGTGACACCATTTTCTACTTGTTCTATATCCTTTCCAATGTTATTTTATAGATCTTGAATGTACAGTAAAACTTTTTAGTATGTAAAGGCTGACATTTTGAAACATCTGGTAAAATCAATGGTAAGTAAGAATGTATCTCAAGTGGACAAGAGTTTTTATTCTAACACAAAACTTAATAAGGGCACAAAATGTCAGGATACAAAAATACTTATTGCCAGTCACAAAACTCTTACTGGAGTAAAAATGAGGCAAGAAGAGTCTTTGCATTCATGCAGTCCTAAACTAGTCTTCTTTTGGGGGTGTTAAAAAAATAATCACTTTTCTTTTTGTGTTGTCATTTTTCCCTTTGACCAGCACAGGGATAATGTCAGTAATTTCAATAGACACTAGAATGAAATGGGACGCACCATATTGGTTTGTAAATCAAAACCCTGAAAAAAAATAATGCAAATGAGTGTGTATTATAAAGTATATTAAAGCTTTCCTATTTAAACAACTGTGATCCTTAAAAGAAAGAACCCATCTGTGTATTTGGCATACAGTCTACTAGTCTACTCCCTTACAAAAAAAAAAGCTGTGAGCACCCATGCGGTTAGCTGCACAACACACCACGTTTGCTGCACTGTGTAGCAGTAGAGTCCTTTCCCCAGGCAATGGCCCATCAGGCCAGACAAGGAGGCCGGGTGTTAAAGTGTGAGCCGGGTACACAGAGTAACAACAGGGCCATCTGCCCTGGGAATGCGCACATCCATCTTTCTAAGGACAGCCAGTCTGGGAGCAGATAAAGGAGAACAAGAGGGGGAGAGAGAGACCGAGGGGACATGAGAGGAGGGAGGCAGACAAGGAAGCAGGAAAAAGGAAAGTGGAAACGAAATTGTGCATGTACTGTACACGTGTGGTGAGAGGACAAGGTGAGAGAAAAGTGAAGGGGGGTAGTTGGTATCAGTAATCTAGACTGGTGAAACCATCTGCAGATAGTGAAGGCTGAGCAAATTACACAAGCATAATAAGCTCTTTTTTCTTCTTTCATACAGCTGTGATTTTCCAGGTGCTAAAAAAAAAAAAAGGGACATAATCACCTACAATTCATATTAGCTGTAGTTTGTCAGGGAAAAGACGGCATGTTACAGAGGGATAAACATTTCCCATAAATCACAGCTTTAAGACACATTAGGAACCAAGAATATTTGTTTTAATCTAATAGTCACACTTGTGTTCAAAACAAATTACAGTGCACTGTATTTTATCAAGCATGACATCAGGAAGGTCAGTCAAGAGGACAGCAGTAAGCCTCGGCTCCCATCGTCATCCCGCTCCATAACCATCTGGATGCGACTCCAAACACTGGAGTCAGCAATCTGGGTGCGGTGATATCATCTCGCATTCTCCATTTGTTTTTATTTTTAGCCCATTTCCTCATCACTGTATAATCAGTATATATGGTTCCATTGATATAGCACTCCTTTTTACCCCCCCCCCCCCCCCTCTCTCTCTCCCTCTCTGTCTGTCTGACTCCACATTACCTTATCACACTGAGAGCTTTTAGCTGTGCTTCCAGCCATTAGGTTCAGACAGTGGGTAGCTTGAGAGAGAGAGAGAGAGAGAGAGAGAGAGAAAGGAGAAAGTGGCCTCCTGGTGGCTCAGGGTGATGTCAGTGGTGAAATAGGTCTTTTTATAACACCACCTGTCCATCTCATGTGCATGAAGGCTCAATATGGGTCTCAAGGCATGCCGAGCCTCTCTATAAAATGACCTTCAGCAATTTTCATTTCACTTATATAACATTTGAAAGTTCACAGACACTTTGTTTGATTCTGCCTGTGGAGTGTCCTTTAAAACTTCCAAAGCAGACACTCTCATACTTGGTGCAAGCCACTGAACCTGTAATTGCTCAGCGGCAGTAAGTAAGTATGACAAGTGGCAGCATATCAGACATATTTATTTATGAAACTATAGAAAGAGAGATTAAGTAAAGTAAAGCTTCTTTGACTTTTCACTAACCAGTGTATAACAATCATAACTTCAGAATCCTGTTTAAATCAGTAAAAGCTATGACTGGCCCGCCACATGGCCAGTCTGTCGAATCCTCGCCATAGAAAAGTGAACAATTTCTCCTTTATTCACTAACAAAGTTGCAAATATTCATCAACATTTAACACTGAATTCAGGGAGCAGAAAGATTCAATAGTCACTAGACCACTTCAGTTAAATCACTTTGGCAACTTTAGAGCATACTACTGCACTTTAAATCATCCACCTGCGTTCCTATTGGTCTCTGAAAGCTGTGATTCAGACAGATATTTTAACTGCTCACAATCATCTGGGGTTTTCCCCGCCTTAAAGAACACATAAAGAACAGTTTACCCCCTTATAATATACTGTGTCCACTCAAGATTTTCAACCATTTACCCTCGCAGTTGACTCTGGGCTGTGCACTCATTCTTCTTGACCTCAGCTCATCCTTTGATACAGTGGACTACATTGTCTTAATCAGCTGCCTGGAGTACACTGTTGGCATCAGCGGTGTGGTGAAGAGTTGTACGGTATAACGAAATTTGTACTTGTCGGTACTTTTATTCGAAACGGTTTTGTACGACCTTTGTTACTTTTCATAGATCAAATGTTGCTCTGGTGGAAGTGACTGATAAGAGTATGATCAAGCCTGAGAGAAATAAAAATGATTGTCCGTATCTCCCCTAGGCAGCAGGATGAGCAAGGTAGTCAAGTGAGAACTTTAACGGTCAAGTAGACACCAGCCATTTATTTATGTTTATACACCGTGAGCCTCCGCCACGATAGAGAAGCATTGCCTCTGCCTTAACATTATCCACAACCGACGACAACAACAAGGCGTCCTCTTCCATCCACAGGCTGCCTACGTCTCCATGGGACTACTTTTCCTAGTGAGCCGACGCTGTTGGCGAACCTACTGACTTATCGAACCTGTATACTGAAGGTTCAACAAAACAGAGTTGTAGCAGCAAGGAGACAATTCAAACCTCACCAAGCGTCTCAGCGACACCCAGAACTCTCCATGAGGTACAAAACACCACAGGTGTGCTTTGAAGCTAGCTGGCTAGCCCGCTAGTAGGATGGTGATTAGCTGCTAAATTATGTTATATGCGATATGTAATGTTAGCGTTACAGTAGTGAGTCAGTAATGGTGTGTCACTAACATTATAATGAGAATATTTGTCTTCGTATCAATGATCATCATCAGAGCTGAGTGCATTTAAATATAGGTTCTAATGAGAGTTGACTCACTTTTTGAGTCAGCTTTACATATTCAAACAAGGAACACTCGATTTGAGATAGTCATTACTTCTTGCATCTAAAGAATGTTTTCCAAATAACATTTTTTAATAGTTCATTCACCTGGGTAAAGGTCAAAAAGGCAAATTCTACTATGAATATACTTTCCATCAACTATTAATCCAAGTGCTGCACTCCACTATATAATCAATCATTTATAATCACTGCAATTGTATCCAAGCAAGAGAGCAGAATTAGTATATGGCCATTATTTCCAGACTACTCGCTGGAACTGTGGCTGAAACACTTTGGCTCTCAGGGCAGAATAACTGATTTAACATCACATCGAGAACAATTGTTCAGCCGCTTACTGAAGCGTTTCAGCTGGTCAGAGTGCCAGCCGTGTGAGATGCGTGACGCGTTATTGACAGATGGCCAGGCTCCTGCCCTCCACAGGAGACTTCTTAACCAAACAACTACTGGATACACCAAGGTGATCTTCAAGTCGATATCAATCAATTATTCACATATTTGTGCTGGCTCGTGAAAAGCAGCTTAACTGCGCTTCATGAGTGCCAGACCGACATGCATTTTGTAGGAGGCCGCCCGGCTATTACCCTGTGTTTGATCCTGCAGTTGTGGTGAACTTAGTTTCACAGTGACACAGAGCTGCAATTAAGTGGGTCAGTGATTCTTATTGTCTGCATTAAAGCCATACGCTTTTATGGAAGAATACATCATGTGAACCAGTTTCATATTTGAAGCAACACGCAGAGAAGCTTGTTTTATTCATTTTCAAATTTCTTTTGACTCAAAAGCGAGGTCAAGCCTTAAACTTTTCCTGCATATTAAGTGCACTTGAGCTGAATACTTAACTAGGGAGGAATGTTTTTGCGTGGGCGCCTCAGTTACAGTACACGCTGGAAAGTAAGAGAAGCTGTAGTTATACAGTACAAGCAGCTGTGTCTGGTGGCTTTGGCAGCACTTGAGGGAGATCTAGTTTACTATTCCTTGTTTAGTCAGCCTCTCTGGACTTTTTCCTTGAAGTGCTTCATATGAAGTAAAGCAAATCTACCCTGTGTTTAATACGAGGATCTTTGGTTTGCTTTAGTACATACCATCACATGCTCTCTTTCTTCATCTCCCTCCCTCGTGTTTTCGCAAGAAGAAATATTAAAACTGCCCTGAGGTCAGCGGCAACAGCCCTCGTTCCCCCCATCTCTGTGCCCTTGTGTTTTTCACAGCCACCACTATGAGGGGCCATGATTCATTCTTTTGATCCACTCCAATATCATTAAGTTATTAGTTGATTTCAGCGGATTTAATCAGCATAGTAATTCCCCTCCATGGAAAGATAAGTCTCTCTCAAGAGCAGTTACGCCGTCCACTACGCCTGCTGATTAGACACAAGCCCCCCCAAAATAATTCATCAGAAAACTGCAAAAAATAATTTATCAAAAGTGCTTCTCACAAAACCCGCTCAGGACCTTTGCTTCTTAATAATTAAACTCCGCAATTAGGCATCTTACCATGCACTCAGTGTGGGGCTCCATGCAATATTCATAACCGTACATAATTATGCAATATATTCACCGAAATAAGAGGCCATATATTCACGGTGGGGCTGTCAAGAGGCAAGACCTTTTTATTTGGCTTATAACACCGTTTCATCTTATACATGAGCAGCTAGATGCTGGAGACAGAAGAGAAAGAGGACGTCTGGTCCTCGACAGTCCAACGCAGGCTAACACTGTATTCTGTGGCTTTTGGATTCAAGAGGAAAGAGAGCAGAGAAAAATGCATGAAGGGTGAGAGAGAGAGAGAGAGAGAGAGAGAGAGAGAGAGAGAGATAGATCAGTACTGAAGGTTGATGCTCTCATCATAGGAAACACTACACATAAGTGAGACTTGTACACCACAACAAGTCTCTCTGCTGGACACACAGAAATACACACCTTAGTGGAATCCTGCGTTGACCACAATCATCACAAGATGTAGAAAGAAAAGAACAGGCATTCAATTAAAAGGGAGTGCAGACGGGGTGCTGTCTCGGGATGTATTGTATGATAAATTATACATAATGCTCGCCCCAGCATGGTACAGAACTAAAGAAGAAAAATTGTCCCGAAGCCCTTGATGGTGCCTGAAGCAAATAAGCAACAGCAGCGGTCTACAGTGGACACACTGTGGACAAGGTTGGCTTTCATCTTGAGATGCGGTTCAAAGCTACGAGCTGCGCAGAGAACAAACTGGCAATCAAAGCTAATGTGTAACTGGGCAGTGGTGCACTTCACAGAGCCTGTCGTCTCGAGTGCAGCAGAGATCACACACAGATGCCTCTCTCACATCACAATGGCTGATTTTCGACACACGAGTCTTTTGGAACTTATTATTTCTCACCATGTAAATGTAGAAAAAAAAAAAAGAACGGATCGCTGCTGGGAGCTGCAGCCTTTTTGAGATGAACGAGAAGAAAAGCATACTGTCTCTTGTTACTTTGCTATATGTAACAAAAGCCGCTCATTCTCCTTAAGAGGAGCCATTCTCAAGGATACACTCCCTGCCTGTCTGAATAAGAAATACATATACGGCATCATAAGAGGAATTGTACTGGTCTAACGTCTATAGAATATGAGATGACTGTCTTGTTGTAAATATCATGAAGCTCTTTGTGAGGGGATTACATAAGCATTTAATATCCACACCCAGCATTTGTAGTGCTAGTGCAAGTTGTTATAATATGCTAAAATAACAAGAACCAGCTGTGTCCCTGTGTGCTTTAACACCCCTGTGCGCTATATGCAGCTTATCACACTCGGCATTATGTTTTATGTATTTGAGATTACAAGTTGAATCAATGAGACATTTGATGATACCATTTGTATAGGACATACCTTTTCAATGACTGTGGTGTGGAAAAAAGACAGTAAAAAAAAAGATAGGAGAAAGGAAAATTACACATTTATATTTCAAAATGAAAGCATCAAGCATAAACACTTATTACTCTTTGTGATAAACAAACCAGCATGTTTTTCTGTCCCTACCACATGCTGCACTGATAACAATGACCTTTTAGGGTATGACACAATTTTACTGTCGGTATAATGCAGATGTGATTAACATAAATAAGACTTAAAGTCAAATAGGCGTAAAGGTCGTCACTCAGGCCTGGTGTCGGGTCCGCAAGGTGATTTACAACAACTTAATTTGACGGTGCAGAGTAATTTATATGTGACAGAGCACGTTGTGCGACTCTCTGCATGTCGCGCTCACATACAGGCGACAATATGCCATGACTGCACACATCTCATATCTACCCAATCAGTCAAGATGCTTTACAACTTCTGTCAGAGTCCCTAACAGTTCGCATAAATTACAAGGCCATTGTACACGATGCCAATAACTTTTGAAGGAGAACCTCAGCCGAATAGAACCGGGTAGAATAGTATCTCTTTCTTCTATACATGGAAGTCAAGATGGAATACACCTGGTGAAGTATAAGAAGGAGACACTGCAAGTACTTTGATAGTTGATTTGCGTTTAGGAAAAAGGCCTCGATCTTTTCCCCCATCTTACAGACTCCTTTCAAGGATAAAAACGACCCAGACATTGACATTCTGATGCAAAGCAGGTGGCAGATTCTGTTAGAGATCACTTGCATTTCGCTTCACATCTCACTTCCCTCCGAGGCAGCAGATGCACTGACAGCTAGGGAATATGAGGCATGAATGATGCACAGCCATTCATAAACAGCAACAACAGCATGATGCGATAGGGACAGAAAAATGAAGACGTGATTCTTGAGTGTGCGAGCAATAATATGCTGCGATATGTTCGAGATGCCCCCTGCAGTGTCCATGTATATTCTGCGGGGAAATCAGGGCAAGAACTGGAGTGTGCATCTCCACCTCTGGTGCAATCGATATGAAGATAATTGACAGAGAATACATGTATATGCCTGAAAAACATGCACATTGCACACGCACAAAAACATTTGCTGCCTGTAAGATAACTGTGCTCATATGTTGCATGTACATGTAGGTGTATTGGTGTACGTTTATGATGGTATAGGTGCCACATGTGCAAGGGATGGAGCCTGCTGTGAGCGCAGGATGCAGTGATTTTCCTGGTGTAACACTGACAGGGTGAAGCACCGATTGAAGGGCAGACAGTGATAACCACACGCAGAGATTCACATCCTGTTCCATTTAGTCACCTTAGGAATTTTCACAGGGAAAAATTGAAGATACTGGGAAGGCACTGGACGGGCCTCACAGCCAAAGCCTGTGTTTTGTGGGCAATTAGAATGAAATTGCCTGAACTAGCTGAAAGGCACATTCTGTCAACAAAAGAGAATGTCAACTTTACATCATTGCTTTGGTTTGCGTTTAACACTATGTTATCTTCTCCCCCCCCACCCCCCCATAATCAAATGAATGCAGCTTTTATTTTGTATTTCTCCACGTTTTTCTCTAGATTAATCGAGAGCCAGGCCATGCAGCTCTACTTAGAAGATTTCCATAGTAACAAGGGACATGGGACCCTCCCATTCTGTCTGAGACGTTCCAAGTTACAAACGAGCGGTGAATAATCTCCGGCCGTAGTATGGCACACCTTGATGTGCAGGTGCCTTTAATACTAGAATAAGTCATTTGAGATTGGGGAGGCAGAAAAACCCACTCAACCAGATGGTCTCCATAAAGCACGGCGTAAAGCTCTCCCAGATGTTGAGAGGTGGTTGCGGATCCGGTGACATGCAATGTGAGGGAGGAACTGGTAATGCAGAGTGTATTAGTGGTCTCTTTATGGGTGCATTAGGTGCTGTGGAGGGGAACAGGGGGGGGGGGGGCCCGCCAATGCTGCTGCTGCCAGTGAGCTACTACCGGGCTTTATGCTTTGATGAACCTACCCTTGAAAAAGCGGGACATCCGTGACCGTAGTGTGCGAAGAACGGGGCACAGCTCCCTCTCCTTAGGCTCCTGGAAAGCATAAATCAGTTTCTCATATCATCATCTAGTCATACTCAATGCATATGCAGCTCTAATCGGTAAATCTGTCAGCTTCCTCCCCTTTTAGTGATATATCAGATTCGTAATACTCTCCCACATAAACAGTAAATCTCTGACAAAGCCTATCTCTTTTTAGATTCAAAGACGAGGCTGCATGAAGCAGAGAACTTCACTTGAAAACAGATAGAGAGCAGAGAAGCCGTTCAGTTTAGGACGTCTCTCTATTTGAAAGCTTTGGTGCATTCCGAAGTGTCATCTCTCCTCATAGCATTAAACAGTGGCCCAGACAAGAAGTCAGAATACATTCCCCCACTTCATTGTCCCTGCTGAAGACTAGCAGAACATCTCCGCCTGATTAATGGCTGTACACTGTCTAATGAACAGTAATTGAATGGTATAATGCAGAAGGTCCTTAAAAGCCCAGAGGAGTCATCTTCCTCTACCTAGCTCTGTGGAGATTCAAGGCAGTGACATTGTCTAGATTTGATTATAGTTGACCTTGCATGGGAAGAATAAGGCCTTTGAAATGGCTAAACTAAGCTTTGGGGAATAGGAGCAGGGAAAAACAAGTGAAAGACAAATGAAATGGACTTGCATTGGAAAAGGAAAGGAATGGATCAATGCAGCGGTCAATAACCATTCGATTTTTTATCACAAAATTCTTAAGAAAGAGGAAGACGATTGATCAAACATCCCTGGACGTATTGGCATTTCTAACAATATTAATTAAGAAAAAATGCTTAGCTGACTGGTTGATAAATCAGCCAATATTGTTAAATCAAAACAAATGATAGTTGTAAACACAAAACCACAGCAGTGAGTACAAATCTACCCTTGTACGCATTTCCTCAAAGTGTATGACATCTACAACATAGACGGACCCCCCCCCCCCAACCCCACCCTCCTCATGAAATCAATCAGCTCCTTAACAGAGTGCACTCTAAAGGAAACACCAACCTTCGGAGAGCCCAACAAAAGTCAGTCAAGTGATTATAAGAAATGCTTTGATAAATGTGCATCAGGCTCCAGCCCGCCATCCTCTCGCTCTCTTCCAGTGAGATAGCCTGCCTTCACTCCCAGCGGACATCTCCACTTGGCAGAGATGCTGAATCTCGTTATTCTTTATTTGGCCTGGACCACACAGGTCAATATCGTATGCAGGCAACCACCTCACCGGTGTACTGTTTCTAAATGTATTCACTATTTAAATTCAATACAATAAATCATTTAAAGCTTGGGCTGAAAATGTAATCATGTAATTGAATTTGGTCATCAATATCTACCATATACATGCACATACACAGAGTACACAGGGCATTTCACGAGCACATTTGAGCAAAGGAGTGGGAGGAAATCAGTCCCAACTCAGCTCAAAGTATGAGTCATAGCAGCGCAGTTATCCCTCATTATTATTCACAGTGCTCTAAATGATGAGGGTGCTGTAGACAATGAGACAGCGATGGTCTGTTTGGCCTCAGAGGGAAAAGAGGGGAGCATTTGTCAATGATGGGAAGACTAGAAGTTTGTAAAGTGTCACCTGCAGCCTCATTATTACAGGTCTGATGACAACTTTAACAAAAAAACCTAGAGTCCTCTAGGTATGAACGTAGAAACTAATTTGCTGCGAAGCTAAATTTCGGTGAGGTAGAAGATGTTTTGTTGTACAAAAGTTTAACTTTCTATAGTCACGGATAACTTGACATTTTAAATGTAGCGCTTATATAAACAATACATCAGTAATAAACTGGATTTCACATTGGAGCTGTGTTCTGGGATGCTACCTTCTCCTTGTGTCACTCTTCATTAGCAGACAAATCAGAAATTACCCGGCAGGATGTTTATGACAAAAAAGTAGCTGAGTCTGTCCCAGGGATTATTATTATTATTTTCCATTATCTAATTGGGTGTCCCTTCAATCCATAGCCAATCTGAATCAGCAACATTCATGTATGACTAAAAGCAATAAGTAATGAATTAAGCTATTGATGAGGTCTTTAGCCAGGGTCATAACTGGCCCCCAGAAGTCAATAATTACCCCGATAAGAATATCTTTATTGCAAAAGTGCATACGGCAGCAAAACCATCACCACACCAAAACATTCCCCTATGGTGTAATTGCCACTGCCTGAAATTATAGTTTTCATTAAAACAAAATGTTCAAGGTTATTGATTGCTTAAATAAGACTCAATATCTTCTCATTTCAAAGCCGCATGAAATTGCTTGGAATAGTAATATCAGCCAACTATTGTGTGCATTCATCACAGTTACACTGCTCCACATGGCTGTCCCTCGAGGATTATCAGGGCAAAATAAGTGTATTTAAATGAGTGTAATTTCTGGGGAGCACAGATCCATGCAAAAACATCTGTAGACACATCCCAGTCATACTTCATCACTCGGAATATATGTAATAACCAGACTATATCGCAGTGCAGACATTGGATACGACCGCATGCTGTTATGGAGCTCTACTCTAATCACAAATACACACTTGGATGTATTTTTTCAAGCTGGAAGCTGTGATATATTCAGCATCTGTGGCCTCAGCTAAGCTCTGTAAACTCATAGCACATAGAGTTGTACCTCAGGCGCAGGTGTCTTTAATCCTGCATCTTCACTACCAGCTCTGTGTCCTGTGCCTTTCACTGCCTTCCCTTGCCTCCAAGAAAATCTGGGCTGGTTAACACACAGCAAACAATTCACGGAGAGAACCATGGAGACAGAAAAGCAGGTTACACACACAGAGGATGTAAGTATAGTGGCTTGAAGCAGGTCTATTTAACGCTCTTGCAATTATGGAAAATGGTGATTACAATAATTGCAGCTTAGACCATTTTTTATGCGACCTTATCCCTGGCAAATGAAAAAAATTGGACTTACTAATAAAGTAAAAATGGACTAAACATGAAGTATTAACTACATGGAACTCATAATAAGGGTATTTACATTTCCTGGAACCTGCAGACAATGACCTCTGCAGACACAAGCCGTCTGAATCATGGAGGGAGGCCTTGCAGGGACTCGCACAGCAACTCTCCTCCTCCTCATCGACTGTCTTGGCCTCAACCTGCAGGCGGGGAGAAAACAAGATCCCCCCTGGCTTAGACTGTACTGTACTGCTGTATTGATTCTGCTAAATATTTATATATTTATGTAACTCGTTCTGCTGAGCAGTCATGAGCCGTATTCTGGCAGAAAAAAATAACATTAGGAGGAGTGGGAGTTTATTCTCAATTCTTTTTGAAGCTGAAAAACACACAGAGAGCTTAGTGGGAGGAAGACGGGGAGAGGAT
Organism: Labrus bergylta; assembly: GCF_963930695.1. Taxonomy (NCBI): domain Eukaryota; kingdom Metazoa; phylum Chordata; class Actinopteri; order Labriformes; family Labridae; genus Labrus; species Labrus bergylta. Next base: position 14,793,079 of record NC_089212.1, on the reverse strand, counting down.
GTTGTAGCGGCAGACACCTTTTTCCATCTAACCCATACATTTTACATCAAAAGTTAACTTTTTTTTGTGGTGCTCATCAACTTTTAGATTCAACTTTTGCTCTTCACTGACAAACAGGAGCAGTAAGAGGCATGTATTAAAGGAAAGGAATCAGCACATGGCCTGGTGGATATGTTTGTCTATGGCAAAGTTGAATATAGTGTTTTTAGACTTCTAACAGACTAGACTTCTTACTTCCTTTAGATAAACAGGATCATGCTTTTAAAAGATTGTATGCCAATGACCTCATGAGGCTGCAGTGCTGTATTGGAGCTTGTGTTTTACCAGATCAATCGTCAGGTCCACCTTCAACTGGCTGTCTTCTGGTACTCCATCCACTCCCTCCATCTCACTTCTTTTGTTTTGTGCATTGAACACGCTGCCCTCTGCGAAAAGTGATTAATCACAATTACCTCATCGGCTGGCAGTCACAGCCGTGTTCTTCTGCACACTCATTCCCTCTCTCTCGCTCTCCATGCCCTTCCATCCCTCACTGCACTCCTGTCCACTCCCTTTGCTTCCCCCTGTCCAACTTCACGAGAGATCAATGTTGCTGTCAAGCCATTTATTTATTTAGAGCGGTCCCACAGACGAAAGGGCCACAGAAAGCCACAGCTGCCCTGACACAAATATGGCCAGCCAGCGTGAACTTCCAGTCCGGGGTGAGCTCCTGACAGTGACAGGTTGCTCTTGATGCATGTGGGGGGAATTGCTTATACAGCAATCTTACATTGTTGTTGTTCCCTGTAAACAAACTCATTTTGTTGTCCTCCTTTTTCTTGGCTGCTGGATCTGATACAGGCTGGATTGTGAATAATTAAACACACTGTTGCGCTTGAATCTGAGAGACTTCATTTAAATATTAGATAACAAAGCATGGTAGATTAATCAGTGAAAGAATAAACGAACAATGTATAGAAAATGGATGAGGCTGATGGGTTCAGCTCAAAGGCAAATATACAGCTACAAATCATCTAGACTACGTGAAGTTTTTTCAGTCTAGCATTACTTTTGAATGCCTTTCTAGATACGTTTGTGAACACTACTCAGGAAAAAAAAAACTTTAAGAAAAAGTCTAAGATTTGTGAGCATCTCCTTTTTTCCCCGAGTGCCGTTAGCGTTGGGTTTTGTGAGTAGAAATAATATTAGATATGATAAAGGGCTGTCTTGTTGGAGAAAAAATCCCCTGCAGTGATTTTATTTGGTTAAAGATGGCTTTAAAAGAAGCACCAGGGTATTGTATTTTTAAAGTTCTTTATTTTTCCAGATTTTAGACTCGGCTAAGTGGAACTATCTTCTGAAATAAATTTTCTTTAACAGTTATCTAAAAGCCTTGGGAACACAAAGCCTTGAGCTACTTCCTGACTGTTGAGTGACAGCTGCCTGTTCCTTCACTGTTGAGCTCATTTTGCAAATAATACTAAAAACAGCAGCTGCAGGTTATAGGTAGTTGATGGGCCTTCTAATGAATGCATTACTCCATTTTAACAGGGACCCTTTAGCCCAGATTTAGTATATTTCTAACCTGTTGCTACACTAGGATTACAGCCAAAGCTGGCAACGTTATATTTAGTTTTCTTCCTAAACAGCTGCCATTGTTTCCTTTTTAATAACAAAGAATGAAACTATTCAGCTCCGGAAGAGAACAAACATTTGGTTGGGAAACTTATGCCCTGTGTCCACCAAGCATTTTTTTTTACGGAGGAGAGAGCGTTTGCAGCAGAAAGCGGACGCCTGCAGAAAAGCCAAGGGCCCAGGACCACTTTTTTGTACGGATGTTTCCGAGCGCTCAAGCTGAAAATCTTTCAACTTTTCAGAAAAGCGCTGTTGACGTCACCTGCGCTCTTTTTGTGTATGTTTTGTCGCCTACGGATCGTGTCTTGTACCCACATCCTATTTGCGCTATGTCTGATCTAACAAAAGTAAAAAGTCACGGAGCAGTGTCAGTCATACAGTGGCCGTTGTCAACAGACTGTTGTCATAGAGACAAGATGGACGAGCAGCGCTTTTCTTCTCAGCGCACAAATACTTTGTGCAAGTGCTCCAAAGTGCACAGCCAGCGCTTTTCTACCTGGAAAAAACTTTAAAAAGAGACAGCATCAAAACAGAAAAAAACTTAATCATAGTAATCGACAGCTCAGTATTAAAATGTTGCTATAGCTGTGGAATCATATCATGTAATGTTTGATGTGGTATATTATGAGTTTTTAAGTGAAGTATTAGTGAACACAGATGGCCAAAATAAAACAACTTTTGAAAAAACTGTCTACATTACTGTGTATCAGTGATTAATAGAGCGTCACTTTAAAGCAGCGCAACTGCCTTAATGTTCAAACCCATCAATCCAAAGCCGTATTTTGTCACTTTTATGTTCCTTTATGGGCATCATCTGTGATTAATTACTTATTACCATTTTTTATCCACACATGAGGAGCAAATTAGAGCATTTTGTTTTCCCCCCACGTTGTTAACAAGGCTTTCTGGATTAATATTCAACAAAATGGCCTGATTGAATTCATCTATGATTTAAGCCCCCTTGATTTGTGTTTGAAGTCTTGTTCTGTTTAATATTCACAATGTTTTGTTTTTTCTCACAGAGCAAAGGGGGGGGCTGTGTGTCTGGTTGGACTTAAAAGAACAGGTTGAGAATCCAAAGGAAGCTCCTTCACCTGCCAAATGCTAGTTTTGTTTATGAAGAAACACGCTTTAATTCAGATCTACTTTGAACACCTAAAGGAATGCATAACTGTGCATCCATTTTGATGTGTGCCTAAAGGTAGCCCTTCCCAAACATAGGGATACATCAACATTTGTCATCAAGAGCCAACAGGTTTCTTCATGTTGGCATAGTGAAAAAGGAGGTGTTGTGGTGGTGGGGTGGGGGTGGGAGGGGGGTTGCACTATGACGAAGGTGGGGACAGGAGAGATAGTTATTTCTATAGAATTGCTCTGCTTACCCCCTGTTGAGAAGAGAACCGGGTTCCTGGACACCTGCCTCTGTTGTTTGGTTCTCTCCGGCTTGGCTGAGTCTTTTTTTCACGCAGCCCCTGGCTGTGTGCTCAAGGTCCTCTCTAAAGCCTGTGTGAGCAAACTACATGAAGAGACAAAAGAGAGCAGAAAACACAGGCACAGATTAAGGCACATTGCCTCAGATTTCTCTGTGATTCATCATCGACTTTTTGCTGTTGTTTTGTAAAGCGGAAGACGAAACAAAAAAAGACAAAACACAGCAGGGCAAAAACTTGTTCTCCTCTTTTTTCTTTTTTTCATCCCTTTTTTTTTTACATTTTCCTTTGACCTCAATTTTTCATGAGCTGATATGCTTTGTAGCTCCCCTGCGACTCCTACTGTATTGAATTCATCTGGTTCCAATACATCCTTTGCACAACCTATCAATCACAAGGGAGCGTGGCAAACTAATCATTTATTGATGAAATGGGGCAGCCATGAATTTCTAACTGCATTTGTCTTATTTATCAAGCCAGATCAAACAATGAAAATCCAAACAAGCTTAAAGGGAAAGGGAGGGAGTCACAGGGAATAAGTTATTCTTCAGCAGTAGACAGCAGAAGGTTATTGATGAAGAGGGGAGGAAGGAGAGAGGGTTGGGACTTAGTTGCAGAGAGGAGGAGAGAGAGCAGTGGGGAGAGTTCAGAGTGATGTTCAGACAGCAGGGTACACATCTGAATTAATGCTTCCACAAAAGGCAATTTTCTCCTCACAGGCTCCTCATCCCCTCTGTAGGTAGCGAGGTGAGGTATGTCTCCCTCACAGAGAATGAGAGACACAGACACAGGGAGCGCAAGAGAGCAGACTTAATGTTTCTTTTCAGTTACAGCGCTCTTTACTGCGGCTGCCTGGCTGGATCCCTGGGCTGGCTTGGGGGATAGTGTAGTGATCTCAGGCTTCCACCAGAATACACTTCTGGCAGTGGTGTTTGCAAGCTCACTAACATGGACTCTGGAGAGAAGCCGAATTGTTTCTTCACTTGTTTGCTTTCTTTAATGCAGAGGCAAAGTCTGTTGATATTCTTTTGAATTTCTACAGCCGTTGGTGGGCCGAGGGAGAGAAATAAAACAACAAAAGGAGAGTGAAGTTTGCCTTGTATATTCAGCGAAAAAAGGAAGAGTTGAAACAGAGTTCACACTCTCGCGCTGTAGTGGCCACATAACCACACAAGATCAAAGGGAAAAAGGCACTGTCGCAGCGGTAAGCTGTTAATTCAGTTTCCCTAACCTCATTCGTGTGTGACTGATGCAAAACAACTTCACGGTAAAGTTCAGAATCAAAATACATCTGGGCAATCAAAAATTGAACAGCTTGTTTGGCATATTTACAGCCTGCTGGTGAGATGTAAATAGATCTTATTTAAATCAACATAGTTAAATCAAGGCTGTCTCACTTGGGGAGGTGAAATCAGAGGACGAGGGGCGCCTCAGAGCTGGGAGAGTACAGTACAAGGAGCAACAGCAGTGGAAACATGTCGGTGGAAAAGCTTAGGTCATCCCAGCTCTCTGCATTCTGCATTACATATCTACAGTTCCATGTCCTGTGGGAGCAGCCAACTGTGTGTATCTGGAGGCCTCAGAGAAAGAGAGAGAGCGTTACAGTTAGTATGAAGGGGGCTCAGGGGGACCGAGCAGCAAGTAATCTGTGGCCCTCTCAAGTGGCAGAGAACAGGAGTCAACAAGAGGACAGCAAGATATGATAGCAAAGGGAAAACTGGGGTCCCAACCAATTGGACCGACCAGCCTCTAGCAATGCGGGATGTGGTATCAGTAGAAGCCACTCCTAGGGCCGGGTCCTCAGTGAGCAGACAAGCTGGCAGCATTGAGTAGAGGGGGGTAGAGTTTTCCACGGGGCATTGCTCCTTCCTCTCACCAGTGACATCGTGCAGAAACAGTAGGGGAGAGTGGAGCAGCAGCAAGTCATCAATGATGTCAGGGAGTGCAGATTTGAAAGGTTTAGTCAGCCTTTCTGGACACATTTGTGAGCACAACTGCACTGCTCATCATTATTGCGGCAATATGAAAGTACTTTGCCATGATGCGCGTCATTATTCCCTTTCTTTCACTCTCTCTTTTAATTCCTCTCCATCCAATTAATCTCCTCTTCATGCTATAGCTACCTCAAGAGTTTCTACCTCATCATGCCTGTGAACAGCTAACTCAGCATACACGCTTGCTTCCGCTGGGAACACGGTGTGCTGTAGAGTTTCAATACACTCCACAGAGCCGTCAGTTAAGACTTCAGCGGCTGCTCTACACCAGATGTCCCATTCAGCAGCGCAGAAACGCTCCGCTGCCGACGCAGACCAGAGAGGACAGACACCATTTCCAATACAGCCGGGTTGCAAGATCAAGGTTACATTTTACGCAGCCCAAGTGGGCATCTTTAAAGGATCATTTTACAGGCGTTTCAAACCAGACTGCTGTTGTTTTGTGAGGTCAAACTGAAATTAATGACGGACATGACCCTATAAATGTATGTAGAATCAGTAAGCTAAAAAGCTGACAGATCAAGATAGAGTGGGCAATTTTTGTCACATGCATCTTCTACCTCTGAAAGGTCCTTATTAACTGGTCAAATCATGTTTACAAATTCATGAGGGACCAGCCGAAGAGGCAGGGGCGGGGGGGGGGGGGGGGGATTTGTGGCAGCATCATGTCCATTGAATGAGTATTACTACCATGAGCAAAACACAGCCATAGCTCTGTCTCTGTCTCCACCTTATGGTAATATGTGAAATGGCAAAGAAGACATTGATTCAAGTTTTTGTACCTAAGACTGAAACTCATGTACAAGCTCTTACATATTGTGTTTTTACTTCAAAGATGTTAAAGAGATTTTTTTTGGATTTTTTTTTAAATCTGACTTACAATCAGGCCACTGTGAGGTTATCAAAATGTTTGATACTTTTTGATAACGCATGTTTTTAAAACGATACACCCTCCGGTATTTGAATGACCAATCCAAAAATGTATCAATCTAAAAAAAAATACAGGTCAATCATATTTTTCACCAGATGCTGCTGCCAGAGACACAAAAAGAGCACTGTCTGAACTGCACAAATACACAGGCAAAATTTGGGTTCCAAAAAAGTTGCCAATCTATTTGTGCAATTTATATAGTGTGAAGAAGTTTAATTTTGCAATTCTTGTTGAGGTCGTATCAAACACATATCGATATAGTTTGATTAACTAGAATCATATCAAGGTTTAAAAACCTGATATTGTGACAGTCCTAGGCTTCTCTATTTTAAATGATTCCATAATATTACTTGTGAATATTCTACACATTTACGACTTTAGCAATATCAAAATACCGGCAATATCAACCGCGGATATAACAAGAGATAAGGAATTTTTCTCCATCTGAAAAATCATTGACATCTGCTACAGTACTGTCATCTTTCATGGTTAGAAGAATCAGATGTCAGACACATCTCTCACTGGGGGGCCCCCATCGCTACCTCAACCTGCTGAGTGGGCATGTTCTCATCTTCACTGTGTAATATGGTGTTCGGCTCGAGACCCACAGCAGCGTAATCCTCATATGGATTCAACGCACTTCACTGTCTACTTAATCACAATACAAATTGTCCCGGTTCTGGTTTGAATAAGATTTTTTTTTTTTTTGTGAAGTCCCCCTGGTGCATATGATCTGTCTATGAGGCTCACTGCACTTGATCAAGTGGGCCAGCCTGTCTCTGTGGGGACTACCCATCAAAGTAAAAAGCAAAGGTAACTCAATGCCTACTGCAGACAGTGATGGATGATAGTGCGGTTTCATAAGGAATTGCACCCCCACAATAAGTCTTGCACATGGGAAATGTTAATTGAAATGCTGCGTGTGCAAAGATATGCTGTTCCACTGTGATACTACCAAGGTGTTGCAGCAATGAACAAGAAGGACGATCCCATGCTGCAAAAAAGTCAGCAACCAGATGGTAAAATGCGCCCAACTCTGATGCACAAGTAATCGCCACATCCTTTGCTTACTGTGGCTTGTAGTTTGAATGTCTCCAGTAACTCCTAGAAATATTTAAATACTTGTTTCAGTGATCAAAAATTAAGTTTCATACCATTAGAGATTGTTGTTTTTCTTGGTCATGTCCCTGCCATGCGTCTCATATGGGAGGATGATATAATGCTGGTTGTACAGTAGTTCAGTCGGATCAGTCACAGGGCATCCATGTAAAGTGCAAAGCCTGGAAACACAAGAAGGACAATGTTTCTGTTATGATTCATGACATTTTTTATACAAAAATGTAAAATATGTACTCTTCAGTGTTAGCTTCTATCTTTCAAGAAATGAACAACAGGGTAAACTGGCTGCACTCCATGTTGCACATTACTTATTAAAAACTACAAGGGCTACCATTTTACAGAGACAAAGGATTACCTGTTACACAGCAAGTGTAAGACGCACAAGTGTGGAGACGCACTTTCTCTTTCACCATGGATAAAACATTTTCCAAGCTTCTCAGAGTATACTTTGGTATCCCTTTTCCAACTGGAGGAGCCAAAACATATCCAATGATAAAGCCACTGAAAAATGAGACAAAAACATGAACACTCTTCTAGTTGATAAGGAAACAGGGAAATAAGACATCACTTCTTTAATCGCATTTGTAACAATAAATACCTTTTTGTGCTTAATATTTACACTTTTCTTATAATTTACACTCACTTAATTGGGCGATTATCATCAGTTTGTCTCCAGAGAGCAAAATCTACCAGCTCGCTGTGATAAACCTATCATAACTTAACATTTCAAAACCAAGGGTCATTAGATGTAGGCCTGTGTGGAAAAGTGATAAATAAGAAAATGGGTTTTTAGGCTGGCTCAAGCTTTTAAGCTATATGTGACAAAAGGACGTTTTCAGGGTGTTATTTAGATTACTTATCAGTCCACTTTAAAGGCATTTGTGTTGCATTATCAGACTTTAAAGCCTCGATATAGCTCTATTACATTTAGTATTATCAGCATACAGTAATATAATAGCTAAAATAATTAAGACTCAGTCGCCTACAACTCGTCAAAAAATTGTCCTTACATGCCTGCTATGTCCTCATAACGATTTTTGAATAAAAATTACCTTTAAAAAAGCTAGTAACAGGAAGGTTTGAAAAGAAGTGTTTTCGACATCATTCTGAGTTACATGAAAACAAAACTGGGCCTTCAAACTGTAACAGGAGGCTGTGAACCCAAAGTTTGACTTCATTTTGGGTATTGAGTTAGTGAAATGTAGACTTATCTTAAATAGTAAACAATTTAAATATCCAACCAACAAAAGGTGAAAACACCACAATAAATTCTACTTATAATGTACAGTAGCTTTCGTAAATGCGGCCAGAGCCAAGATAATGCAGTCACCGGCTACATAAAGTCCACAAACATATCAAGACAATCCATTATTACTGTATGGAGTACATCTTACACTTACAGCCTGTTACCTACTCCAGTGTTTTGAACTGCTTCCTGGCTGCATCCATACACGCTGCCATGCTTCAGTTTGTCCAAACACTGTACTTTGTAGCCCTCATCCTCCTGACGGCACCAGTAGTAGGCTAGGCTACTTAACTTAAGTATGATGAAAACGTTTTGGTGATGTTAAAGATATCGTTGCTGTGGGATATTTCTGCATCCTCCCTGGATCAGAGACTGGACTGCCTGAACACGTTTTGGACGCAGTCTATGATGCCGGAAAATGGGGTAGGCCTGCGTTTTTTAAATGGAAGATATCGTTACAAAAAAGTATTGGCCATAAAAAGTGGTACATGGTTGGTGTAGGCATGGATGTTGTTTGGTACAGGCTATTGAGTTTCTCATTTCCATGCCTACTGTAGCCATATCTTCCATTTACAGGCGTTTTTCTCCCACCACAGATTATCTGCCTGTCCACTGTCAGACAGAGATGTCCAAATTGTTTACCTCAAAGGTAACCAGAGATTGCACCAACAATGGCATCTAATTGGTTTATGCCAGACAACTCCTGGTCAATTAAATGCATAATTCATCTCAGCATTAATTATTCATTTCTTAAGGGACCAGGGCTGTGTGCTTTATTAGGGGAACTGAATCATGCATATTCAAATTGCTCCTCTTTAAGGGACTGAATAGGATATTATCTCAGCTGGGATGCCCATCCTAAAAAAACAATAACAGCCACAATGTAAGACAACTTCTATTAATCACACAACTAAACCATAGAGGATGTATGGAGATGAAAACAACACATTAACCTTATGTAGCCCATGTGATGTCTTGTTTTTGTCATTCAGTGTACATCGCTCCATCCTATTGTTTATTATTTGAAACGCTTTGTGTTTTTAAATAAACATTATTTTTGAAGAATAAAAACATCAAAACAATCTGTTTGAATAAATTAAATTCAGTATTGTGTTTACTCAGCATATTCAGATTGGATTTATGGATTTTAGTATTATAAATATAGAATAATCTACAATTTTGTCGAAATAAATCTGCCGTAAAAAATCACCAAAATGCAACACATTTTGTGAGCTCTAACTAATATACTGAATGCATTTCCTTCCTCCTTTAACCTTTAACAAAGCCATTTTTATTTAGAGTATCCTCCCTTTGCTGCACATCTTCATTTATATCCGTCAAATAGTGTGACAGCACCAGAAACACAAAACAAATACATGGGACACATTGTATTAGAGTTTGTTTTTTCACAGCTACCCAGCAGCACTAATTCACCATAAGCACGTATTGGGGGAAATGGAAAGGAAAAACTTTATTTGAACAGGCAGAAACATTGAGCAGAAACAGACACATTGGTAAACAGCCAACTGCTAGACTGGATGGACCAACAGAGTGTCATAGTGCTACCAGAGATTGAAAACATCACATATGACCTTTAAGTTAATACTTGAGAGCATTTAAAAACGTTCCAATGTACATCAGGAGGCCTTACCTATTATCAGTGAGTTATGGGATGGAATTAAAGATATACAGAGATAAGACTCTGCTACAGTGTGTTACAACATAGTTGAGAGAATAACCTTACATACTCAGTGTTTATATTATACATGTACCCTTTAGAAAAGATTAATAATCAACAGAGGTCCAAGCATAAAACCTTGAGCAGAACCAGACTTGTTATTGGACAGCCATGTGAGACAGTATGTGTTATAGTGCTCTCAGAGATCGAGAACATCCGGTGACCTGCAAGTCAGACATTCCATATTGTATGAATCTATCTGGTCTTTATTTCAGATACTTGCATTATGTGAAGACAACTTTTAAACAGAATATTTTTAAAAGTAGGGAAAGCCCAAAGTGTATGTACAAAGAGTGCATGATGGCTGAATCTTTAACAGCTTTGATTTCAGAGTCAAAACAGCGTGTACTACAGAAGCATTGATATTTTATTATTAACCCTTTTCCTTTTTTTATGACAAATGAAATACTCATAGTAAATAAAAGACCTAGGGAGGGAACAGACAAACCCTTTTTTTTTTTAAATCCCAGTGTTACAGTGCAGTTTAGTTTTAATCCACTGGGTGGGGCTGTCTCACTGATGGCTATGGTTTAGCCTTTGCTTCAGTTGCTGCACTACATGAGTGTATGCTCATAGGCATAAAATATAGGCAGATACTGTCTCTCCTTTTCTAATTAATTGTGAATCTATTTTACGACAAGTGACACATAACATATTTGAAAACTATGAATATAGTACCTAACTTCTCTGACCCATGAAACCAAAAGTTCTTCAATTTCATATTTTATTTGCAAACTACAGCGCTCTATATGGGCTTTTTTTTTTTTTTTTTTTTTTTAATGACGGCACTGCTGCAAATAGTGCTCAGTGAACAGTTTGTATAACATAGCAAAAAACCCAATACATTAGCTGGAATGCTGTGTGAATGAAATGAAACAGAGTGTGACATTAAGTGGGTTCTTAAAATAAGGAACATTCCCCTAAAAGAACAAATAGGCCTACTCCAGATGTTTTATGGGCTGAGAAATAAATAGATTATTGGGGAAAATAGAAAATACACTAGGTTAAAGAACTTATAGATGGATAGATAACTCATTGTCTGTCCCAACAAGGGTCAAACAATTGAGCATGCCATTTTGTCATCCTATTTACAGAGAAAAGAAATAGAATATATAGAACTTCTTTGTTAAATTTTCCCATTTGTATGCAGTATGTTTAACATAGACTGAACTCAGACACTGTCCTTGTCAAATTCACAAACAAAGTACATGGTAGGGCTGCACGCCACATCCGTCCACTCCCCAGAAGCCACCATCTCAACACAGTCCTCGTCATCATAGGCATTGTTGGGCTCTCCTTTCCTCCATTTGCTGAAAGTGGTCATGGGAGAGAGGTCGGCGTAGGTGAACACGCCTTCACGTTGCTGGTCATGGATCCCAATGTAGACCCTGTTTAGACCCGCTTCGGAAATGTACCCGCCGATGGCTGCGTTGGCTCCCTCATCTTTGGGCATGGCCATCTGCCCTCCCCTCGTCCGACAGTAGATCTCAGCGTCGGCGTAGCGTTTCTCCTCCTTCACCAACAGATACACCTTACTGTCTGTCTCTTTTATGCCAGCAACAGCTGCAGGGGAGGGCAGTGCTGAAAAATGAGCACTTGTATTTCTATAAACTTCACTTTGACATTCCCACCATGTGCAATTATATGATTATAGCAAGTGACATCAAAAGTACAGAGATAGAATGTTGCTTAGATGAATGCTTAGATCTTACCATTTTTTAAGAATTTCAGTTCAGAAGAGAGCTGGTCCACAATAATGTCCATTTCTCCGATCATCTTCCTGAGTGATGTGCACTCACACGGAACACCTGATGGGGCAAAAATGTGGAGGATTCACACACACACATACCACCAAACATTTTTGTATAATCCTGCAATAATTTATTCTACAATCTGAATCAAACAATCTCACCTGGATCTCCATTAGGGCCCCTTGGACCTGGATCACCCATGTAGCCCTTCACCCCTGAGATTTGATATGTAATTATTCATAAACATCACATAGGAACATACTGTAATATACTGCATGTTTCTGCATTTTTTTAAATTACCTTTCATTCCACTTGGGCCCACTTTTCCATAACGTCCCATTATGCCTTTCTGACCTTTAAAACCAGGTTGACCTGAAAAAAGTATATTATAGGGATTGTTTTGTTAATGTGTGATCTGCTTAAAAAAGGCACTGAGGTGGCTGTGGCTCAGTAGAATTGGTCGTCTCTCAACCGGAAGGTCGGGGGTTCGATCCCCAGCTCCTACAGCGGTGTATGAATGTGTATGAATGGTATTGGTTACTTCTGATAGTATGCATTTATCCATAATCTCTGTTTTTGTGTCTGAACAAATTAAAATATACCACATTAGCTTCCAGTATTCACCTTGGAAGATTAAATACAATTCTGGGTCTATGTAAGCTCCATAAAAAGTATGTCAACAGCCTCCACTCCTCATTAGGTTCTTCAGTAAACACTCGTTCACAGCAGTGGATTCCTCATATCATCTCTCCGCCAACCTCTCACCCCAATGTAAACACTAAGCCATCTCTGGATGGCTGGTGATGTAACAGCACATTATCAGCTCAAGAAATGTGATCTTTACCCCAGTTCTTTTAGTTTCAGGTTAGCGATAGTGCAGAGTGAGGGAATGCATACATTTGAGTGTGATGAATGTTTTTCAGTGCATAAGTATCAAAAACTTGTACCTGTCTCTCCAGCAGGTCCTACTCTTCCTGGACGCCCTGGTACTCCTTTTTGTCCCTTTTCTCCTGGCTCTCCTTTTTTTTTTGTTGCAGAAGATAGTAGAGGAAAAAAAAAAAGACATCATGAAGAAAGGGTCCCATTTTTCTTTCCTTTCTATGGTGTGTTTAAGAAAGTTTGCAGAATGCCTTTAAGTCCAGGGACCAGGATCTGAACAGTGCAGGACTCCTCTGCGAATTGCTGCCCATATGATGTCAGCACAGATATTAGTATCATGGGCAGTAACAGCTGCTTTCCTACCATCCTTCACATGGGCTGAGTGGTATGCTTTACTGGAGAAAGAAGATAAGAATATTCTGAATCATTTAAAAACAGTTCAAATTGACCCAGATGTCTGTTCTCTATTATTTTATATAAGAAACAAAGAGGTGGCTTCAGAAGTTCAAGTTTGTTTCAGTAGCACAGAAGTATTACAGCTCAATTCTGTTCTATATTTTTTGTACATTCAGCAGACAATACATTTGGTTTTTGCAATTTAACCGTTGCCCAATACAATGAGTGAACATCCTGTTTTGATAAAAAAACAATAAAAGCAACATTGTGCCAAAAAAAAAGACAGCTTTTTATGCTGAAAAACTTCTGGTAGATGCACACCTACACCACACATCGAAGCAAAAAATCCAAGTTCAAGAGAAAAATAATGTTTATCTGAGAATTCATACAGAACTTCTAGATGGATTATTGCTTGATTCAAAGGAAGCAACATCCATCAGACTATAGATCAGGTTATATTTTTCCGTTATAAACTTAGCAACACTGATATTAAAAAAATAAACCCCCTTAAAAAAACAGTGAGAAGATAGAGTATTCCAAAATCCGGATGGCCTACCAGTAGAGTTGTTTCAGCAAAGGAAGTAGAGCAATATTCGCCAGCTCGCATGGACTTGTAGGAGATTTGAACGCTGGTGGTCCTACAGAGACATTTCATGTTCCTCCACTGGCTCCACAGAATGTGTGTGATAGGAAATTTGTAAACAGTTTGCTGATAAAGTCTAAAGCAGCTCGGGCCTCATAGATAATTGGCTGGGAAAATAGTGAAGTGATTGACAGAGGAGGTGCCGGATAAATGCACTGACTCAACTTCAAACTCAGTCCACGAAGTAGAAAAGTTATTTAATGTGTCGACTTGTAATGGAATTGAATGGATAAAACAAACATTTTGATAATTGTATAGATTTATTCTAGGTATTTGTTTTGACACATAGCCCGCCTGTACTTTACCACAATTATGAAAAATGATTGTATTGAATGAACTTCAATGGGCAAAATTGGCTCAAAAAATTCAGCATAGATGATAATATAGCTTCAACTGCAAGCGATGGTTTATATAATATGATCGCAAATGACTTAATTCTCTTAAGGTATTCTGAAAATAGAAATGTGTAAAGCCTATTTCTGTATTCATACATAAATAAATTATGCAAGTTTAACCTAAATATTTAAATGAAAGGATGTAACTGTAAAATTTGATAAAATGTTGGCACATGCCTCTTCAAAAATCTTACCAAGACTTGAATCAAATTTTTATCATAATTTGAATTAGGTGTAGTTAAATGCTTAGAAACAGCACAGAGTCTGCCCTCAAGCCAAAGCTTCATTCTCCAACATTAAATGTACTTTATTTAATGCAAGAGTTATCGTATCAATCATGTTCATTTCATCTGAGGCTTGACTGCAAGATTTGTGTAATTCAATTTGTCAAAGAGCTCATCAAGTGAAGCATTAAGGATTTTACTTGACTACAATATTGATGCATGCTTGCACAGCATTTTTGCTGCCATCATTTCCCTGGAGTACACTGGTTCCTGATGATGATCATCTCTCTAGAGCATCTTGTCTATTCTCTTTTGCTCTGCCCTCATGTAAGCAAGTTAATTGGTTTGGGATTTGGTTCCTGATAAATAGATCTGTGTGTCCTCTTTGTAGCCACATGAGGGAGCCATTGTCCATAGAAGAGCAGTGCTTTGAGCACTGGTTTAGATTTTAAAAACTGCTGAGCATTTACTGGTACGTTCTCATTAAATAACATCAATTAGAATAAATGAGAGTATGGAATGCACAATAAGGATTTGAAGATTTATTCATAAAAGTTTGCAGGATCTAAAAACTAATACTATTTTCTGCATTAGTGGCTAATAAATATAACCATTTTTCAAAATATATTCTTTATACTGTATCCAATGTTTGCTTTATGGGTTATTTATGACGTCATGCAAATACTAACTGGGGCTTTAAATGTCATGTTAATGTTTACATGCTGTCATCTAGAGTCAGTAATCAGATACGGTCCAATACAGGAGTGTCAGATATCCTAATTAGATTTACAAACCCAGTGGCAGCTTTCAATGGAGGATTGGATGTCTCCTTCAAAAATCCCCCCAAAAGGTTTGGATTACCTGTCTATAAAGTATTCATGACTCTCAAGGCAACATTTGCTGTCTTTTCACTACAGCCAGAAACAAAGCGTCCGGGTACTTAATGTAACCTTCAACTAGTTTTATGATAAAATAAAATAAAAAGTATGGGTTGTAAAAGAAAAAGGGTCTTTAAACTGACATACTGAATAATATTTAAACATTCCATGAACAAAAAAAGTAACAACTGGGTCCAAGCAAAGTTTTATCAAAAACATTTCTTATCATTTTTTCTGTCTTTTTTTAAGATAGTTAGGCTACATGCTCTCTTTTTTCTAAGGATTCAATTAATTCATTAATTCTTCATGTAGTTAGCAGATGGATACATGACGTATTTGGATATATACAATTCAGATAAAATTAATACCTCTCCTCTGCTGCACTACAGAGGGTAATAGCCATTAAAAACTACCTGACATGGGGTCGTACGAGCAGTACTCCAACGCACCTTCATCAATACAGTAGTCTACGGTCGCAGTGACGTCACTGGGGCTCACCGGAGCGCGAGCACAGACTGTCATCCAGGCAGCTCGAAGCTCCGGTGGCCTTTCCTTCCTCGGGAAGAGAAAGAGCGAGGAAGTTGGACTACTTGCTACAGCTACACATCTGTATGAGGGACCTAACACTCACAAGCGTCGCCCTGAACATACATTTCACAGTTTAAAGGATACGAGTCGTAAGTACCGCATCTTTTGTCCAACTTTTGCATTTGTTTTTTTTGACCGAACAGCCAGTCAGGTAGTCAGGTTCAGAGATAGTTTTAAGTGCTTTGCAACAGCTCAACAGTCACGCTGATAGAGTGAGTGTTGTTTCTGTTGTATACTGTGTGTATGACTGTATAATTGAATTTGATACAATTTAATTAATAACAAGCCTTACCTGCATAGTGCACCTGCTCCTGCCAGACTCCCAAAGGAGTTATAATTACCTTTTTTTAAGTGGGTATGTACATTTAGGGGCTACTTGTACAAAAGAGGTCGATAAGGTCTAAATGTATTTATTAAGGATGTTGTTTAGAACATAGGTTACTCGCAAGATTACAGTATGATGGTAAATATTGTTGATTTTTTTTTGCCTTCATGAAATCATAAACGCTTTACTTAAGTTTGTTTATATAAGCTACATTATGTTTGTACTTTATTCAAGGGAACCTTATGACCACAGTCATTGTTTTCACTGTGTTTCTCTTTTGGTTGCTTAATTCTACCTTATCTGACATGTATTTATACACCTTAGCTAAATACGCCTCTTTAAAACCGAAAATCTATTCATCCTGTAGGCCTGTAATGTATAATACATTTTCCATGTCCCATTCGCCTGGCTGAGAACAGGAAACAAGAGGCAGGAAACAGGAGGCGTGCTTTTTGTGTCCCCCTTTAACTCTTTAACTGGTGTCCAGTCAAGTTTAGTTTTTCCTTTTCTCTGTTGTGTCTGTGTTTCTGTGGATATGTGTCAGGATCTCTTCTGCTTCACAAATGATCACTGACTTGTATTTGCTAAGCTTGGATCTCACCTCTCGCCTCCCATTCTGGATTAGGGTCAGACGCTAAGAGGATTGAGGCCTGCAGAGTCAAAGATACTCATCATGAGGGACAGGTCTTTGTTTGCCTACACTCGGTTATGCCTCTGTAGACTTTTAGGTTGAAGAACGTCTCCCTAAGAGATGAAACAGATTGTTTGGATGTCTTTGAAAGTAGAAGGAGAATCCCAAAGCTCCTGGTGCATTGAGCTGGGCTGTGTATAAGAAAGACAGATGTGTAGAACTGAGTTTGTTACAGACTAACGTGACAAAAAGCATGAACTTTGTCTTCATTGTAAAGTTCCAGTTTTAATCAAGATGTGTAGTTATTAAGGCTTTTGAATTGCATGTTGTTTTGAACCTATGTCCCCTGTGGCCTTGCAATAGTTATACTCTGAAGAAGGGAACCACGGATGAACAGAAGTTATCAGTCATCTAACAAAGGCATACAGTTGTTATGATACCAGCATTTTAAACTTTGATATACTTGTAAAAAAGACACACATCTGTAGCACAAAATAATAATCATAATCACCCATATTGGATAATTTCTTGCTTTTAATGACCAGCGTTTTTAAACAAACTTCTGCAAACTCTTTAAATAGTCACCTTCTCTACCCTCTGTTTGTGAGAGACATACATTTGGTAACATAACTTTAGCATCTTCATGAAATGCCAAAAGGACATGAGAAATGTCAGTATTTGCTGACCAATTTGGACCGACAACCGCTGCTCTCTTTCAGACTTCAAATCTTTGGTTCTTTTCAATAATATATCTCGTATAAAATTCAGAGGTTGTATCATTTTAAAACATATGCTATCAAAGTAAAAGTAAGTTAAAGATATCTGACAGGGAGATCGATCTATTCCTCCTCCTTTCCCTTTAAGTTAATGCTTATTTTGAAATGTGTTGAAAATTAGCATGCTGGGTCAACCCTACAGTTATAAAAAAAAATAACTATTCAAATGATCACCACCGGTACTTTGCATATAACATTAAATTAGTGTATACAAATGAATGCTGCAGAATCCCTTTTGTATATCAGCCTTCAGTGACTGGTTTACAAACCTCTGTGTGTAAACAAGACATGATCTGCATTCTAAATAAAAGGTTCAAGAAGCCTTAAGTATATTACTGAAGTAATTTTAAATAATAATGTAATAAATGTGCAATTCTAGATCAAAAAGATTGCATTTATAAGTAGTCATGAATATTTCTTCTCAGTGAATTGTTATGTTGTCCTCAATGGCAGGTCTTTGATGGGTCACATACCCCCTTGTTCTATTGTCAGCCCACACAGGGCGAAGATTTTTTGCTCCTATATTTTATAGGCCATGTAACCATAAACTGAGACAACTGCATCCCTTATATTACATTCATTGTTCATGGAGAAAATGATAACATCCAGCCCTGATTTGCATTTGGAATGAGCTCCAGTGAAGTCATTTACTTTAGATAAGATAGATGGCATTGTTTTGTTTCTGTATACTTATATATTATATATGTTAGATGCAATGTGATTGCATTTGATTAATTGTTTTTTTTTCAACTTTCACTTTTATCTACATTTTTTAATAAGTTATCCATTTTAGCCTGAACTTCTCCGAGTGACTGGAAATATGTTGTGTATTGTGTATTGGCCAAATGTAGGTTTATGGACCATATCACATGATCTTCAAGATGTAGCAGTAAAAGTCTGGTCTGATTGCTCTCACTTGTACTTTTATCAGTGAAAGTGCAAACATGAAAGGTATCTCTTGTTCAGCGAAAAAGGAAATGGGTTGTCTTGGCTTGCAAATAAGTTCTTATGGAACACCACAGAATCACATATTTAGAAAAGCTCTTCAATGTATTGTTTCGTTACAACTTATCCGTAGATATAGTGATCATAAATGTTAAATGATGGAACATCATGCATAAGACATGCATTAACTACGGTAGGTTCAAAAGAGACCATCTCTTGTCTTTTTTTCTGTGTTGGATAAGCCATTGCCCATTGAATTGATGTTCCTGTTAAACTTTAGTCCTTTTGGAACGCTGTATCAGCAACTTGCAGCACCTATCCTTTCCTTGACCCAAATCTCTAAAGCTAATTGGATACTCAAGCATACCAATCCGTACGTTTTACTTGCAGAACCCGTTACATGTTGTATTAAATGCCAAAGAACTGTTAACATGTAAAAACTCACATTTGACTGAAGATGCTCTAAAACAAAAGATTTAGATGGAACTTGTTCTTCACAGTTGGTAATGTTTTTGTCTTCCAAATTATACCCAGATGGTTGGTGACTTAGGAATCTTAAATCAATTTAAGGCTTTGAAATTGGCTTATTTTGGGCTTTAGTTGTGTAACACAGTTTTTGGTTCATCTTCTTTAGCTCGTACACTGAAGAGTCCGGACATACTCCAACAGACCTGAGATCTTTTGTCTTCCTGGGTAGTTTATGTCAGGTCACTGGGGGTTGTGTCGTCTCGCTAGAGATTGCAAGAATCCCTCAGGTGACAACTCCAGTCTAGGCCCAGTTGAAAATCCGCTCTTACAAGATCAGGAGGTGAAGTAACAAGTTAATGAAAAGCGAAGCAGACAGCAGCAGTGGGTCAGGTCCCAATCAAATCTTGCAGACGGCAGAGTAATGCCAAAGTAGATCAGTTATTTCACACACTATTCTATCAATAATTTCTACTATTTAATAAGGCACTGTGTCAAATAAAAAATATTTACCTACAACATTATTTCAAGAGATTAAATGACTGGTAAGGTTATGTTAGGAGTGTTAAATGTTTTGAAGGGATGCATGAAAATGCAAATTATTATCAGTTGCTTAAAAAAACATTCAGCAACACTGAAAAATTGGCCTAAAAGGAAATGAATTAGTTGTTACAGCACATTTCTCTCTTTGCTAAGACTGATTCCAAAACCTAGACTTGAGCATCGATCTATACTGAGTATTTGCTCTGATACCACAGGGCCATTAAACACATATAATTGTTGAAAAACCACTGATTACTTACATTTTGCTAGGTTTGATCATTGATTGTAAGTAAAGATGGGGAATGCTTCTTCACTTCCTCCTATTGTACAAAAAATGAAGTCATTGAAACTACCGCCTGTGATGGGTACTGATATATTGCACTGGTTACTTCACTCGGAGCTAGAGTTGAATGTTAGAGACCGACAAATGGATCATAAAAATAGATTTTACTATAATTAAAGAAGCCATGTAATGTGTATTTTAATTTTACAGTATGAGCCATGTCCCAACAATTAACATGGAGGAGGCTTATGACCTATTCTGCATGCAGTCAGTCGTGGAGCTCCAAATGTTTTGGTTTCAATTTCGGGCTCTGTCATGTTGTCCATCTTTTTATACTGTCTATGTCTTTGACTAACATTATACCTTGAACTAGCACTGCACTGCAGTTGTTTCTCACAAGATAATTTACCTGAATCATTTGATATTCGAGGGGGCTAATACATTGTTTCAGGTGATTAGTGCATTAACTGGCATACATGTAGAACCCTAGTGTAGGGAGTAATACAGGGTATAATCTTTCCTCTGTTGTTACATCACTGAACTTCAACTTTTGTTTGTCAGTTGTGATGGAAAGAGGAACTGTGTAACTATACAAACCTTGGGGAGCAGGCAATGGGACCAGTTTGTTTGAAGTACACCAGTGAAAATGCAAAACTGTACACACTAATTTGCATACATATTTTATAAAACATGTGTGCTTTCTTCCCCTTTTTTGTCTCCTAGTAGTGTGGTCGTGCTGACCGGAGGTAAACCATGGAGGATGGGAAGCCAGTTTGGGCGCCCCACCCCACCGATGGGTTCCAGCTGGGCATGATCGTTGACATAGGAGCCGACACGCTTACCATAGAGCCACTGAACCAGAAGGGCAAGGTGGGTCATCACACTCAGACACACACTTAGACACACACTCACCCTAGCTTTCCACTTACAGGCAAAGTCCAACTTGAATAATGGGTGAAGGTCTCATGCTAGTTCTCCTTTCCGTTGGGTCTGCAAATTCATGGGAGAATTGCACATTCATTAACTGGGTCACATACTTACCATCTTGTTTGCCCAAAAAATCCCAGGAGAGTCCATGCAACAGACACAAATAATAAGTGCACAAGACTTTGTGAGGACTTCTAATGTGAGAAATGAAAGGGCATGTTTCCTGTAATTTCCTCTTACTTGTTTTAAAGTGTGATTTCAGGTAGAAAGGCGTCAGCTTAACAATGTGTAAAATTCGAGAAACATGAGAGACCGCATGTTCAGAGGCATGAATAAATAAAGAGAGCAGCAGCAGGTGTGCTGATAGTGTTGCCTGGCGGGAGAGCTTCTCATTAGGAGGTAAAAGCCACCTGTTACACCTGAGCCGTCGCATGTCCCCAACAGCAAGCAGGCCTCTGATGTTTACAACTAAGTGTACTCTGAATTTGTTTAGTTTGAAGGGTTTTCATGGCAGATAACATATAGACCTTTCTCACCTGTGACATTTTGGCTTGCTACAGAAGTAAAAATGGACAGGTGTCATTCAAATAAAGGAGAATGGTACGTAACGAACTCAGTCAATCATGGCAGTATTGCAATCATCCAGCATGCACAATACCCGGACCCTGAGGCAGGAGCAACTAAATCCAACCATCTTTTTGAATAATTCATTTGAGTATTTTTCCCTATGTTTGACCCATTGATACACACCAATATTTTGTCCATTAAAGAAGCATATTAAAGTGTTCCAGTAAGTAATGCCATTGACTCTGCATGCACAATAACAGCTAAACGAAATATATCCATTCATAATGTCAAACAGAACACCTGAGGTGTCTATTACCAGGTCTGATATCTTCTGGTTCCTCTAAATCATGTGTTTCAAACAGCTTTGTGTCTTTCTGGTTTTAAAAAAAAAAGTCAATTATTAGTATGAATTCCTTGCACTTTCCTAGAAAAAATCTTTATCTTTATCACTCTACAGGGGTTACAATTAAATATATTGTTTTATTGTAAGCAGCAGGCTATATTCCGATTTAACAAATACGATAAAAAATGAAATTGGAACTCCTTCATTCTGATCTCAGCATGTCACCAGTTGCGTGCTGAATCAAAGTTGCATTGAAAATTAGCAATTATCTCAAGCTACTGACAGACAAATGCATACTATTAACACTCTGCACCACTCTAAATGACTCATGAAGATACACATTTATAGCTACACTTCACTGAGTTTAAAGTGAATCTCATTTGAAGTAGTTGTGAGTTTGGAATGAACAGAGGCATAAACTTAGCCTCATTCACTATGTGGATGAAAGGCTCATTGAGAGCCTGTTTTTACTGCGGCGTGGAGCTCATTAGTGCCTCAGCACAACACAACCCTCAGCATGGCCGCCTCTTCTTCTTTGTCATTTTTATTGGTTCGACATCTCTCACATTATTATTATTATTATTGTGTCCAGAAATGAGCCCTGGCACACAAAGCTGTTTCTGTTTATGCTGCCAGCCTCTTTGTGGTAATAAATCATGCATCACAGCACACACTGAGACAAAATTACACATGCAAGCATTTGTCTTATGTGGGGAGTTTATGAATGACTAAACAAATGATCAACATTTGAAAAATCAGCTTCACTGATGTCACTTGCTTTGTTTTTAGAGGCACCATTTATCTATTTACTGGGCCTGTTTCAATGCCAGCAGTAGAATTTGGTTAATTCTAATACGTCATTGAATTTACTGGTTCCTACAAGTTCAGCTCAGACATTGTACCGCACACACCCACCTCATACACTTACTCACTCAGGTGTTCAGATCCAGTTGCTCCCCCACCAAATTATTCATTACCCTGCCATGTCTGCCCTTGTTTCTCTCACAGCCGGCTTGTTCCATTGACTTTATTTCCATTAACTCAGTCTCCTAAAACAATAGTCTGAGAATATCAGTAGCTAACTTAGGATGGGAACATGTCACACCAAACATTTACATGACTGTGATCTTTAAGCATGATGAATGAGTCATGTTTGTGCATGCTTGCTTAGCTTTTATGATGTCTAATTTGTTTACCTGTTTTTGGATGCTAATCAACCTCTGTTTTGTCTCATAAGCTTTTTAGAGAACATGTGGCAAACAATGATTTATCCTGTATATAAAGTTGGCAAGGATAAGAAGAGAGAAATTGTCACTTGGCGCATGTTTGTTTGTCCAGAATATGTCATGCTCTGACTTCATAATGAAAACTCTTGCGTTACAGACCTTTCTCGCTCCGATGAGCCAAGTCTTTCCAGCAGAAGATGATGTAAACAAACTTGTAGATGACAACTGTAAGTGGACTTCCGATTCAGTTATGACAAAACAAATTTAAGGCTTTTTTGTAGCAAGGGCCATTTTCTAAAACATAACTCAATTTTGTCTTGTTATTGTTTCTGTTTTCAGGTTCACTGATGTACTTGAATGAAGCCACTCTTCTCAACAACGTCAGAGTGCGGTACAATAAAGACCACATCTATGTAAGTTTTCTTTATCTGAATTACTCTGCATTCTCACAACTCTAAATCCTTTTGTTAGCTGCTGTTGCAGTCGTTAAAAGTCACATTTATCCGTTTGCATAATAAGGAGAAACAGCAACAGGTTTTAGGACAGACGGAGAGAGGATACTTATCCTCTTCTCCCTGGGGGGAAAGTAGCAGGTGGTAAAGAGGGAAGGCAGGCTAGAAAAGGGTCACAAAGTCAGAGTTGCAAACCCAATCCTGATCCCAACACTCACTAAGGAAATAAGGGACAGCTGGTAGATAAGAAAAGCAAGACAGGGCGACATGTTAAGGTGTGTCACTTAGACTTGACTTAGCTCGTTTTCCTCTCTGTTGTCTCCTATTAGTTAATAATTGATGTGTTTTTTGATATTCTGTTAATGTAATGACACTAATCATACCTGTATGTATGTCTCTTGCAGACTTATGTGGCCAACATCTTGATAGCTGTGAATCCTTACAATGACATCCCCAAACTCTATGGAGCTGAATCTCTAAAGTCGTACAGGGGGAAGTCCCTCGGAACTCTGCCCCCTCATGTGTACGCTATCGGTAAGAGCCCATACCTTCTAATCACTGATGAATAATACTGCAATCTCGAATTAGAAACTGAACTTAAAAAGAGTAACGGTTATACTTGGAACATAATAAAAAGTAATAAGAAGGGCGCCACATGGCCTAGCAGTAAGGTCGTGCCTCATGTATGGAGGATCTAGTCCTCCAAGCCGGCGACCCGGGTTCAAGTCCGACCCACTGTGACAAAGAATGAAGTATACATACTCAACAACACCAACATCATCAGTTAGTTTATAAAGGGCAGTGTGTCCTTACATTGCCACATTATTCCAGTAGCTGGTGTTCCAATGTGGATCCAAGTTTGTTACATACAAGAGAAACTTGTTGCATATTGTGGATACCTTTCAAATACGAAATATAGAGTCATTTAATGTGTTATCTTTTAGGAGGGATTTTCTCTGAATGCTGCTGTGACTGTGTTTGTTCCTGATTGTTGTCTTTGCTTCGTTCAAAGACTCGGCAGGCTGTGAAACTGAATTGCCCTTCTGGGATTAATTAAAAAGTTGTCTGAATCAGAATCGGAATCAAATTGGCATCCTTTGTAGCAGCTCAACCACTACATTTTTGCAAAGCTTTATTAAACATAATATGACCATCATATGATAATCTTTTTTATGTTTTAGCTGACAAAGCGTACAGGGACATGAAGGTCCTCAAGATGAGCCAATCCATCATCGTCTCTGGTGAATCTGGCGCTGGAAAGACTGAAAACACCAAGTTTGTTCTGAGGTATGAGCAACACATGATTTAGGCTGTGTCCATGCTTTTTACTTCCTGTCCTTCATCTTCACTAGATACTGTGCGTTCACATGACATAAAGTCGTGTTCAAATTGGTCAAAACAGCCTTTAGTTCTTCATTATTGTCAATGCAAAGAAAACATCTGTTGAGCAGCTGCAGCAGCTCTGCAAGCGAAAGCTTCTGTTGAAATCTTTACTGTTTGACTTGTTGATTTGGTTTTGGTGAGTGTGTTTGAAGTGATTTAATCCTCTTGTGATTTACTTTATATACTTATCATTGTTGATGTCATTGGTATCTAATATCCTCCTCATCCTGCAGATATCTCACCACAACGTATGGAAGTGGCCAAGATATTGACGAGAGAATTGTAGAAGGTATTCTTTCACATTTATAAGACATGAAAAACATCAAATACTATTAATAAAGATATATATTAATGTTGTGAGTTTAGTTTAATCCTTATTGTTTTTGTTCCATTTCGAATATTAGCCAATCCCCTCCTTGAAGCCTTTGGGAATGCAAAAACAGTCCGGAATAATAACAGCAGTCGCTTCGGGAAATTTGTAGAAATCCACTTCAATGAAAAGGTAATCAGGGATCACTGATTCAATTCTGGATTGGTCTATAAGCAGCTGTGTGTCCAGCAAGATTTGTAAAACGTGATTCTTCTCCTTTGACACCAGAATGCAGTTGTGGGAGGATTTGTGTCGCATTACCTGCTGGAGAAATCAAGGATTTGCATGCAAAGTAGCGAAGAACGGAACTACCACATCTTCTACAGGCTGTGTGCAGGGGCGTCCGATGACATAAAGAAGAGGCTGCACCTGGACTCTCCAGACAGCTTCAGGGTCAGTGGGCTTAGAGAGATGCAGTCTGCCGGATCAATATCTCTCAGTAAAGAGACATTAGAGAAACAGAAATCAGCATTTTGAAGCTAATTTCACTTGGAGTTATTTTGTTCTGTGAAAGCCAACTGGATGTCACATTCATTTCTTTTTATCTTTCAGTCCTCCCAGGGATTTTCAATCCCCTCAAACAAAATATTTTACAATTGAAATCCTTCTTTCAAATACAATCATAAACCCAGCACTTGCAAAGTCAGAGACCATAAAGGTGTTTTCCCCGGCCCTTGTTTTCTCCACACCGAGTGGAACAACAAGCAGCTCAAGCTGTTCCTTTAGATGTTTATCACGCTGTCATTACGTATCAGGTCCCTGAGGTGACACCCACATCAACAGAGGCAATTACTTCATGTGATTCACCACTAGTCAGCTGTGGAGCAATATCAGAAGACAGCAAAGTGAATCTTATAGATACTGAAAAAAATAGATTGTAATGTATTAAAATACTAATTATGTTTGAATATTATTAAGCTAATTCTTCTCTATTACAGTACCTGAACCGGGGATGCACCAGATACTTTGCCAGTAAAGACTCTGATAAACAGATCATGCAGAACAGGAAGAGTCCAGAGGTAATGTGATGATCGGTCTTCACTCAATCTCAATCGATCTTTATTTGTATACCGCCGATTCACAACAAATGTAATCTCAACACACTTTACGAAAAGCAGGTATAAAACCGTACTCTGTCACTCCAATGCAGTACATTCTTTATCTGGACACACAACATTAGTATGAGAACATTACATGTCAAAGAGCAAAGGCAGTGACATGGTGTTAATTCTTTCATAGTCATCTGCCTTTGCACTGAAAGTTTCTAGATTTAATTGATTGATTGATTATTTTTAGATGTTCCAGTCCTGCTTTTTACCTGTTCTTTTTAAACTAGAAGTATCTCATTGGTCCATTTCCTGTCATTGTTTTTGAGTGTTTTATTTTAGAATTTGAAAATGTAAACATTATCTTATGTAGATCCTGTATAAAAACGGAAAGCATCTCTGGTATTGATAAGGGTGTGCTCATAGAATCAATAAACAGCACCTAAGTAGTGGAAGTTTATGTAAGCTGTGAGGTTGTTAAGAACATTACGAGTTAATATGTTGCTAATGAAATCATTGTACGTCTGCCTGTCCTTCCTCATGTCTGTTATGTAGGACAATAAGGTGAATCTCCCTTCTCTTAACACAGCTTTGTGCTTCCTGCCCTGATCCTGTTTGTTTCCTGACGTAAACTCTGACACGCTCAGGTTTACGTGCTGCTGTGTGTAGTCCAAACAGGAAATCAGAGTGCATGCTTCCTTTTTTCCCCGCATGTGTCTGTAGAGCTTGTGTCGGGTTGGGGCTGTTTGATGCTTGAATAGAAATGTACTAAGTGTGTTTGCTTATTCAAGTCGTATGATACAAGGCTGCATAATTATTCTATAATTCCCCGGGTTAATGAAGCAGAATTGTAGTAAGAAGATCAACTTTATTAACAAATTAGACCGATGAAGGCCACAAGCTGAAACGACCTCTATAATTCCTCGGGTTCACAGTTAATATTTGTTTATAAGACATCGCTCAGTAGAGGGACCCTTGAGTGATCTTCTCTCTAACTGTATATTCTACATAAATAATTAATTATGCAGCCCTTGTTCATTACACATCTATACTGCTATTGCCACGTTCTTCTGATGTCTTCATCCCTGAGTTATCCCTAGATTCTTTGTTTTGTCTGATTTTTGTTTGACAAATACAGTTTGTTTGAGGGCATATAACAAACTGTAGCAGAGCAGCCATAGTTGGTAGCATGCTGTGCTTGCAGTGTGATGGTGGAGGTTCTTTGAACACATTCATGTTGAATATTTTTGAAGTCTATCAAAGTTAAGTGTGGGCTAAATCATTAAAACGCTCTCTCGTGCTGTAGCATCTGAAGGTGGGCGCTCTGAAGGATCCTCTTCTGGACGACCAAGGAGACTTCAACAGGATGTGTGGGGCCATGAAGAAGATCGGTCTGGATGACACTGAGAAGCTGGACCTGTTCAGGGTGGTCGCTGGTGTTCTGCATCTTGGCAACATTGACTTTGAGGAAACAGGGAGCTCCTCAGGTCAGTACGATGCTGTAACAACTAATCATTTTAAATCTTTTTTAAAAATTAAAAATAAACTGCTACAGAGATAGATTTCTCTGTCTCCCTGTTTCTGGCTTATCGTCTCTACAGTCAAAGTCTCTGTGGGTTCAATAAGTAAACCTGCACAATGGAAAATAAATGATCTTGCACTTCTTAAGAACTAAATGTTATATGATGGGGAATGTTTCAGGTGGTTGTGTCCTGAAGAATCAGTCCGGTCAGACTCTGGAGTACTGCGCTGATCTGCTCGGCCTGGACAAGGATGATTTGCGTGTCAGTCTCACAACCAGAGTCATGCTCACAACAGCAGGGGGCGCCAAAGGAACAGTTATCAAGTAAGCATTGAATTCACTGATCCCTGTGCAACTTCTTTTAAAAAAATGTTTTTGTTGAGACAACACGATCCTCTTACTTTACTCAGTGGTCACAGTTGCTGTTGGCGGGATAATTTAATCTTGTAACAGGTGCAGAGAGTTGATGCAATGTCTTAAACTACCTAATAATACTGGACAGAGATAAACCAAGTATAATTTAACTGATGTAGGCAGAAACAAAGCTGTTGTTGTTTACATTAAGAGGAAATATTTAGAGATCTCTTTTGTGTAAAATGATGAGATTAAATACTATCATTTAAAATAGCCTTTTTTTTCCACGACCTTAAGCTTTCTACTATTTCTTGAGGGGATATTTTTCATAGTTACACTTCACTGCATAAAATGTGGTGCAGAATTGTCACTGTCCCTATGTATGTATTTTGGTGGTGATGGAGCCAGGTTTGATAGATTAATATTTAAGGAGGGCCAGATGCCGGCCTGGCCTGGAAGTGTTTTCTCCACATTAATAATGCAACCCGTATCTAAGGAGGCAGGCGAGCATGGCTGCGGTACAGTAAAGGGCCCCAGCGTCTGGGGAGCAGGTGGTGCGAAGGGGGCGGGGGGCTGGCATTGTCATTAAGGCCCAGACAGATCCACCCCTACCCCTGTGAGGCTGAGGGTTACAGAGGAGGTGGTGGAGACGATAGCATCAGGAGTGAGTCCCTATCAAGTTTGAACATGTAAACACTGCAATGGATAAAAATGCCTCTTACTTCGATAAAATGTAAGGATCACATGTGTTTAAAAATACTAAATCTAAGACTGACTAAGGTCATAGTGAGGTGGAGAAAATACAGCCTATTGTCAGGCTGAATGGGGTGCCTAACTTTTGGATTGGTGGTCTGGTCTGTTTTGCATTTTTTCTTTTTTAAGGAGAACTGGTCGCTATGAATATCAAAAGAAAAAAAGTCAGTAAGGATCATTCATATCAAACAACGGACCTTTTATTTTAAATTCACCTTTCTCCCAGCTGAGACAGCGAGGCTGAACTCTGGGTCTCTTTGGAACTGCACTTTGTCCTTACGCTCAACCCCTCTGAATGATTAAAATTGAAGGTGTGTCAAAGCGCCTTAAGGGAATCACGTAGAGTTCAGGGTTCACATTTTAGTTTTAATACCTCATCTTTGGCCCAGAGACCCTAATTTAAAAAGGATGGCATAGCTTTACAAAAGAGGTCAGACGGGGAATGGCACTATGCGGCAAAAAAAAGTCACATCAACACAGCCAAAGTTTTGCTGCCGCATGAAAAATGGGCTGATTGGAATAAAAATAAAAAGAGGGAGGTTTGACAAGAGGCTAGCTTGTCCCAGTTTCGGACCGTCTCTCACTGCCCCACTTTGTGTTTCCCTCCAGGGTGCCTCTGAAGGTGGAACAAGCAAACAATGCCCGTGATGCCCTGGCCAAGGCGGTGTACAGTCGCCTCTTTGATCATGTGGTGAAAAGAGTCAATCAGTGTTTCCCCTTCAAGACCTCCTCCAACTTCATCGGGGTGTTGGACATAGCTGGGTTTGGTAATGAAATGCAGTTAGTGTTCAAAAAAATGTTCATGTTCCAGTTAAACTTAATTAAATAGACTTAGCATGAGTATAAATAGGAAAATATCCTACATCTGTTTTTTTTTAATTCCTTCTTATAAAGAGACACTTGTCTGTGCGGCTTGTTTCGTAATATAAGTATCCAAATGCATACACTCACATCATTACCAGTGCTCTTACTTGAGAATTAATTTCCCCAGGCTGCCGTGTAATTAAGCACAGGCTTTGCAAAAAAATCTTCATTTTAGAAAATTAATTGAAAAATGTTTTTTTTCTGCTTCTCCTATTTTTTCCTCCTTGTAGAGTATTTTGAACATAACAGCTTTGAGCAGTTCTGTATCAATTACTGCAACGAGAAACTGCAGCAGTTCTTCAATGAGCGTATCCTAAAAGAGGTGGGTGAGCAGCATGTGGATGCAAATGATTTCTTTAATTTTGAATCCTTGTAAACCTGCCATGTCATGTGAGTCCAAACTTTTCTGACTCTTTCATAACAAGACAGGAGGAAGAGATTGGCTACTCCGTCTTACCGTCTCCGGTTTCTTACTTATATTTTCCCCTCGTCTCTCCTGCTCTTTCTCATTAGAATGCTAATTTCTCAAGGGACACGATGAGGCTTGTTTCTCTCCTGTGATCTCTTAACGTTATTCTGCTCCAAGGTCTCCAATTAATGCAACACGATTCTGGTTAAAGCCTCTTTCTAATTATCTGAACTGTCTGTTTTTCAGTTTGAAATCTTGTGTTTGTTTTTTAACTAAGATGATTGTCTGAAACCACTCAGACAATTATGAAGCAGTTGTACATCAGGGAAGTTTGAAACATGTTTCCATGTCTGTGCAGGAGCAAGAGCTGTACCAAAAGGAGGGGCTGGGAGTGAATGAGGTGCATTATGTTGACAACCAGGATTGCATAGGTAAGTCTCTTAGTGAGTCCTCCTGCTAGCACCCTGTTGACCCTCAAACTCAGTAAGTTTTTTAAATGTCACTACTTTCAAAAGTTTCTCTGAAAAAGTAAAACTTCAAAAACAAATCTTGGCATTGCCTTCTAAAAGGAAGGGGAAAATAATATGTGACTTTAATTTATCTCATGTTAAAGCTAATGAGATGTCTGCTTTCCTCTGACCAGACTTAAAGGTAGACATGTAGGAGTTTGTGTTCATGTGCTGGCATAATAGTTGACCTTTGGAAACAGGATAGTCCAATCACACCCAGGGACATCATTAAGATGAAGTGTTGCCTTTGAAGACTTGTGTTGCAAAACAAAAAACGACGGACAGCGCGTGTCCCTCTGTAGCGCCTACACACACACCAAAAGCATTTGAGTTTGGTTCAAATGGAACATCGGCTCACCCACATTCATTTGGGCTGTTCCTTCTGCTCGGGGCCACACGTCAGAGCAACGAGACTACACCTGTCAGGGGGACAAAAATACCAACTTCTCATTATTGCAGACACAAGCATATCCATGTGTCTGAAGGGAGCAAGCCTAATGAGGTTTTGTGGGTTTTATGGCCTTTCTTTGTGCAAAGAGAATCCAGAGAAATAATAACCCCTTGTTTGGGTCGTCTGTCCTCAAGTGTTTCCTAGCATTAATAGGATGAAGTAGTCAGAGTATCAAGGTGAGGCAGTTTGATTTGTATTTCAAAGGCTGTGATTATTCCGGTGTGAGGTTAACTGACAGCCATGAATAACATTTATGACTTGCAAATGACCGTTTGGGTTGGCCATTAATTCATTCATCAATCTTCAGGATTTATGCACAGGTGCTTGTTCATGTAGATTTTTTTTTTTGTTCAGGAGGTCCTTGGCTATTAGACTGTATTGCAAACACAGGATGCAATATGAATAATTCAGATGTTTGGCTAAATGAGGATCCTGATGAACATGTTTTTTGTGCTTGAATATTCAGAACCAGAAACAGTAAACAGGAGGAATTTCCAATGAGTGTCAAAGTCAGAAGCAGTTTCTGTGTGTGTGTTTTAAAAAAAAAAACGTCTCTGTGAAAGGCCACTGTGATTCCCTCCTTACCGCTCCTTGAAAACCTAAACAGAGATTCAAATATTTTATTGTTATTCCCAAACATGCCCTGACGCATTCAATGAAACGTACGTGTGTAAATATAACTAGTTCTGACATGTTGCGAAGAAGTATTTCACATTTTGGCACAAACCTGTGACATCTTTTGGGGATATACTTTTAATACTAGTGCTTCACCGCACTCCACCATGAATCACTATAATGTTGCTTATACATACATGATGTTCTGTTTTTAGACCTGGTGGAAGCAAAGCTGGTGGGAGTCCTGGATATTTTGGATGAAGAGAACCGTCTTCCTCAGCCCAGTGACCAACACTTTGCTTTGGCTGTTCACAGCAAACATAAAGACCACTTCAGACTAACGGTCAGACCTCTTAAGCTGTGTTCTCTTTCCCTCTCCCTCCCTCCCTTCCTCTCTCTTCTTTCACCCTGCATCTCATTTTCGAAACCAATTCAAAGGCGTTGCAGGCATCTCTCTGCTTCTGTCATTGTTTTCTCTCCAGTATTCTGCTATTATTCTCCCTCTTTGTGCACTGAGGCCCTTCTAAAAGGGACGAGGCAACAATACACTTTAGTTTGTTTTTTTTATCATTGTGATCATTTTTTACCGTGCCTGTGTGTAACAGTAGTTTGGTGAATGACGCACAGTCCCTCCCTCTGTCTCTGCCATTGTCATTATTGTTCCTCACTCTGCCTGTGTCTCTGCAAGCATGAAATCCTTTTAGAAGTGCAGCCTTGACACCAATTCAAGTTTAAGATTAGAGGTGGCTGGCTGCAGCTTTACTCTACTGCAGGAGGAGTTATAGCTCAAATAAAAGGTTGTTCTGTCCATTTAATATGGTGAAAAACATTCATCTTAATCTAAAGTGCCTGAATATGCTGTGATATGGCATTTCTCATTTACAGTTTCCACTCTTTAAAGATGATTTATTATGGTTCCTGATGAAGCTAAAGGAGTCTGGAAATGTTAGGTGCTATTGTTTTTTTTTGTACCCTGAACCATAATGTTAGTCATGGATTTTTTTTTTTTATCAATTGGCCCATGTGAGATGAATGTGGCATTAAAACATAAATAAGTAAATGTGTTTGGTTGTTATTCCTCCTGTGTATCAATGCAAGTAAACATGGTAAATTACTACAAATAACCCATCCACAGCCTGTGAGATTTTGTCTGTATTTATGACATAATTTCAAGCTTTTCCGCTGGATTTCTCTGCAAGTCATTGATCCGAATGTTTCACGCTCCAGTCCAGCCATCCTCATTCAATAGTGGTGTGGATAAACACAATTCAGCTGTAGAGATGGTGATGGATTGGATGAGAGTGAAATCAATATATATGTGTTTTAGCACTGTCATTAAATCTGATTTGCTTTCTTCCCGTCCCACTTAGGTTCCTAGGAAGTCAAAGTTGACCATTCACAGGAATCTGCGGGATGACGAAGGCTTTATCATCAGGCACTTTGCTGGAGCGGTCTGCTATGAAACGGTACTTTATAACATAGATTTCATTATACAGAGCTGTTAGAGCGGGGTGGTATTAGAGATTAGAGCTTTTTTTTTTCTTTTTTTTTCACCAAAAAAGGCTGTTCAAATAAGACGGGGGAGAATCTAGCAGCTAAAGCAAACTAAATCTTAATCACAGATATGAAGCCTTGAACTGTTTATTCTGTTAAGCATTATTTAAGGTATCTGTAAAATTTCAGAATGTCTGTCATCCTTTAAAGTGTTGCATTACTTAGTAAACACTTCAAATGTGTTAAATGATTTACTGATCATCAAGCTATTTGGTGTCATTTTGTCATCTTCTATTAATCAACTACCAGATTTATTGATAACTAATTACAGCTCCAATACATTTCACTTATTGTACAATGATACCAGCAGTATGGCTCACACATGCTTTAATTATGTGATTTGAATGGAGAAGGGACTGAGGCATCCATTTGTTTTTTGCATTTTCTTACATTAGTAAAAATGTTGCCCGTGCCTACATGTGTTTTTTTACATGTGTGTGTGTCCATAGACTCGTTTTGTGGAGAAGAACAATGACGCCCTGCACATGTCCTTGGAGAGTTTAGTGAGTGAATCCAAAGACAAATTTGTTCGGGAGCTGTTTGAGAACTCCAACACCGCCAAGGACTCCAAACAGAAAGCGGGCAAACTCAGCTTCATCAGCGTTGGCAACAAGTTCAAGGTCAGGGCGTCTGTCTGACAGTCTGTTTTTGTATGCTCATGAAATATCCCTGAATTCAGTACGATTAAATATGACTAAAAAAATGAGTTCAAATTTCAACAGAGCTTTTTAATTTCAGTATTGTCACAACTATAAGAAAATATTTAATGATTTTCCTGCTAATTTGTTCCAACTTTATTTCCCCACAGGCAAACACTTAATAATGAATGTTATAGTAGATTCTCATGTACTTCATTGTAAGACGGATGTATAAACAATTTGGATAGCTCTATTTAATATTAGATCATTTTCCCAACTGAAATTGTACAGTGTGCATTACAAATTAAAAAATACAAATTCTCACAAAAATAAAACAATAACAAGAGGTTCGCAAGAAGATTTCCCTTGTTGAACTGGCTTCTTGTTAATGTGTTCATGTAACATGTTCATGCTGAACTGTATGTGTATACATAAACATTCACAGACACCTTGTTTTTAACTCTTTGAAGAGATATTTTCTTATTGGTTATTTAATTCCTTGGCATGCAAAAATGTCCCCAAGTTCCCCAAGACTCTGCTGCCTGTCCTCTTCAGTTCAACAGTTATATGCTCATTTTGGAAAACTATGAATTATCTTCATGTTTAAACAGTATCACCAGGTGACTATGGTCCCATAGAGTAGATTTAGTGAATAAAACAAATCACATAATAATCATACTTCACCCAGAAGTCATATATAAAGCACCTTGGATTTCCTTGTTAAAGGTGTCTCTGTCCTTGCTCGACTGAACTGTTTCCCTCTTTACTCACCTGTGACAAAGATGTATGACACTACAACCTAATCTCAGATCTATCTGGGTTATCTTCTTCACAAACATTAACAACAAACCATGAAATGCTTCCTTCTGTCCTAAACACACAGACTCAACTGAACCTGCTGCTGGAAAAACTTCGAAGTACTGTGAGTAATATTTTGTCATTTGTAACTTCAACTTCACATTTTTTAGAAAACTTCTTTGCTTTCATGCTCACAATCAAGATAAAATGACTAACCTTTTAAAGTACAGAGAAGCATTGGAATATATTTTTGCTGCAGAACTATTACAAACCAAAGGATAGAGAGCAGGCAAAGATTGAGAAGTTCTGTGGTGAGACTAGTCATTTTATATTTCTTTCTTGCAGGGCTCAAGTTTTATTCGCTGTGTCAAACCCAACCTGAAGATGGTCAGCCATCAATTTGAAGGAGCTTTGATTCTCTCGCAGCTGCAGTGCTCAGGTAGGACTCAGTGTGCTGTGACTCAATTGTGAGTGAAACTCATGGTCAAACACACTGTTCTTATTTAAATAAACAATATTTCAGTGTGGGTTTGTCCTTGTTCAGCACACTGAGCCTTTCACTGTGAAGACTTTAAGATTCCTGAATCATTCAGATGTTTTTGTCTATGTTGCACCTGCACTTGAGTCATGGGCTATTATGGAAGTAGAAGTGTTTGTGTTGCTATACAGTGATTAATGAATAATCTTCCAGTCCATGCACACAGCTTATTGAAGCAGAAGTTAGCATGGTGCTGCAACACACGTTTCAAAGTAATTACATCAAAGTAACATTTGGCTTTCATGAAGGCTATGGTAATTTTTTCACTTCTATAGACACGATCTAAGCTCATTTTCATACACACAAATGAACACATTAGCCTTTGGTTAGGTACTTGTAAGACATGAAGCATAAGATTCAGTGTTTAGAGACAGATTATCTCTTTAAATGTAAAATGTTCCTCTGATAAATGAAGTGTACATTTATCAGTGAGTTGTAACACCTCAATCATATTCTCTCCGTCTGTTTCTCGTAATTAGGCATGGTGTCAGTGTTGGACCTGATGCAGGGGGGTTTCCCCTCCAGAGCTCCCTTCCATGAACTCTATAACATGTATAAACAGTACATGCCTGACAAGCTCACACGCCTGAATCCACGACTCTTCTGCAAGGTAGGCTTACATAAATGTATTTTTTTTCTTCTTCACTGGATAAATAGGAAATCTGTTAAATGACTAAAACAATCTAAACCAATTAGGTGTTTAAAAAAGCCTTGAGCCACATTGTCCTATTTAAGAAATGATGAGCTAACAAACAGTTTTGTGCTCTACATTTGTAACCACATTTACAATGCTGTGTGACTAAAGGTAATGTGTTCCTCTGTAGGCTTTGTTCAAAGCTCTGGGCCTAAACGACATTGACTTCAAGTTTGGATTGACACGAGTGTTCTTTCGCCCTGGAAAGGTACAAACAAGTCAATGAATGACACATGTGATGTAGAACTCAATATATCATGAACATCTTTCAAACTAAGAGCATCAAAGTTTGATTAGTGTTTTTCTCTCTGTTTGTAAATCAGTTTGCAGAGTTCGACCAGATCATGAAGTCTGATCCAGACCACCTGGCAGAGCTGCTGAAGAAAGTCAACACGTGGCTGTTGTGTAGCCGTTGGAAGAAGGTTCAGTGGTGCAGCTTGTCTGTCATCAAACGTAGGTTAAAGGAGTATAAATGAAATTATTGAGATCCTTCTGACGGCCAACATCAATTCATTAAATGTTTTAGAATAGATCATTTAACACTCCTACATGTAACATTGTCTCTGCATGGCTTCCCAAACAGATGGAGACACCGAATTTCATAACTTCTTTTTTTCATTTTAGCTATTTCTGAAAAGAAAGAGTCCAATTTGCCCTTACAATGAAAAATAAGCTTCATCAAATGAGACTGCATCAATCGGATTCAAAATCAGTTATTGAATAAATGTTAGCAGCATAACTTATTTGTGTTGGCAAACTTTTCTCACTTTGCAGAGGTCGACTTTGTCATTTCCTGACAGTTTATAAAACAACTCTGATAGCTTTACTAAATCATATTTCACACTTTCCCATTCATTCTGAATATTGAAAGCAGCAGCCTGCAGCAGTATGGAGAAGTACTCTAAAAGCAGTTCCTCGAACCATTACATTGTGTGTCAAGTTATTGATTTCCACCAAATAACAAAGTGCAGGCTTCTGCTTATTTGTGTGAAAGCATCACATGAAACTACATTAGAGTTAGAACAGAACGCTGCCTCTGCGTGATTTGTTGACCTGTAACCTGAGGAAATGTACGTCTCCACCTTATTATCACAGTGTTGTATCTGATTTCTATTATCACTTTACTTGTCAATGTGTAGTAGCCATTATCGCCGTCAACTCAAAGCTGTATCATAATTTTTTTAGGTACATGTTTATGCAGATCATATATGAATTTTAAAAATCAATTTCTACATTTCCATCATATTTGAATAAAAGAGGACATTATTGAACTTCTCGGTATTTGCAGATGAGCATCTCAATGCGTCAGAGAACAATGAAGTATGCTGTGCAAATGCAAATTATTTATTTTAGATTTTTGCATTTCCTTTAATTGAGAGACTAAGTTTGAGTAGAAACAACATGAGGGGTTAGAGAAATAGGGAACGACAATGTTAGAAGTCCCAGAGCACATTCAATCAGGGGGGAAGTTTCAGTTCATGTTCAGAACTTGAACCCCCCTAAAGACGACTTAAAGATCTCATTAAGTCTTTGTGTGAATCTTTTTCTTTACAGTTCGCAACAAGATGAGTTACAGAGCTTCGGCTTGCATCAAGATTCAAAAGACCGTCCGCATGTGGTTGTGTAAGAAGAAGCATAAGCCCCGGTGAGTCTCTGCCTAGCATTTGTCCTTAACTAACACAAAGACACACACAGACAGACAGACAGACACACACACACACACATACAGAGAGAGACACACACATGCATGATTTTACACCTTCTTCCTCTCTGTCTGTGCCCTCTGCTCTCGTATCTTTTCATTTCACCCTGCACCCTTTGCGTTCTTTCTCTTTAAACTGATTCATGCTTGGTTGGTTTTGATGGCTTTCTCACATTGTGAATTTAGGAGTTCAAATCCATCTCGAAAGTCATCTGTGGAGAAATGATGTCTCACTGTACTGCTCGGGAAAATACAGCGTGTCTTTCTGTATTGAAGTTGCATTTGGAAAAATGGCTCTGGTAAAAGCAGCTATCTGTGTCAGACACTTTGAGTGACAGAATGTGTGTGGATGACAGAGGAAACGTTTGATACCAACAGACACACATGATCATCTTATGTACTTCAATATGGAGGCTGTTATTTTTTAAGATTTATATATCCATCTTTCATGACAGCTAAGGACAATGTTTGAAATCTGTTGAAAAAAGTTTCATTGTCCAGGTTTCAATGAAACGCTCACTACAGGGTATAGCTTGGCAATCACAGGGCGATTCAGAGCTGTAAAGGAGCACCCAAACGTCTCTCACCAACTTTACAGAGCGGCAGGAATAGAAGGGACGAGGGAAATGAGAACATTTTGAACACAATAGAGCTTTCTTGCAAAGTTTTTGCCAACTGTGATCCAAAAACTCACCTGGCAGCATCTTTACATGTCAATTTGGATACAAAGATCCTCAAGCTAACAGCTAAGAGCAAAGTTAGAAGATGGCTAGTGAAAGTTTGTAAACTCAAATCACATTTGAGCAGAACACTATAATGTGCGCCCCTGTGTTTAAGATAAGTCCTCAAAGATGTCTACAGGACGTTATGTTACATGAATAGATTTTTAATGGAAATAAATGTAGTAATTTTAAGTTGTAGAAAACTCCTTATGGTCTATTTGTGTAAGACTGTATTTTTCCTGTCTCTCGTAGTATTGACGGTATGGTGAAGGTTCGTGGCCTGAAGAAGCACATGGAGCGATTCAACGAGGTGGTGAACGGGCTAAAGGAGGGCAAGCAGGAGATGGCCAAAAAGGTCCAGGAGCTGGCTGCCTCCATAGATGCTCTGTCAGCAAAGATAAAGGTGAGTCATCAGGCCTGACTGTGTTCCCCTCTGTCTACCTGTACAGCCATAGGATTATTTCTCTATTGATTTTTTTTTAAGCTGCTTAGCCATCAGTTTGCTTTTTTTGAGCATGGTTAATTGTTAAGGAAAGAGTATACTTAAGACGTTTTTCTTTTTGAATGTTTGAATCTGAGGAAGAGCACAAACATTCCTTTAAACAAGTCAGCATAGGATTTATATGTTTCTCTTCTACAATCACACCTGTAGCTCCCTGCCAGTACCAGGCTGTCCTGTTGTTCACTGTGGCTTTTCTGCAGCGGGCCCACCCTTCTCTCTCTCTCTTTCTCTCTCTCTCAATCTCACAGAATCAATATTTTCAATCACCACAGGATAAAAGGCTACGTGAAGAAAAAAAACCTCTCTGACAACATAATGTAGTGGAGCTGTTTTTGCTAAATTATCCAACATGCTTAGTGAAATTCCTGCTCTCCTTGTGCAATAAACAGTCACCACAAACACTTCCACCAGGCATCTAAATTGTTTGCTGTATATCAGCACCTGAATGCAATCATCTGGTTGTAGATAGGTTCCTCAAGGTTTCCTGATTGATGATGATGATGCACATGCGACTCCTGACCCTGCCAATCAGCCTCTCTTTCTTCCTTATGCCCCTCTGTTAGCCTATCAGCATCCCAACTGTGGACACTCATGGCATTCTGAGTGCTTATAAATTCCTCCTGGCATGACATCTCCTCTTGAATAATGCATGAGGTGACAACGGCTGTCATTCAGACTTCAATACGTCGGGGACAAGGCCTTGTCATGTGACCTCTCTGTGTCAGACTCCTTCTGGTGAATCTTCACTATCTGGTGACCTCTTCTCCTCTCGTTGATTGTGTGTTGTGTAAAGTGGGCAATTCAACATTTTGGCTGTCATGTGCAAGTGACAGGCACTGTGCCAGTCATTATTTTGCCTGGTTACCACATGGATAGGTTGTGCCATGGTCGTGGTTTCAAAACACTACACACAGTGTTTTGAAAAACGTCCATACATTAAGACACATTATTCATAACTGAAAGCCTGTGTGTGTTAATTGCTAAACATTGCCACTGAAATATCACACTCGGTTAACAATCTCCTGAACTGTGGAGACACATGTAACCAATCAGATCACACAGAAGTCGGAGCTTGAATACAGGAGTTAGGTTTGCTTTTTTGTGTGCACAAAAATCTGGAACAATTTTGAAGTAGGAGGACGAGGAAGAGGAGCAAGATGAGAAAGAGGCTGAGGAGAAGGAGGGTAGTCATTTCAAAAACTTTTTTTATTCAATAGTGAAAAACTGTAAGATTATAATTCATTGATCAGTATTTCTGTTTTAAGTGACCATCACCGGCCACTCTGGTGTTCTTCTTTTTCACTAGTCTACATTGATGACCTGGAAAGAGATTGACACTGAGTACCAGGGGCTGGTGAAACGCTCCGAGCAGCTGCTCTCCTCGATGCAAAAGAAGAAGCAGGAGCAGGAAGAGAGCGAGAGGCTGAAACACATCGAGGAGGAAATGGAGAAAGAGAGGAAGAGGAGGGACAAAGAGGAGCAGAGGCGCAAACAGGAGGAAGCGGACAGGAGACTGTAAGTTAGAGCCGGGGAACATTATGAGGAAAGATTTTGGCATGTGCTTTGTTTAAAGTATGAAAAGTGACTTGTTTGTTATTTGTTTCAGTTAAGTGATTTTCTTCTTACATTTCAGGAAAGCAGAGATGGAGATCAAGAGAAAGCTGGAGGAGGAGGATAGAAAGAAGAGGGAGGGGGAAGAGAAAGTGATCCAGGTTTGGAGCCTCCCAAAATGTAGTTTTTTGACTGTTGTTTCACTTCACTGCAACAACAAAAAAATCAGCCAGGCAGAAATTCAAGAAAGCCCTCAAGAAAACCCAACCATTATTAGTTTGAATCTCATGTTGTATACACACTTACCCTCTTTTCAAAGACGTTCTACTGTTGATACATTTAATTTTTAGTTGTAAATATATTAGAAACACATGGCTCCCTGAGGTTTGTTCTTAGTCTTTTGTTTAACCCTAATGAGGTAACTGACCACTCCACCCCTGCAGTGTCTTAGTGCTCATACCCTGATATTTTAATTACATCCAAGCAAGATAGCTCCCCAGACTTAATCCTAATCCTAGACTAAGTGGGACCTTCATTCAGTCATTTTCAACAGTATCAAGGTCTATATTGTTGCTTGAAGAATACTACATTTCTCATTTTTTTATATTTAAAGTTAAACAAATAGGCCTAAAACCACTTGTCAGGAAATAAATGGATCAGATTGATCAGTAGGTGCAACAATTATTAATTATTTAATTGTTTAAATAATATTTTGAAGAAGTTAAAGCAGCCAACATTGTGTGTTTCCACCTTCAGGATTATGTGTTGTTTCTCTGACTTTCTTAAGGGTTTGGCAAGCACTGTTATTCAAGCAACGTTGTCTGACCTACGACCTTTTAGAAAACACTAAAGCAGTTGTATCATTGAGAATGTTATTCCATAATAAAATACATTGATTAAGGGTCAGAATTTTTAGTTGCTCCCCAAGACAACAAACAAAACAAATGTTTGGTGGTGTCACATAAGAAGTCGCTCGACAAGCACACATGGCCCTTAGGTTTTCTCTTAAATATTTAAAAATACAAAAAACAACTCACAACAGCATCATAGTATGTAAATATGAATGTCCTGTTTCTTAAAGTTGATTTTTGCACAGCAAAATCCTGATCCTATAGTAGGATCTTATAGCTTCCACTTCCTGCTTAGTTTCTCATTTCTAAACGTACTTATCTGTATGTGCATTATCTTTTGTTTTCATGTCAAGCCTCCTACTCTCATCTTCACCGAGACACCTTTATCCACCTCTGTCTTTTTACCTTTCATCACACTCCACTCATCCACCTGTGACATGCACATCACACCTTCTGTTTATCTTTAGCCTTTTTTATTCACCCATGACCTGTTAGACAGTTGCATTTGTCCGATTTGTTCCTTTCTTTCTAGCAGTTAGACAGTGGACACCAGGCTGTCACAGGCCACATGTTCCAGTAGACTCTTTGTTTGTGTATCCACAGCTTTGAGGCTGAGAGCTGCAGCAGTAAACTTTCTAAGGTTTTCTGCTGTGAGTTCCACTGCATTTTATTCTGTTGTTTTGCGTCAAAAGTCAAGTTCTGCACTTTCTTACTCTCTTTAACCCTTTCAACCTCACTTTACTTTTTCTACAACATCTAGATTTCAACACTGGAGTATTTATATTTTTAGAGGGTAGCACCACTAATTACAGGTTTTCACTGTATAAATCCTCTCACTCAAAACAGTTTAACGAATGCTTGTGAGCACAAACAACTCTCTCTTTTTTGGATGGAAATATAGTTAAATGAACTGGGAGAGAGTAAGGTTCAGCTTTAAATACCTGCTTCAGAGCTTGTTAATCTGTGTAATAAAGCTATTTTGAGCAGGATCAACAGGTGTCTATAAGACACAGCACAAATAAAACTACAGCATAAAGCAGCTGAACATTCAAACTGATGTCATTACAGTTTAAAGTATTGGTTCTCATGCTTCCCCCACGTATCACAGCTGCTGATTTGACTGACATTATGAATAATGTATTCTCAACTGGAGGCCATTCATATTTAAAGCTCCTATGAGAAAAGCACCCGCTGTTGACTTCATTAGTGGCTTTCAGTAAGGAGATGGAGATTATATACTATGTATACTGATAGATGTGTAACTCAATTCATCTCATTCTGTGTATTATCAGCAGAAAGCTGTAGTTTATATGTCCACGTTTAAACCATGCAGTTTGAATCAGGTTCAGCTCTTGAAAGAGTGTCCCTCCTTATAGTTCAAAATGTGTTTGTTTATTTACCAGTTGTGTACAGACTGATGACCAATGAAGCTCGTTTAGAAGCACTTCCGCCTGGCTTAATAGGTTTAAGCAGGTTCAGGTGCCCAGAAGAGCCCTCATTGTTATGAAGGGTTTGGCACACAGGGCTGCATCATTATTAAGACAGGATCCAGCTTTTTGTCGATTTTACAACACACAAGTGTTTTGTTGTGTGCTTACAGGCCGAGTTGGATATTCAGCTGGCTCTGGAGCGCGAGGAGCAGGTCCAGCGCAGCGCGATACTGGAGCAGGAGAGACGAGACAGAGAGTTAGCAATGAGGATCGCTCAGAGCGAGGCGGAGCTCATCACAGAGGAAGGGCAAATAGATGCCAGCCTGCGCAGGTAATGTGCATTTTAGCACAATATTGAATGATTGTGAGCACCGCACAGGCAGAACAATAAAGAAAAATGTCATTTTGGCCTCAGCATGTGTGTGTAACTGCATTTCATCCGTTGCTGTGTTTTCTCCCAGTGATGACTCTCTTTCAGATCTTCCTATCTCTTCATCCTCAGCCAGAGCCATGTAAGATACCAGCAGGGATTTCTGTATCCGAGTAAACCTATCACCAACAATAATCACCCACCCCCTCCCTCGCTGTCTGTCCTAATCTCTGTCGTAGACCTAAATGTCTGAGCTCCTTTAATTAAATTCAGCATGATACCAGCAATGCAAAGCCAACAGCGAGATTCTATTATCGAAACAAATCAAATTTTGATGCATGGTTTACTTCTTTGGAATCATTAGAAAAGTCA
The DNA here is from genome assembly GCF_963930695.1 of Labrus bergylta. Classification (NCBI taxonomy): domain Eukaryota; kingdom Metazoa; phylum Chordata; class Actinopteri; order Labriformes; family Labridae; genus Labrus; species Labrus bergylta. The sequence continues at coordinate 14,749,772 of NC_089212.1, read as the reverse complement.
GTTCGAGGACAATTATGTGTGATCATTGGTTACTGAGAAATGAGGATGGTGAAACACAAATGAGCGTTGGATCAGAATGTGCAGTATGTGATCTTTTGTTTCTCAGATCTTAATTGGCTCTGCATGAGCAGTTACGCCTGAAGTCTTTGCAGTGCTGATGCAAAGCACAACCTATGTGCTTCCCCTCACCCATACATGGAGTTTTTTTTATCCAACCTGTTCATATACCACCATGACAATAACTGCAACGTTCAGATTTTTCACTTTGGTGTTAGACATTTTAAAGGTACCAAGTTTTCTCTATGTAATCTCCTGTGTTATAAATGAGCTTAACTCTATTATCTGTGTCTATATAGAGACAGAAAATTATTGACAAAGTGAAGGGAAAAGGGTAGAAGTAGTGTATGCTCAGCAGAAACATGCTTTACGATTCTCCCTGAATACAGCAACATAAGCATCCCTGTCACAGCTTCCCAGTTTATTCTCATTGGTCTTGAACTTGGCAGAATAAGCTGCCCTGAATATCCACAAACTCATACAAGTGTTAAAAGCCAGGAGAAAGCCTGCTTGCACCTTGCAGGTCCGTTGAGCTCTAAATTACATCTGAGCCAATATCCCATTATCTTGTCAGTGTTGACTCGGGCATGCCGTGGCCTCGTTGCATGTTTGATTCAATCCCTGTGGGTCAGCTGACTGCTGGAAACTAAAGGGAGATCTGTTACAAGAGAGAAAGTCCAAATGCAGCGTGTGTTACATGTGCACGCCACAGAGCTCCAAACTCATGAAAAACACGTGTGCCGTAACAGTAAACACTCTGGCAGGCTTTGCTGGCCTACAGTAGAAGCTGGAGGATCATCTCCATCTTTCTTCCACCATCCATTTCCTGCACACCCCCCTGCCAAAAAACAAAATCCTGAAAGAAAGATACACTTTCACTTCTTTTTTTCCCCCCCCTGGCTGCAACACACTGGCTCATGTCTCTGCTGGAATGACGATGATCCCGAATCAGTTTCATCTCTCCAGCCAGTATGAATTATAAATGGTAATGGTAATCTGGCTAATGATTCGTACATCAGTAATCCTCTGCCCTGAAACATTAGCAGCTATGCCGACTGTAAATAGAGGAGCTAAGTCCTGAGTATTAAAGCATTAGCAGCCTCAACTCAGCAGGGAAGCTGGAGACACGCCTGACATGAACTCAGACTTCTTCCAGCAGTCATTTAAGAAGCTGTAATCTTTGCACTATAACTTTGATTTATATACAGACGAACTGCATCATTTCACCTTTGTTTTAAAAGAAGCCTGTAAAAAATAACACTCAGATCAATGCTGTTATCCGGAGAGATGTGACATTAGAAGCTCTTTGCATCTTTATGGCCAAGTTCTGCTCATCAGCTCTCCCGCTGAGCTGCTTCTGATGTGAATTTAATTGGCTGAGACAACGACGGGCAGGGCTGTGAAAGCAACTGTTTTCATTTCTCAATACAGCGAGCATTTTAAATTCTGTCAAACTTAACATGTTCATATTTTGTCTGCCCTTGAAATTGCACAGCACACGAACTCAAAAAAAATCGTAGAACCAGCAGAGTTACACTCAGGTCATCCCACTTAATCACCGTCTTACTTGTCTGTACACTTTTCTTTACTGTCTCTCTCTCTCTCTCTCTATCTCTCTCATGTTCATCTGTTCTGTGCCACAGGGGTCCTCAGGTGCAGGCAACCAAAGCTGCTGCCGGTGTGAAAAAGTACGACCTCAGCAAGTGGAAGTATGCTGAGCTGCGAGATGTCATCAACACTTCCTGTGGTGAGAAAACACACTCATGTTCAGCGAGATGTCGCTCTTATCAATTTCACTGAGGTGGTTTGCACTGAACCAGCCTTTACAAGAAGATCCAGTGGTAGATCTCTCAGTGAAACGATATGTATTCTTAATTGTTAACAACAGTTTTTGGCACTCTAAAACACATGGTACCTTTTCTAAACGTGCAAGCAGAAGTGACTATAGTGAAGCCTGCTGCTATACAGAGTGTGGACACGGTATTTCTTGCCCGGGAAAGTCAAAAGACCGGTCAGAGGATGGTCCCACAGCTGCTTCAGCTCATCAGCATGTATTTAGCCGTGTAGAGAGGAAATGATGATCATTCTAGAGGTTGCCAGACTCTTGCCCTTCCCAGTGATTCCCGGGCCAACCCTCTCCTCAATCAGCATGAAATGCAGATGCCTTTCTGCTCCTTTATAATTGTCTCTGTGTACACTACTCTGATCAGTGTGAGGGACTCTGATATCCCCCCTGTGGGAATCCAAAGACAGACATCTGGTTAATTTGTGGAACCCAGTAGCTTTGGTTGTACTGGTGGTGATACCAACAAAGCTGAGTTTGAGGTCTGACTGATTATAGCCTCATGTTCAATAGAAGCTGTGTATGTTTTGAATGTTTCCTTTGTGTTTATTGGTTGTGGAGAAAACACAGCGTGAGCTCCTAAACTCCTCATTAAATTGTGTTCACTTTTAAACTAAAAGACAAGCTCAACGAAACTAAACATGCTGTAAACTTCTCTCCAACATACTTGCTTTAGTCCCAAATGTTGCCTTCATTGACAATGGCATTTTAGTGTGTTTTTTTTCCCCCCAGTGTCTTTATGTTATATTGATGTAGAGTTATGTTTGACTGCTGACATTTTATGTGGACAGACATTGAGCTGCTGGCAGCCTGCAGAGAGGAGTTCCACCGGCGCCTGAAGGTCTATCACGCGTGGAAGTCCAAGAACAAGAAACGCACTGATGATGGAAGCGATCAAAGGGCTCCTAAATCTGTCACTGACTACGGTAGGTTTCAGAAATAATTCCCCTGTATTATCCCCTTACTCTGAACTATTGTGTTTTATGCTTCACCTGTGAAGATGAACACAAATCTGTACATTCACAACATCTCATATGTGCACACCTCACCTCAGGAACATTAGGTCACAGGGGGAAAGTAAATAGTTTCCATGCTTTCTTCTCACGCTGTCATTGGTAGAAATTGTGAACCTGCACATAAATAACCTTCCTGTGTTTCTAACATGCGACTAGCTGACTAAAGACCAAGGCTCTAAAACCCTAACCCTGTCTGGTCTTATTTCTTCTAATTAGTAAATTAGAAGAATATAACTGCCAGACGTGCTTTGTCAGGTTTCAAAAAGATGCTGGTATGACAGCTCCACACTTTAGTCATTGCACAACCCAGCCAAGCAGCAACAACACAAACATGTTATTTGGCTGCCTGAGAGCGTACCAGTGCTCTTCATTTCCCTCCTTTTTCATCTTGAAAACAAAGATCGAACATGATGGGGAAAGGGAGCACTGTTGCTTCTGCTTTCACTATATTTACCCCCTCTTTTTCTTTTGATAAGATAACTTCTGAAAGGCACACAGGCATTCTTCTATGTGGCTCTTGTTCTTGGCTTTCACTGATGCAGCTGGGGTCTCCACAAGGCCATTTCATAAGAGACTGAGCTGCTTTTTCTCTTCATGTCATATTTGTGTATTTCCTGCATTCTCTTTCATCTTGTATGTTTTGAGAGCTTTATACTTTGTTTCCTTCCTCACTCTGTGTCATCTCTGCTGTTACAAAAGAGTAAAACAAAACATGAGGTATGAAAGGTTATGTTATTTCAGGTGCTTTGTTGGAGAGAACAATTTGCATGTTTAACACAAACACATATTCAGTAATCATGCTCTGTCCTCCTGCAGCTGAACAGAACCCGGCTCCTCCCGTAACAGCTCAGCATCAGGAAGTGGCCATGAACCGCCAGCAGCGATATTTCCGCATTCCTTTCATCCGACCGGCCGACCAGTACAAAGACCCCCAGAACAAAAAGAAGGGCTGGTGGTACGCCCACTTCGACGGGCCCTGGATAGCCCGACAGATGGAGCTTCACCCGGACAAACGGCCGATCGTTTTAGTCGCAGGTCAGTCAGCAGTCTTTCATTTTGATCATGTAAATCAAAAAGAGAGCATCACTGGAAAGTTTATTGAAAGGTACCTTCGTCTTGATTTATTATACTGTCCATTCTGTCCTGTTCTTTCTTGTGTTGTACTTTTTTTGTGATGATGGTTTTGTAATCATTTACTTCTTGACTAGCGATAGTTAGTCTAACTCGATAGCTAACTCGATACAGTTTATAGGCCACATTTTGTGCAACCAACCAAATATTTGTATTCGGCCTTTAGGATTGTTGAAACTATTAAATTTTGAGAGATCGAAATGGTTAGTTTCTGGAATTTGTGAAAATGCAAAAATTGCATTAGAACATGCAACAAATTTGTCCTCCCACTAAAACTTTATCGCTGTTTTTCCACCACTCAGGGAAAGACGATATGGAGATGTGCGAGCTCAGTCTGGAGGAGACGGGTCTGACCAGGAAAAGAGGGGCGGAGATCCTGCCCAGGCAGTTTGAAGAGATCTGGGAACGCTGTGACGGAATCCAGTACCTCAAGAGAGCCATCGAGAACAAGCAGGCCCGGCCCACGCACGCCACCGCCATGCTTCAGAGTCTCCTCAAGTGACCCAGAACGGAGAGATAAACGCATGCATGTCCTGAAACATGACACTGATACACAGACTCCCAAACCTGCACGTTCAGAGCAGCACTGTGTACCTGCGGTTTGTGGGATGGAGGGAAAGATGCTCTGTATACAACCTTACTGTAGCCACTCAGTGTTTCACTGAGGCTTGTCCTTTTTCATTTCCTGTATTTTGTTTATTTTGACTTTTTATATCTGGATTTTGGTGTGTTACACCGGTTTGGTGTAGAATAAGCATTTGTGTGACGTCTCTTTCTGAATCTATTCTTGAATGTATGAATCCACCAGGAGGCCTTACACTGCAACAAACTGCACTACACCACAGAAGTCTTAACTATTTTCTCGCCCTTCTAGCTGTTAATATTAAACCTAAATGCTCTACAACTGGGACAAAGAGTTAGACTTTCTAAGAAAATCTGAAGATCTACTTTTAAATGCAATGTTTAAAGTCTTCTAGGCATAAATTCTCTGATTACTATAATTAAATTAATTAAATCTAATTTACGGCTTAAAGAACTAAAGACATGTTTTATTGTACATTTATAAATGTATGAGACTGTCTGTTCTGCTCAGAGTAATCACAGAATCAACATCTTGTAATGTTTATAATTTAATAACTTTTTCATGTCTGAACTTTATAAAAGTAAGAAATCCATATTCATAAATATGTTTGCTACATGACACATGCCACATGGTTTATAACAATTTCTATTAACCCATCTGTTACTTTGCTCCTTCATTAACACCTCCGTTCACTGTTAAAATCCTCCGATAGTGAACTTGTTTTTTGTATTTGTTATGCAAAAAGGAAATGTAGACGTTTTCATGTTTGCAGTTTTGTGGGTTTGGGGTTCTTTTACAGAAAAACAATGTAATGTGTGTGTGTGTGTGTGTCTGTGTTATGTGTGTCATGTAATATTCTATCGAGCAAATAAATGTCATGACTGCCCCTGTTTTAGGTTTTACAGACAGTTACAGTAGCCAACTGTGAGTTTTTATTCACTTTAAAACCTTCCCTCTTGGATCTGGTTGTTTGTTTGCCTTTACACCTGAATACAGTAGAACAATAAACAAAACGCCCGGATGTTTGTGGTTGTTGTTTTTTTTTAGCTACAGATGACAAGTGAGAGTTCATCATGACACAATAGTAGGAAAGCCTCTTGCGGTCAATGCTCTGTAAATGCATCTGACATTGAAAGGTAAAAGTAACTAACGAGATTAGATTTGAGATTAATTAAACAATAAAAGATAATGTACTTCTGATGTCATCATTGATCTGATGTCATCATTGATCTGAGGCATGTCCCCATTAATTGATTGTCTGGATTAAAGCCGACTGAACATTTCTTTTGTACTTTTGGCTTTCAATTAAAAACACTAACACATCAAAAGTAGCATCTTTGCTGAATAGTTCGCTTCATGCTAAAGGCTTGTTATCCATTGCATACACAGTTATAATAAGTAACCCCCATTCAACAGAAGGAAGATGTAAGCACTCCGTACTTTCAGCCTTTCAATCAGCCATAACTACTTTTTTCATTTGTCACAACAGGCTCAATGAATCAGCCATGACAACCTTAAAGCAGCCAAAAACAAAGAAAACTTCACGGTTTTGATGCAAAAAAAATACTTTTTATTCTTTGCCTTGAAATGCAAAATGTGTAAAAAACAAATGAGACATGATTGGTGGGACGAGGTGTTTCAAATGAGACGGACTGATGGAAATACAGCTCAGCATCCAACCAGCTCATACATTCATTCTCGTTTTGGGACACAACAGTGGTTCAGAATGGCATTAAAATAAACAACATTTTAAAGTCTAAGCTCGAGATACCACCATGTGTATCGGTTTGTAAATAATAAATACCTCATTGTGAGGAAAGAAGAACCTTTGCCAGCCCTATACAGGAAATGTTCCTATCGTTCAACATATAGAATAATAGTTAGGTTCCACTTAGTATTCATAGCTTTCTGTCTAAAGAGACACTTTCATCACTATGAAGAATTAATCTCAACACTTTAATCACCATTTCTCTGCTCTACTCTCGCATGCCTCTGTTTACAGTTAAACAGTCACATCAGTCTTTGTTTTTGTGCTTCGTCACCCTGGCCTTTGCTCCAAGGTGTCATCAGACATCCGTGACTTCACAACATTCGTTCTCAGGCGCCCTTATGAACCAGCATGTCCTGTATTCATTTTGCCGACGACAAGTCTAAAGAAAACAGAAGACGGAGAGAGAGATTGAAAAAAAGAAGTCACTTCAGATTTCAACATAAAGTCACCAAATGCCATTGTTACTCTAGATATACACAAAGATGCATTGCATTGGATGAATTAATCAAATACTCAAAGACAAACATGATTTGTTTTGTTGCAGAATCAATGATCAAATCCAAAAAAAAAAGGTCAGATATTGTCAGCGTTAAAATAGGTTGATGTTAAAACTATGGGATTTGGTTTGACTGAAAAAATTTTAAAAGGGCTACAAACTCGTGTTTTACCTCTGTAAACACCATAGATCTGCAAAATATTCAATGAAAGAATCAATAAATATAATATCAGCAACACTCTGTGACATTCAGATGAAATGCACATTGAATGTCTTTCATTGTTTTGAGTATTTCTCAAACTATATTTTAACTCTTTTTTACAAAGATCCACATTTTTCTCTTTTACTTTTTGCAAATTAATGTTTTGGGGATTCAGGGGGTCAGCGTATTTCTTTGCTGCTCACCTCATTATGTGGTATACAGTGATGGAAGTCCACCATTTCTGAGACTAACTTTTCTGATCTTGTTGTGTAGAGCTGTCTGGGGATCTGTGGAGACAGAGAGGCGACCACTCTTTACATTGTGCTTCATAAATATCTTATAGAACCATCAGGCACTTCAACCAGATGAGCAGATGCAGTATGAGTAAAAGGAGGCAATATAGCAATACAAGTGTCTGCCAGAGAGAAAGATCTATTACAGAACATCATGCCTGCAGCTGCTAATACAGAAGTAGTTGTTAAAACTATGCATCCTTCTTAGACTTTGTACAAAGCTTCTTTAAAGTTGTAAACTAGATGTCTTTCTAATTACAGAAGGTATCAGAGGACATTATCGACATTTAAATTCTATTATAACTATCCTGAACAGTTTTAAACATTCTTTAAATAACGCTAAAAGATATATCAGGCATGTGGTGCACAACAAAGATTTAACGTGGGGAGGATGAGAGAAACACAAACTTTGCTGCAATGAAAACGGGACAATCATATGCAGAGAGTTTGTTAGAGTTATTGGTTATAACTGAGGATAAAGGTCCAGGTTAGTAGTTAAGTAACTTGTCCTATGCAGCACTTTGTACCTCGATACTCAGATGTATATTTTCAATAGTGGCAAAATGTTCCTGTTCAGACTGTTGGGAAGAAGCAGAACTTGAAGGACATGGATATGTGGATACTTGACTTAAGGCACCATCATCATTCTCAAATACTGGGTTCACCCTCAAAGTATTCTCAAAGGCATAAGGTGAAAGGGTGTTCCTACAATGTAAAGGAGATGAGGTGGTAAATAATAATGCTGACAATGCAAATCATCATAAATCACTAAAACAAAACAACACCTTGTAAAAAAAAATCAAATGTTTACAGGTTTAAAATGTAAAAGGGCTCGTACTTACACCAGGGTTAAGGTCTTTTTGGGCTTTATACATTTCTTGTTTATGAATATCAAAAGGCCAATGATGGCACAAACAAGGCAGAGACTTCCCACGAGGCAGGTTACAATAAGCGAAGGGTCAACTGGCATTGACACCATCTCGTTGCAGCGTTCTCCATGGTAGTGCCAGTATTTACCTAAAGGGCACCTGAAAGAGAGTCGAGGAAAATGACAGCTTAGTTAGAGGAAAGAGGACACCCTGTGTGTGTACAAGATGACATTCCCACTTTGATTACGTGGCCTAGAGGAAATGCTTTTCAAATGTCTGGATGACTTCTACTTCTGAAATATGTCAATACCCTTCCCTTATGTTATAGTAATACATATGACATTAAAAACCAATGAAATGTTGCAGCTTTTAAGTTCAGTTTTTTCCATTCTGTCCCATACAAATAAAAAATGTTCCTTATTACTTACTATCTGACCTCACATGTTTCCACAATTATATCTAACCAGGGAATCAAGATTAACTGTTGATGATATATTTTGACGTTTTACTAAGTTAGCCTTGTTTATGTAAAGTATGTATTACATCTACAGTATATGCCCCAGTTAAGATTTTTACAATGAGTATTGAGTGAGAACATAGTTAATGCAATTACAACAGCAGTCAGCAAAAATCTTGACTGTCCTTGAATGCATCACCAAGGAAGATATTTTAATTTATCTCTACTTGTGCTTGCAATTGTATTCAAAAGACTGTTAAGATATGGAGTGATTTTACAATCCAGGTATAGGTCTACACTTTCACTTTGGATGAAAAGCCTTAACAAAAGCTGAGTCATCGTTTGTGTCTTTTTTGGTTGGTCAGCATTTGCGTACCTGCAGCTGACTCCGTGCCCGGGGATTATTTCACACAGGCCTCCGTTCAGACAGTAGTCTGGCTGCAGAATGCAGGTGCTCTGACAGGGCAGGCCGTCCACGGTGCTGTACCCCGGATCGCACAGACACTCTGCCTCATCAGTCCGACGGTTCACCACGCAGCGTGAGAACTCATTGCAAGCCAGGAACTTACAGGGGTCTGCTCCGTCAGCTGAAAACAACACAGAGGAGAGAGGAGATGGGAAGTAGGAGATAAGAGAAGAGAAGAGGTGTAGAAAGAAATACAGACCAGGGAGGTGATAGCTAATTAACATTTATGCAGCGTCAACCTGTCTCTCGCTCTCTGCATATTCAGAGGAGAAATTAAATGCCATTTTGATTGATGTGGACCAGGGTGTCTGCTTTAAATAAGGTGGGCATAATGAGGTCAAATACAGTCCAGAACTCCTCCCAGCAAAAAGATGCAGCAGATCAATCCTTCCCCAGTCAAAAAAAAGACAGCCGAGTGAGGATGCGTGTTGTGGACAGGCGCTCTGACCTTGCATGAATGAGTATGACAGTGCAAGAACACTTCATTGATTTTCTTTTTCTGCATGAGGAGTCAGCACCCTCACGACCGGGACAAGATTTTAATTCGTTATGTAACCTTTGAAAACAAATAAAGACAAACATTCAAATGTTTCTGTGCAACAAAGGACATCTCACCTGGTTCAATTTCCAAGTAGCGACTGTCAATCTCGATGTCCAGACGTTTGGATGCCGCGCTGCAGAAGTCTTCGAGCACACAGTGAACAGCTTCTGTGACATTGTAAGGTACAGGTTTGTCTAGTTTCATCCGGCTGTTTACCACAACACTCCCGTTACGAAAGTTAAGAATTTCCAGGTGCTTGAATCCAGTCAAATTAGATTGTAGATATGGCAGAAGCTGTTGGGAAAGGAGAGGGAAAAAAAGATGAATTTGTAAATAGCTTGTTTTTTCTCTAATATCCAAATTTCCAGTAGATTTACTCAAAAAAGGAGGAACATGGAAAATTGAATTTCCTGGAAATTGGAGATCAATTTATCTGTTAGGGTTAAAAGGGGATCATTTTAGTCCTGGGTGCACAACAATTTCCACTCAGATCTTTAGGTTAATGAAACGATGTTAGTGACTATAGTGTCAGTAAAGATCTATGTTCTCCTGAGAGGAAGAGCAGGGCAGCGGAGATCATTTACTTCCACAATCACAGGACTGAGGCTGTCTTAGCCAGGCTCATCTTGAATTATTCAGGCCAGATTTCACAGTGGGAAAGCTATGAACAGTTCATAATTCAATTTTGAGTCGTTGCATGAAATCCTGCCATTACTGCGTTCATTGTGTTATTACATCCAGAACAAAATAAGGGTTGGGTTCGTAAGAGCACAGAACACAGTGTTATTTCAAGTCACTGAGAGCCTGAGAACGCATAATGAAAAGCTTTGCCAGACATCAAAGCTTTCTCATGTCCAAAACAAACCTCTTCTATATAATGCTGGGTGAAGGCTTTTTCCTTAAAATACAATAAAATATAGACTTATACAAAGGTAATTCCACTCAATCTTTAAAGAAATTAAGAAGTAGAAGACTCTGTAGCATAAAGTCAGTATAGCTGCATATATGGCATCAACTGCTTCTTCACTGAGCTAGGCAAGCACATTATTTGCAGGGTTTGTTTATTCTTAAAAAAGGACATTTTAGAATAACAGGGGAACTGATGTGGTTCTCAGGCAGCTGGCTAGCTGGTGAGCTAGCCTAGCCTTGCATGGTGAGCTAAAATACTAACTTGCGCGATTTACTTTACTGAAGCAACTTAGTCGCACCAAAAAGTCAGAGGCAAAATTGAAACCCTTTTGACTTTCTTTAGAGAAACCAACCAAGCCAATATTTCTAAAACATATAAGATATAAAAGATAGCTTGCCTAGCTTAGAGGAGTAGTAGCAGTTACTTCAAGCTCTTAGCCTGTGATTCCAGTGGAGTTACATGATATGGTTAAACGCATTAAACATTCAATTGGTTACTTTTTTATTAAGTTTAAAAGACGGTTTAGTTCAGAGGTGACAACATTCTTTAAGGTTAAAGGTGGTGGATATTTGTTGTCATTAAAAGGCCTAAACTTAAGCTTGATCATATTCTTTGTTTTATCTGACGTTTAGCTGAGAGCCTCCAATAATGTCACTCTAAATGCTCTCTGTCATTGTAAGGATCACCAACACCTGGTTTAAAGAAATATTATCCCATTAAAAAACAAATTAGCCACATTTTAACTCCTTTTTTTCTAAATTGTCCACAGTGTTTCACCAAAAAATATCCAAACTCAAACTTCTAGGGCAACTGTGGAACCAATCTATTATGACTATAGACTTAGACTGATGACGGTTGGAGATATTGAGACTGGAAGAAGTCAACCAGCTCAAGTAATGGGCCTGCATCAATGTTCATCGATCCAAACTGCTCTCCTTCCAGCCACTTCACGTTCATTGCTGACAGGCCAAACATCCAACAGCCGCAGTGTGAGAGGGAGCGATTACGCTGCTTTAGCAGGCCTGGCTGTCGAGCGGGAGATAAGAGGCCTAAGAAGCTCTGCTCTGATCGGGTTACTTCACTTATCACTGGCAGACAGTTTAAAGGGCCCTAGTTCCCAATAGCTAATAGTTTCTGAGAAAAGTGGGGAAAACGATTGGATCCAATATCCTGTACAAATGGGCAACAGCCTGCAGTACAACTCGACACTGGGCTGGCTGGTGGGTCATCCATTTCTATTAATGCAGAATGTCAAGTATTACATTTACACCGTAGATTGGACACCCCTATTGCCTTCCTTACAAGGTCAAATCCAAATTCTTTCACAACAAACCTCAGTGCAGTCCATATTGTGGACTAACAGACAAACAGTAGAGTTTGCATCCTTTATACACTTGACTTTGAAAAAGAAATGTAGACAGCACAGCACAAACACAACATCATTTCAGTCTCTGGCACAATCACATAGGCTACTCTGAGGTTACACATGTATCTACTGGTTCTTATTGAAAGAAAAAAACTAATAGACCATCCCTTCACTAAAGTACAAAAAAGAAAACTCACAAAAAGTGGGCTGCAATGAAAATATTTTTACAGTTAAAAATATAGCACATACAATCATTACAACCTCCATATCCAATTTTAGTGGTTGCTTCACAAACCAGTAGGTACAGGAGTAATGGAGGAATGTAGCAAAGGCAAACAGGGGTAACTGCAAGCCACTGTAAGCTAATGGCTCATATATATGAATACATATATATGAGGGACAGCAAATGAAGCCTAACGAAGCACAAATGGGGTCCCATATCCAGCAAAACATAACATCATGCTCTTTTAAATGGGCTGCAGAGAATCTGATACTTTAAATCAATCAGGCTTGGACGTATTTTACATGTTAGTTGAAAAGTGTACCATCACTATCTTTAGAGCCCATTTAAAGGATGATATGTTGACTATTCCTTATGGAATAGTAACAATCAACATTATATGGTAAATACTCACCAGTTCAAACGTCTGATCACAATAGTTTTGCCAGGAAGCTAAATACATCGATTAATACGGAGCACTGCAGAAACCACGTTTTGAGCAACCATTAAAGATTGGAGATGGAGTGTTAATCTATTTATGCCTTGTAGTTTTCTGTAATAAACATCTGTGCATGTAATTTGTGTCTATATACCCAGTACTTAAATTTGTATTCACTGATGCAATGCAGTCATTGGTCATTCCTATATCTGACTTGAAAAACGTCTAAAATTTACTTAACAAAATGTGCTTAAGAAACCACAACCCAGACATCAAAGTCAAAACATAAATAAAACAAACCTAAACTTTTAAGATACAATAATGCAGTATATATAAACATTGCATAAAAAGTAAGGACATTTGTGCTTGGTAGATTATTTCTTTGTTGTAACAATGCTTCTTGGCAATAATTCTTATACAGTTGGAAAGCCTATTTATTTCCCTTTGGAACATGCATTTGTGGGATGAGCAGCAGAGCTGAGTATGTGGGTTGCGCCCATGAAAAACTTGCCAAATTTTCTCTGCCAATGCCAAACAGCTTATTCTGCTGGTTCATGTTTGTTGTCGTTTAGTGGATTGGATGATTGAAGTATGAAGAAACAAGACATATCAATTCAACAATTCATTAATTTAACAAACAGGAGCCTCAGTAGCGTGTGGAAGAACCATACACAGCCACAACAGCCTGGCACCTCCTCCTCATGCTGGTCACCAGCCTGGTCAAACACTGCTGTGGGATGGCATCCCATTCTTCAACCAGCATTTGTCACACAACAGCCAATGTGGTTGTGTTGGTCACTCACACTAGCAGCAATGGCATTAACAGCCCGCCCAAGCTGATCCCACAAGTGTTCAATGGTGTTTAGGGCTGCAGGCAGGCTATTCCATCCTCTCCACTCTCAAATTCTGGAGGTAGCCTATGATAAACCCTACTCTGTTTGGCATTGGCAGAGAAGATTTAAGTTTTTCATGGGCGCAACCCACATACTCAGCTCTGCTGCTAATCTTACAGATGCATGTTCCTTACCAATGTGGCACCATTTAAACGGGAAATAAACAGGCTTTCCAATGACATAAGAATTACTGCCAAGAAGCATTGTTACGACAAAGAAATAATCTACCAAACACAAATTTCCTTACATTTTGTGCGATGTTTATAGAATCCCACGTTTTCACTCATAAATAAAACTAAGCCCAAGTAACTCACACATCTTCTGCTTGGCAATGCAATAAATACATTTTAATTGATATCAATGTAACCCCCCATATTGAGGATTAGGTCTTTATGTAACTTAGAGCTCAGGGCAACAGTTAGCAAGCCAAAAAATCTGTCTTTACCCAGTCTTTACCTGCTTATTAATGCAATTTCAAAACCTTGAAGTTAAGAAAAATAAATGTAACTTATTTTCATAACTAATTGGACCAAATTATACATTCTAGCAATGACTACAAGGCTGTGCATTGGATGTATACACATATGCTTACAATAAAAATACCTCAACTCAACTGTAATCTTTTTTTATTTCATAGTCTTATACATCAGGACATACACATTATGTATGTCTACAATACCAACACATTGACATTTCTGCCACATACACACAGATGTCAACACAACCCTGACTGATGTTGCACTTTGTAACCATGTATAGTACAATGGGTGTTGTCCTGGAACTGACAAAATCACTTAAAGCTTCTTACCCCATTTCATAAATTTCTGAGTCATACAATGACTAAGGCAGACACAGGTCTCATTATTCAGACTACCCTGGGCTAGTTTGAACTCTATCATGTAAAAAAAAAAGCACAGTTTTTATCAACTCAAAAAACTTAAAGACGTATAAAGTCATCCTGCTCCAAATTAATCTAATTATTATTTCACACATTGCAAGTTTTTCTTTAAGGCTTCAAACATGTACAAAACCCATAGTCAAAATTTCAACACGTGCAATGTACTGTGGGCCTGATTTACTAAGATCCCAATTGAAGAGTACTAAATTGCGTGTTCGTGTCAACAAATTGCACGTTTGGTTGGTGGCTGTTTTGCGGGTTATCTACGAAGAAAATTTGCGTGAATAACACCAGGTGCAAACCTTGTGGAGGCGGTACTATTTAAGTCTTTTGTGTGTTCTACTGGTTTAAGTCAGGGAGAGTTTGGACGGAAAGCAGGATGACTGCAAGCGCAAAATAGGTAGGTGTTTTCAAAGGTGTTAAATACAGACACCGGCAAAATCACCGCAAATTTTGCCAGGCTTGGTAAATCGCAATGCGTGTACTAACTTAACTTCTTTGCATTTTCTCCTCCCAGTATTTTGCATGCTAGGGCAGAAACGCCCCATGTTGCATATTCATTAAGGAAAGCATACTAAATGGACAATGCATGTTGTTTTGCTCATATGAAAGAAGCAATCCTCACTGCGCGCCGTTAGTAGATCAGATAGCACATTTTTTGCTGGTGGTATCAAGTTTGCACACGTTTTAAGACATGCAAACCTCTAGTAAATCAGGCCCTGTATGTACAAATTAGCTGAGCTGAGCTTGAACACAGGAAACAATTCACCTATCCACAGGTAACAAAATTTACCCACTGGCACCTCTAAAGCTTGCTAGTGTTGAGTTATTCCCATTTTGTCTATCCTTATCAACTGTGGTATTTAATGTGTGTTTATTTGCTTGTTTCCTAGCTGGCCAATTTCTGAGGGGTTTTTATCACTTTAAGTTAGCTGGCAACTAGCATTAATGATATCAGAGACAAAACAAAGTATCAGAGGTGCTGGTAGGCAGATTTTGTAACGTTGGTTCAGAGCCGGGCTAGCTGTTTCAACTAGTTTCTGGTCTTAATGCTAAGCTAACTGAAACTTGCTGCACGCCACAGTTACATTATTGAAATGACATTTATGAGTGTATTAACAATACTAACACCAAAATGAGTGTCAATAAGAAATGCAAGGTGACCTTTCTGTACGTATTTGCATACAAGGTCTATGGAAAAGACGCAAGTTGGCACAAACAGACACAAATTTGCCAGAGGTGAAGATCCTTCAGACGGCCTACTAGCTGAAATGTTTCAACTTCTCCTTGCAAGGGTGCAAGCTAATTTGAAAAAGACAAACACTAAAATAACAGAAAGAGCCTAACTTTTGAGATCATAACAACGTTTAGCAGACAGGCACAAAGCAACCACTGAAATGGTCAGTTGCTACTTTTAAGCTAAAGTACAGTTGGAATGTTAGCTGTTTGCTGTAATTAAAAAATGAACAGCCAAAATGTTCCAGTGATGACATTTTGTGAGAAATCCTTTACTCTACACAAGCAAGACATAATGTACTATTTATTTAAATGTTTTGCATGTTCACTTGTGTTGGTTCAGTCTATTAACAACTACCCTCATCGCAGAGAGGCTATGTATTATTGTTATAACTCAGAACTTTAGACAAATGCTTTGCAGACACAAATTTGCCCCTGACACCCTGAAAGAGCCAACATTTTAGCACAATTCAAAAGTTTAAGGCAATACAGACAAGAACAAACAAAATTAGAGCTAAAAGACTCAATGATAAAATCATTAGAAGATGCAGGAAGTTTAACGTTAATGTCTAATATAGGGACAAAAGCAAAGCTGACGACTAAAGTTGAGAATTTAAGCAATGTTAGGTGCTTTCCCATTGTTAGATACTGCATTTCAGAAAAGGTTAGACAAGAAATCGAAAGATCATGCACTCTCTGAGGCATTGGAGATGTAGTTCCAATATGGAAAAAAATACCGGTATGGAGGCTAAAGTTGTCTGTCTCCCAAACCCAGATTTACTGGAAGCTCCAGGGTTTTGAGATTTTCTGGACCCAGAGTGCTGTGTCTGAGTGAAACAAAATAATTTGACCATCTTTTTCCATGGTAAGACGATGCTTCCTCCATTTAAATCGTACAATTTTGATCTCAAATTTGGCCCTTGCTCAAAGAATTATAAAATGTATTTTAAAAAAATGGTTACTTCTTCAGAAAAATATAAAATACTTGTAATTTACCATGAATTTGAATTTTATAAAGCTGCAGTGAGGACAAGGCTTATTGCAAAAGAGCATCCTCACTTTATCAGGACAACAAGATTTAGATGAAGCACCAACTTATTTACTCTCATTAAAACATTATTTAAACCCATGCTATTTAGAATTTATTGCACTAAAGAACACACATTTCAGTTTGTGCTACAAAAACAATATGAGAATGAAGCATGCAAGATCATGATATCTAGCATAAAAGCTTGTGTACCTACCAGCTCAAGAAAGGTATTCTCCAGGGATTTATACTCTGGGGAGCTCTTGTTGAACAGGTCTTCAGAAAACATCATGTTAGTCACCCTCAAGCTAAAGAAAACCACTAACTCTTTGGTCTTCTCCACTGTGGTCACCAGAGGGGTGCTGGCTAGTCTCATGGCCGGTGTAGCTGTGGATCCATACGGTCGTTCATCAGACTCCGAGGGGTATCCGCTGCCGCTGTCTTCTTCTGGAGATATGGTCACTTCCGCCTCAGTGTTGTTTGGACTTGACAATACATCCTCTTGAGTGTAAGAGTTCTCAGAAGGTAGGTCAATGGAGACTGGTGTCATTCCACTATGCCATACCTCCTCTTGGGTGTAAGAGTTGTCCGAAGGCAGGTCAAATGAGACTGGTGTCACCCCACTGTTCCCTACATCTTCTTGATTGTTTGAGTTCACAGGAGGCAACTCTATTGAAGCTGGAGTCACTCCACTGTACCCTACATCTTCTTGATTGTTTGAGTTCACAGGAGGCAACTCTATTGAAGCCGGAGTCACTCCACTGTACCCTACATCCTCTTGATTGTTTGCGTTCACAGGAGACAACTCTATTGAAGCCGGAGTCACTCCACTGTACCCTACATCCTCTTGATAGTTTGCGTTCACAGGAGACAACTCTATTGAGGCCGGAGTCACTCCACTGTGCCCTCCACTTGACTCGTCTCTGTCTTCAGGGGTTTTATCGCTCTCTGTAGGGGGTTCCAAAAGCACCTCATCTATATCTGGTTCAATGCCTTGGACAGCATGCTCATGATATGATGGTGTGGAGACTGTGACTGGTGCTTCTATGATAGTTATCTCGGTAACTGTGGGATCTGTAAACTCTGGCAGGTCATTGGCTATCTCAACAGGATTTTCCTCATTGACCACATCCGCAAGCACAGGTATTTCTAAAATAAAATAAAAAACATATCAGAAAAGAGATCTTATAACCAAACTGCATTCATCTACTTTAAAGGAATAGTTTAATCCAGAAATCAGACAACAAGATTGATAGATTGGAAAATTAAGTAGAATTTTAAATGCCTGGGACAGTTTCCTCAGGAGATGAAGTTGTCGAGATTGGGACTGCCGCTTCAGTGACAGATATCTGTGTTACTATGGCAACCGTAGATTCTGGCAATTCATTGGTGTCCTCAGCAGAATGTTCGTCATTTTCATCTTCAGCTAGCTCAGGTAAGTCTGACAAATAATAACAAAAAACACATTTTAAATCTAATTGTTATATTCAAAGCAAGAGGCAGGAAGTTATTAGCCTAGCTTAGCATAGGATAAAAAACAGATGCACTGATATTCAAACCTTATAATTGTTTTTATGGTTGCAACTAATCATTAAATGAAAAACTGCTGGTACATTGTGCATCAGTTTTGTTTGTTTTTTACATTTTCCCAAAACTATTTTTGAGAATAGTTCGTATTTTTTAAAACTCAAGTAGTAGAAATATAAATGCCTTGAATAGTTTGTTCACGAAACGGTGTAGTGTAGACTTCTACGACAGACATCTCAGTAACTGTGGCAGCCGTAGTATCTGGCAAAGTGTTGGTATCCTCAGCAGAATGCTCTTCGTTTGAACCCTCATCTAGCTCAGGTAAATCTATAAAAAAAAGGAGAAGATAACATTTTAACAGCTTAATACAGGTAATCTAATTGTAATAGGTATAAATGCAACTAAGACAATTATACTGTTGACACTTAAAACTTGAGTTTCCCCATCTTCTGGCCTTCTATTTTAACTTTTAAAAAAGTCAGAAGTCAGATCAGAAGATACTACTATCCTGTTACATAGGTATAGAGCTAAAGAAAGGTACAATTAGTCTAGCGTAGCATTAACACTGGAAGTAAAGTAAAAAGAACTAGAATAGCTAGCTTGAGTCTCTCATCTCTAGCACAGTATTAAGCATGTTTGATCTCATTTGATTAGGTCACACACAAATCGGGAATTGAAAAAGTTGTGGTTTTTCAGGGAGCTCTACTGTTACAATTTCTAAGCTGGCAATAGCCAAGTGCAATAGTCGTCTTTCCATCTCAGTGATGTTACAAGATAGGTACTGTCTGTGCCGGTTACATGACTAATTGTCCTTCATTGACTTTCCCTTTTGACATGACAGTAAGGTGAGCAATAGAGGTACGTGTAGGTGAATGATTAAACTTCGGATGTACCAGACTAGCTTTTTTCCCTTGTTAGGGTGGATTATTCTTCTAAGCTAACTCTGGCACACACAAAAAAACACAAGATAAAGTATGTCCTTAAATGATTTAAGGTTCTTATTATAATCTGATGCCATACTGTCTGACTGACTGTTGTGTTTTAAGCTGCTTCAACTCCTGCTAGTAGACTTCCTGATGTTCTTTATTTGAACCTTATTGTTTTAAAAGATTGCAACTGTTCATTTATTGAATAACTTAAAGGACATAGTGCATCATTTTATACACATTTCCCCCAAATTAGCTTTGGGCAGCTTAACACAGATTTTATACTTTTGGAATTCGAAGTAAAATTTGAAATGCCTTGGACAGCTTGCTCAGGAGATGATGTGGTGTAGACTGGGACTGTTACTTCAATGACAGACATCTCAGTTACTGTGGGATCTGTAAACTCTGGCAGGTCATTGGAGACCTCAGCAGGATTGTCCTCATTGACCCTATCCTCCAGTTCAGGAAGACCTGAAGAAAAAAACATAATAAAGTGATTAAACAGTGGCCATTTTTCCTGAATGTTAAGCCCTTGACACACAAGTTTGCTCTTTTATTCTCCTGTTATGTTTAGGTTCACTCATTTGCAAACTGCAGATACAATGATTGATTGAACCCTCATGCTGGGGGCGTCAGTAGCTAAGTCTGTAGGGAACTTGACCAGATGGTCACTGGTTTAGACCAAAGTATTGAAGTTGGTCTGGAAGCTGGAGAGCTGCCATGGTACTTTCAGTTTGCTGCAGAGGTGCTCTTGAGCAATGGCACAGAATCACCAAAAGCTCTGGTGCGCTCCCTGTGCAGCAGCCATACTCTGACATCTCTCTTCTAATGCCTGTGCACAGGTCCTGGTTGTGCTTCTGTATGCTTTGAGCCTAAGTGTGTGAAAAGCATGTCTCTAAATAACCCAGTGTAAAACCAGAATGTCCCTAAGTGATTAATAAAGTACATAAAATAAAATAAAAATTAGTAAAAATTAAGTTAAAAAAAAATAGGATAAGTGCTAAAGACATGAAGCAAAAAGAAAAAAAATACATTGTTAAAAGTTTATGGTTCATTTATTTCTAAAAGGCATTTTAAAATCATCTACATAGTGCAAGTTCAAGGTGGGATATTTACACCCGTCATGCCTTGTCTGGAGCACAGTTGCTGATCTGTCATCCTATGTAGTAACAAAGGTGTAACAAAGGTGTAAACAGGTACAAGGCTTTGGCAATGTGCAACATCAGTGCCAGCAGGGCAGATTAGGGCTGTGTGTGTATGCATGTCTGAGTGTGTGTGTATGGGAACATCCCACTGTTTGTTTACACCTCTCATACTTCTGCAACGCCATAAAGCTATGTGTGGGGGACGCCAATGTTACACCCTTGTGGATGCAATGTACAAGTACAATGGCATAGTGAAGAGGGAACTACATCACAGCTCTAAAGATTGATACTACTGTCATGTTTTTGAGTTAATAGAGCAAGAGACAGGAGGCAATTAGCTTAGCTTAGCAAAGACTTGAACAATAAAGAATCTTAATTCGAGCAAAAAGAAAAAAATCCTCCTAGCAGCTCTAAAGCCCAACAAGTAGCAAGTTTTAATCTTGTATGTTTTAACAGTACACAAATGGAACTGTAAAAAGAAGAGGATATATGTTTTCTGCCAGATCTAGCCCATGCTGTGACCATTTCTTTGCTAGCACTAGCCAAGTATAGTTGTTGGTCATGGCAACTCAGGAGGTTGCTAGCTAATGTCTGAACCAGTAGCACAAATAAATTCCCCATTTAAAGTAAACTTGACATTTGAACACGACTGTATTGTGAGCATTGGAGGCGCTAGTAGGTGGTTGATTGAACTGTGGATGCACAAGGCTAGCTTTTTCCCCTGCTAAGGTGATGTCAAAGAATCATCCAAATGTTGCATATAAAGAGACATAGTGTGTCCTTTATTGTCAAACTACTATTAAAAGCAGGTTCAAGGCTCTAATTATGGACTCCAAAATTATGGAACGATCTGCCTCAGCACGTTAAACAGGCCTCTTCTCTGTCTGTTTTTAAATCTCATCTCTTTTCTCTGGCCTTTCACACACAGTAAGACATCGACTTTATTTATTTATTTGATTTCTTGTTTGCGTGCCTTTTCATTTTACTTATGTTTTATGTCTTTTAAATGTATGCTGTATTTCACATGCAGTTTTCTTTTATCTCATGTGCACTGTTATGTATTTTTATTTATTCTTCTGTACAGCCCTTTGGTCAACTGTGGTTGTTTTAAAGGGCTTAAATAAAGTTGGATTGGAGTGGATATGATCTGATGGCTAACTGTCTGGTTGTAGAATATATTTCTTCTACAGTGGATCCAACTCTTTATTTTCATTTCATAATGAAAAGAGCTGAAACTCTTCATAAAATCATTGGGTTGTTAAAGTGTGCATCAATTCATACACAATTCCTCAAAATTATTTCTGATAAGCCTGACACATTTGCAAACTATGGAAACCCCACAAGAATTTCAAAAATAAATTCTGCAAGCTTGAAGAAAGTATGGTTCACAACATGAGTTTGCAATGACTGGACCAACAGCAGACCACTGCTTGTTAATGGGTTTTAATATGATACATTGCCTCAACAGGGAGCCTCTCACAAATCAAACCACCAGGTCTAATTGCTACTGCCTTTCCCAGTTGCAATCAGAGGGGAGTTTTCTGTCAAGGCGAAGAAGTGTAGGTATGTGTCAGAAATGAAGAAATAGGTCACTCTTTATATGGACAGCCTTGCATACAGTACATACTCACTATCCAGTAACTTTGAAGAAATTCTAATTCAATGTTTGATCCAGCAAAAGACCCATCAATGTGCCAGACTTCCTGACAAGCTTCAACTGTTTCCATAAATCCTTTCTTTATCTTTACAGCACTATAAATCTTATGATGGAAATTCAATGAGCTGGCGGCTGTGGTTCAGTTGGTAGAGTCGTCGCCTCTCAACCAGTAGGTTGAGGGTTTGACCCCCAGCTGAGCAACATGTCCAATGTGTCCTTGGGCAAAACACTTAACCCTAGATTGCTCCCACTGCTTTGGTGGCGGTGTATGAATGGATTACTGTTGTACTTAATCTCTGATGTATGTCACTTTGGATAAAAGCGTCTGCTAAGTGAATTGTAACGTTGTTATTCTTCCCTCCTCCCTCTATAAATTCATTTCTGTTTGTTTTTGTTTTTTTCCTGATTTAATCCAATTACTTTACCAAGATAATTAGTAATCTCATGTTTGTTTTGGCATAATCCTCTTAAATAGGCTAAAATCTCCCTTTTCTTCCTTGTTTTCCAGATTGGAATATTTTATGATTACAGTAAAAACCCCTTCCAGATTTTTTTGTATACACTGTGTCCGTTAACTGTACAGCAATGAGCTCATCCTCCTGCAGCTTTCCTGCCAAAATTTGGATCAAGACCTACAAACCACAGCGTGATGGCAAGATGTGGGTTAAGTTGCAGTTCAGTCAACCTACCGTCTTTCAGCTGTTCTTCAGGTTCAGCCTCAGCCGCATCATCAAGTTTGGTGTCTGGTGTTGTGACGCCACTCGGCTCCTCTGCACTATCTTCTGTGGATTCTTCTACAGAGGCCATTAGAGTCTCATCAGTGGCCGCAGGTGTAGTTTCAGGGACAATGTTTGGGATGAAAGGCACAAAGGTGTGTGTTTCTGGTTCACTTGTAAAAGCACCCGAGTAGTTTTCTATTGCAGCCACAGTGGGGAGGAAACTTTGAGTGGGAGTATTGTCCTCTGTGGGCGCTGATGTGGTGTAGTCCCCAGATACAATGCTGTCAATAGGATTTATGCCAAGCTCAGCAACTGGATAAATTGTTGTAACTGGAAAGAGGTTTAAAAGATTCATACAGCTTTAAAATGTTATTCTTAGCACCAACAGTTTGAATTAATTGAAATGTGAGTATATCATGCTTACCAGCCTCAAAGCTGAGTGTCCTTATGTCCAGCGGGAGTGACGGTTCCTCTCTTAAGGCCCTCACTATGATGTACTTCAGTTTAGGAGCATTAACGTCCTCATCTATGTCTGGGTCCTCAAGAACCTCAGCATCATCAGTGAGCTCCGTGTCTCCATTAAAGACTACTCGCACTGTCACATCATCAGAGCTGATCAACAACACAACAAATCATGTCAGAACCCATCAAAACAAACAAACAGGCCTTAAAACTTAAAATTCATGTCTGGGAAGCCAGAAATATCTGAGTCATGTCCCAAATGAGGAAATTTTTTGGGGGGATGGTACAGTTGGTACAACTGCAGAGATTATGGTAATAAGAGGCTTAAATGAAAACCACTTAGGGGGGAAAGTACAAGAAATATATGTCTTATCTTATTAGCTGAAATGTTTGGTCAAAATAAATCATCATCACCAAGTATTATTTTAAAGCTAACCCTTGTAGATCTTAATTCAACCTACCGAAACCCCAGAACTTGAATCTCTTTGAATCCTGGTACTTTTTCAAAGACACGAAGCATCTAAACAGAAGAAGAAGAGAGTCAGAGTTAAATTGTAATCAAAGAAATAAGCATTTATACAGGTGAACGTTTTTTCATGTTTTTTGAATGTTATGAACTGTATGCATTTGGTTTACTTCTACCTTTGGTTGTTAATTCAATTCAAATAACTTTATTTATCTGTTAAGAACTTCATTTGTGTAAAAGAGCATCAGTGTGCATACAGCTAGACACAAAAACAACAACAAAAACACACACATACAAGTGGCTGTATTAAAAGCATGATAAATAGGTCATAAATGATGATAATGTTATGGGCGGTAGCTAAACTGTAACCACCTCAGAGCGAGTTTTTTTTAAATTGGAAAATTGGAATTGAGTTTTTATTTTTAAGGTAAGGTAAGATAACTTTATTGGTAACCGTAGGTAGATTTGGTTTGCAGCGAGTGAGTCAGCCTCCTACACACAAACAACATGACAGGACAAAACATGATAAAGTGACAGCAGTGCTCAATACGAGAAAAAACCTGTAAATGAGAAAAAACCATGTAAGGTAATCCTCCGTAGGATTAATAAAAATAAAAATAAGACTATACCATCAGTCAAGTAAAGTGAAAAAAAGAAAAGAATAAGAATTTACTACCGAACAATAAAAATGGTGAGTTAATGCAAGGTAGAAATGAGCAATCAGTAAAAGTAAGATGAAGATAAGACAATATTATTATTATTTGTGAGATTGAATGCCTTTTTTTGTACAGGACAGTGGACAGGGTTGAAACTCAGCGAGAGAGAGAGAGTGGGGAATGACGTGCTGTAAAGGAGCCACAGGTGGAACCTGCACCAAATACGCCCTCTTGGGGGTCTATAGCCTACGTACATCGGGCGCGAACCAACAGCAAGGCCATTGGTGCCCCTGTACTCTTGAATTCTATAGAAAAGAAATGTCAAACTCCTGCAGCAGAAGTCATTGTTAAGAGCTGTGGCCAAAGTCTTCGTGAATACTTCTTAGCGGGAGATAATCTATATGATTAGGTCTTACTATTTCAGGCTTGTGGTCATTAACTTAAGTCCCTTTACTGACAACTTGAAGCAGTTAAATCAATCAGGGTGAGTTATTACTCCTAACAATAGAACCCTATGGAAGCTGGCACTCTGATCTCTTTGTAAAACGTCTTGCATAATGGCAAACTCCTGCTGGGAGAAAGATCTGTCAAGTTTGAAGGGTAGACTACAGGCAGAGAGAAGAGGTTAAAGATTAGTGACAAAAGAGCCGTTGAAATGTAGCCTATTTGAAATAACTGAATCTGAAATCATCATCATTTAAATTTCTGTAAGCTTAGATTGGGTTTGAACTGGGCATGACAATTCTTGATTAAATCTTTCACAAAGAAGTCAACAATCCCTTTGTAGGAAAGGTCCTTTCACTCTTAACACCTGAGCATCGTCCATGGGCCAAGTATTGACGGCTGTGGGTGATTACTGTTGGCAGCAGGTGTTGAGTGTCGACCACAGTTGTCTATTTTCAGCTGCAGTACAGTACAGACTGTTGATGATCTATTTTTTTCAGTGGCAATCTTTGAGCGTTGCGAGGAGATTTCAAGCCTAGTGTTAATAAAAACTAGCAAACGCTTCAGAGCCGCCATTTAGCATTGTATTCATAGCTTAAAGAACAATGGCAAAACTTACATATGTTTAATATAGCCATTTGCTGTAGGTCTGTGTGCCCACACTTTTACCTTGTCTGTGAGCTCTCGTGTTATTTCACTGGTATGTAGAGCCTCTGGGTCACTCAACACATCGTTGTATGCCGGGTCAACGACGGTGACACTGAACTCCACAATGTACTCAAAATTCTCCTTTTTCAAGTCTTCTTGGATCTGGCAAAGAAAATCAAATGTACACTGTTATCAAACCAGAACTACATCCTTTAATAAATAAATATTGAGAACAATAATACGTGATTATGGCGGTTTTTGGGTTATCTTACCACTTCGGCCTCAGTTGGTAGCAGAAGCAGATGGGGCGTCCACGTGCCTGTGACAAAAAGTCAGCAGTTTATTTGTGTTTTGATGATAATGAAACATAGTCTTAGCTATTAAGTTCAGCATATTAGTTTTATTGAATGGTGCTGATGTAATAGTGTCAAACTCACATTCCCTGTTTGGATCTGGAGTTCCAGCGTCAACTCTGGGAATAATAGAGTACATTTGGTATGACAACAGTTAAACAAGGAGGTCATCAATATTTCTTGTGATTATATGTTCTTTGCCTAATATCCCATAGTTATATTCCTTATTCTTATTAGGGTGCCAAAGGTTAAGGTTGGAAACATCTTTTGAACATTGCGGTTCTAAGGTGTATTTGAACAGAGTAGACACACAGCAAACACACATGGGAGTCTCACATTAAACACAAGATTTAAGAAGCACAGCTTGACGTACCCTTCAATTTCAGCTGTCATGGCAACTCTCTGGAAATGACAAACACAATAATAACTGTTACAGATGGGCGATAAAACAGCTCTGCAGTTTGAACAGTGTACAAATGGACTTGATGGTGAGGTTTTTTCTTTTGGCTGCATTAGTGCCAGACTCACCCTGGCCACCATATCAAGATGCTCCTGAGCGCTGCTGAAGTTCTTTGCCAGGTCATCCATGCAGAGGTTTTCATGCTGGCAGGTGTAAACCCAGGATCTGTACTCTTCTGAGTCAGGGACTCGGTCGAAGAAGATCCGAAATGCCTCCCAAATCGCCTCCTGACAAACTGAAAAAATAATATATTAAATAGCAAATATTTTAGAAGAAAATACATCATGCTTTGTTTAAAAATCACATAGAGAAGAAGACCCAGTATGGAGATATCAAACAGCTGAAGATAAAGAGGATTGTTGATTTAGATCTTGACATCTCTGCCTGTGGCCAGTTAGCAGTGATTTATCTACAAGATAAGCTCTGATTCCTCACAGAGACGCATTTTAGTGCAGCTTCACATGTGAACACATAAAAATCTCAAAATGCTACAATAAATTACAAAACCCATTAAACTTGATGCGATTGTGATGGCTGAATGAGGTTTTAGAGTCAGATTCAGTAAATGTCAAGCTGTATATTTAAGTTTGTTGCATGTCGTGTCATTTTTGTGAACATTAAAATCATGAGCACAAAGACCCCCTGAAGCCACAGTATGTTTTATGGGCCTCTGTGGCCGAAACAAGCTCCACATTGGCCAATATCAGGATGCCTGTGGGAAATTTATTCTCTGACAAACTCATTTGTGGAGCGATGCGATTACCTCCAACACACCAAATTAATCTGCCGCCTTTTAAAATCATATGCCACAGCAGCTGTAGTGGAACAATTGGAATTACTATGCTATTATAAGAGCCGGAGTGGAAATCTTTCCCTCTGAAATTCATCGGCAATCCATCTCTCATGGACAAAGGGTATTTGCATATAACTTGATTACATTAAGTGTCCCTGAAGTCTGTAACCAGCTTCATGGCATCATGCAGCAGCATCATGTCAACATCACCAGGTCCTAAATGAAGACCTTATATATAAAGCAACATGTACGGGTGTGATCCATAATTGATAAGATTAGATAATCACACAATTTTTTAAGGATTTATCTATCCCTTTATTCTCTTTGCAAAAATGTACACCTGCAAAACACATCAGAGCAGACAGTAATCTATCAAACTGCAAAGAAATCTGTTTGATTAAATGTGTTATTCTCATTTGACACACAGAACAGCATCTTCATTTCAAAGTGAAAATTCCTTTTACCTCTGAGTTTGTAGTAGGTCCGATGGCTGCCGATGACTTCTTTCATCGTCTCCTGCGGACACACTTTGACACCTGTATGGAAGATTGTTGACCTTTTCGTCCGATGTCTGTCCTGCTCTG
Organism: Labrus bergylta; assembly: GCF_963930695.1. NCBI lineage: Eukaryota > Metazoa > Chordata > Actinopteri > Labriformes > Labridae > Labrus > Labrus bergylta. Next base: position 14,722,218 of record NC_089212.1, on the reverse strand, counting down.
CTCTGACATTTGTGGTGTGTCTGATTGGTCTGGAGGTTTCTAGAAAGTGCCGGTACTTCACATCCCTGAGTCCAGAAAAGTCTTTGTCATGAGGATCTGAAAGAGAAGTGAGTGAGGTTAGACGATGTATAAAAATGTACAGTACATTATGCTTTTATAGAACTGTACATTTGAGCAGTTCATAACAAGAAGCTGACTTTTGTTGCCTATCATTAAAAAGGTTGGTTACCACTCTTTGTAAGTACAGCAGTTGGTGACATTCTGAACTTAAGGTCGCTAAATAGTTCATATACGAGTTTGTCAACTGTTCCCTTTGCAATGGCAATGTTGACATTTTTGAGAATTAATTTGAATACTGCTAACACAGACTTCTTGATAGTAATTATACACACAAGTTTGTGTCAGTATATTTGTCACATGCATAGACTGTAATGGTCACATGTCAGCACGAGAAAACTGCAGGCCTTGACGACGTCATAATGATGTCACTAGGGTTGACTCACAGAGTGCCTACAGATGTAAATATTTTAATAGCCAGCTCGTCTTGTGGACTCAGGTTTGGGGTTGTGTTGAAAAACGTAGTGGTTCTAATAAGAATCATATAATCATATAGAGTTGCATTATGGGTAATGTAGGATGCTATACATCAGCACACCACAGGTATACATTTCAAGTAATGTTCCCTCATTTAAACTATGCAAGAGTATTACTAAAAGACGGGGATACTGCCTTGTGTCAGTGTTACGTTTGTTTCCAAGGTAGCCAACAGTATCAGTATCATAATCATTAGCTTTGGCAATTATTCTTGGTGTCCAACACACAGTCACAAACAGCTTGATTAACAAAATACATAAATCAGACTTGTGTTTTATTTCTGCATATGATATACATATATACCGTTATAAACATGCATACACATATGCACACAACACATATTTGATAAACATTCACCATTGTCTGAATCCCCTTTCATAATGTTTCTATTATCTAAATTCACAACTAATTTCTGGCCCAAAAGACAGAATATATATTCGATTATGGTCGATTGAATACTTGAATACTGCACTTTTTTGCAAATGAATTTCTTACATTGAAAAATGTAATAACAAAACAGTAATCAAGCTGTGACAAACCAAAGCATTTACAGTAGAACTCATCTAATACAACTGGAGGCAGGAAAAACTCTTCTCACAGATTACCAGGGCTTTTCATGGGCCCCCCTTGAAATCTGATTGGCCGCAACAGATGGCGCTTGAAAATCCTTAACTATGATTGGTTATTTGTTATCAGAGGCAGGACTTGTGTTCAAATCATAGACTGGTTCAAATCCACTATTGGAGCTTATTTTTTTTGCAACTGGCTGTTAGTCGTTTCCTTTACATATAAATGTAGCATTATGTTCTTTTGGTAGCACTTTAAATTGCAAATACATTTTTTGCACATCTATTTCCTAAGATAGGTGTTTGGGAAAGGTGTTTATCTCCATAAAAATTTGCAACTTAGCCCGTGCACAGTCTTAGTTGCAATGAACCTACAGTAAATGCAATATTTAAGTACCCAAACATTGGAAATACATGTATTTGTGCAAGTTAGAGTGTGTGCAGGAGAATGTGTTCAATTTTACCTTGTTATGCATAAGAATAAATGATAAGTGGCTATATTAAGGGTAAATTAATTACATTCGATCCTGTGTGTATACACACTGACTTCATGCCACCTCTGCGTAAGTCAGTGCCTGGGTTGGTCCACCCAGGTCAAAAAGTCTGGACCCACCCCTGCAGATGACACACCACCTTTTTTCAATTATTCAAACAATCTTTATTTGTACAACACCTATTCATAAAAAAAGTTGTTAAAAAGAGCAGGTCCAGACCATACTCTGTATTAAATTATTTAAGATCCAACATTAATCCACCATGAGCACAGCACTTTGCAACATTTATCAAAGTTGCAGTGGCAAAGAGACAGAAACAGAACAGAATCAGACTCACAATGAACAGCGATCAGCCACAACTGTGTTGGGCTTGGGGTTTGGGATAGAGGGCCCACACCTTAATCAACCATGAAAGGTTGTGATCAAAGGTTATCCAGAAGTTTTATCTTTCATTCTTGTTCAATAGATGAGTTGTTTACATCTCATTTGAGTGTTAGTTCAGCTTTTAACTGACACCTTGACCAGAATACAGTGGACTTTTCCAACAATTAATGTATTGCTTTTCCTCATTAGACAACCAATTTAACCTATTGTTCAGTTCACTTACTGATGAAGGAGCTTCATATATCGGTGTGTCATCTGCATACTTAGCTATGTGGGCTTTTTCTAAAACAACGTACAGCTCATAAGTAACAGCAGAAAACAAAACTGCTACCTTGAGGTACTTCATGTATGTTTCATTTTTGACATACTGCCATTAAAGAAAACTATCCATTTAGGTAGCTACTTTTAAGCCATAAGGTCTTCACTTTTCTAATAATAAAGAGTTAAATGAGGTTTTTTTATCCAAAAAGTGAACACAACTGAATTATTTTCATCTACTGTAAACAAGATACATCATGTCAGCCCATTTCAAATTTTACTGTCTATTTAAGTTTATGGACAGTTGTAATACGTCTGTTAACTTACTTCTATTTGTTTTCTATGTCAATTTATTGTTTTGCACCAAAATACAAAGACAGTTCATTGTAAACCTATACGGCATTAACCCAGATTCTTGCTGTTAGTGAATTGCTTCTTGCACTGACTCTGCCTTTGTTAGACTTTTCAGCGAAAAGTATTAAGTAAGAAGGAGAATTCAGTAGTATGGGTTGAGACTCTTTTAAAGGTGCATTGAGTTATTTGAGCCTCTGAGGTCATTATAGTGTGAAAATGTCTTAGGTTGCTACTTTGTGAGGGATATCATATTGAACGCCGTGAAAGTGCACAAATGTGTCGAAAAGAGTAAATGAGTAACAGTCTCTTTTCTCTAAGGAATGGTCTATGAGATACCCTTGGGTGACCTGCATCACTGAAGCTGCTCAGTGGCAAACAGTGTAAGGATATGTTCGTACATTGGATTGTCTGGAAGTTGCAGAAATACACGCACACGGATTTCAGCTGTAAAGTTCTGTGCATGCACGACAAACCATGAAGGGATTAAAATCAGGTACAGCTGACAAAAACAATCAAATCACATTTAATTATTCCTGGAGAAACTTGGACACAGCCAGGCAATTTCCCCAGATTATATAACTGGAAGGCTGCACACATCCTGAGTAAAACAGCCTTAATTTTCTGATTACCGTAGTAAAGAAAACAACCTCAGCCGCCCTTGTGAGGCTTTACTGGAAGGTAATTCCACACCATTACCCAAGCCAGTTTGCCCGTGAACACTCTCCCTATTGAATAAAGCTGTTTAAGAACAAAGGAACTAATTGTAATGCCAGGTGGCAAACCTCAGAGGACTTTATAAGACAATAAGCCAGGATTTATGAGCCCCAAAATACAGACTTGAGGTCATTGTACCCAAATGACAATCAGTGCCCTTTCTGGATTAAGAATCCCAATGAAGGTTAAAGCAGAAGAAAAGGAAAGCGTGAGTGTAGTAGATAACCTAAACTCTGTTAAATCAGACTATGAACTTTTAACCAGATATGCTGCATTTCTGTAAAGATAAATTAACAGTATGGATTCTACTGTATCTTGATGACAGAAGTAAAGCTGTGCGGTGTAAGATAAGTTGGCTGGTATGATGTTAGAACATTACAGGAGTCCAGGGAGTGTGTATTTGTATCTTCTATGATTGGACACTATTACATACAAGTAAAGCAAGCTGCAGTAAAAAAAACACATGTTCCAGTACATACAGTTATAGTTTTTTGGATGTAAAACATAAGTGAAAGTGTAGTTTTGCTTGTTATTTTCATAATAGTTTTTGATTCATCAAAATATATTGCTAAATCTACCAACAGACTGAGCATTAGATATGACTGTAATTGTGATAAGGTCAGCCAGTTTCCTGTAAGCCTTGTTTTCTTATTTAGCCTAAAATTTCCCTGAGGCCTAAGCTTTAGGTTTTTTTTTGTTTACTTAATTTTCTAAATGATACACAAGATGTTCAGACTACAGTTGCATTGTGGCAACTCAGTTTGAAGCACAAACATAAATCATTGAAGATTGCAGAGAATATTTACAGTGGACTACAAGCGCAAAAAAATGCAATTATACTGCAGTGGCCCACAAGATTTCTCATAGGACAAAGATCTGCCAATTCATTAACACATAAAACAAACAAATATATCAAGTAAAGCATGCTGCAAAGTAAATGATACATTAAAAGATGCAAAGTGTAGAGCATGAACCCAGAAAAAGCTGCACATATAGGCATCTAGGCCTTCAGTGAGAGCACAAAGTAGAACTGCTTTTTGGTAAAGCATGGAAACTTTACAAAGCACATTTGGGTTGCTCATGAGGACAAGATTTGAATATCTGCAGGTTCAGACAAGGTCAGCTCGGGACAACTGCACTACCCCTTAAACCAGAGGTCAGTTTGAGGACAAAGAATACGGGAGGAAAAGGTTTCTCTTCGATTTGCTGCCCAGGGCTGACCCAGCTGTACCCCATTCAGACCTTCAGAGGTGGGCACTGACTGATGCCCAACAAACCTGTCACTCCTTTGCTATTCATCCATGGGGGGGTGAGTTCTTGTGCCACTTTAAATCTGCAGGTTACTGAGGAAGTGTTACATTGAAGTCACTCTATCGTCAAACTCCCCCATCATCATTCTAATCACAAATATCAGTGTAGAAGCGTTTTGGGACAAGTTTAAGACTTGTGTTTTTCTTATTTGTCAGTGGGGGTCTGAGCATAGAAACAGTAAGCTTCAACGGAATCCACCAGTTTGTTGTGTTATGGTTAATAAAATTGTCTATCATTCAGTGCCTGTCCCCTCTCTCTGTAGCCAGTTAAACAAAATAATGCTGTTCCACTAAGTACCCTCCTCAGGCCTCTAACTTCCTTTCTAATTAGTAAATATCAGCATTTTTCAGGGCCATTTCTTTCTAGCCGTGTGTCATTTTCACTCCTTTCACTGATTGAGTTGTTTTGGCATTCAGCAGCAATTTTTCCTTTGGAAAATTATTTTGTTTGATGTATTTTGTTTTCCATTTGTCTAAAATAAGGTTCAACACTTGACACTTTGACCTTTTACAAGCTAAGGCTAGCAGTCTTGATTAGCTAGCCAAACAGTCATTCATGTGATATGGTCAAAACCAAAATCCTAGAAAACGGTGGTTTAAAAGGCCAAACACTGGAGATGATGGCTATGAGGAGGACAGTGTTAAAAATGTTTGGCTCAGCAGCATCCCTGTTTTAGGTCAATGTAGCAGCAGAAGCATATCTGGTCAGAAACTCTCCTTCAGTACATAAGAACTCGCCATAATGCCATGACAACAAGGAGACAGGAGTATTAATAACCTAAACTTTGCCTAAAATAAAGTTGCAGTAACTAAGGACTTTCTTTCATGAGAATTGACTAGAAAACAAACTGCATGTTTTTCCGTAGTCAGTGCTCATGTCGGCTGGGACCTAAATGCAGAATAACAAATACAATGTATTGAGGCTTGATTTTTGTTTGTACTGAGTGATCAGCTTGGTCTGGATCAGTGAACCTCTAGTAGATCTAATTAGCTAAGTAGCCAATCAGGATATTATTAAACCTTTTTGGAAGAGAAAAATGTTGATGTTATTCATTCGAAATGTATTTTGTTGCTTTTGTAATCAGAAAAGCATTAAATTGGATTAGACTGAGTAGCAAAACAATACATTATTAAAGGTTTTGGAGCATGCAAAGATAACTACTGTTCTAATTTTCATTTAGTTTGTTTGGTTGATGAAAATACAGCATTTCAAGAGTGGTCAAATTGTTGTAGCACAGATTCCATGTTCTATATCGAGCCTGCTGACATGAAAGCCTGCAGGTCAACTGAAGACAATCTTACACAAGGTTAAAAATCTTTACCTGGGGAAACCCTGACATAACATGGAAATTTGTAAAGAATAAAGCTTAATGCTGATTATGTTTCCTAAAGCTTGTTTATCCCCTTATATTTGGTGTGTGCTTTTAATGCTGAAATAAAAAATAGCATAGCACTTGCACAGTGTACTGTATAAACCACATTGTGAGTTTTGGTAATAATTTTAATCTTTGTTGTGCCAGAGTTGCTGCGGATTCCAATAAACAAACAAACTACCTATGAGAAGGGTTTACTGGTTTGTTTAGACAGATAAGGAACGAGTGTGCTTAACCATGTAACAGTATGATAAGTCGTAGTTTGTGGTGGCTGTTGCATTTTATGATGACGTGGTGTGCAGCCGCGAAATGTTTGAAATGTATATACAGAGAAAGTATATTTGTACACAGGCCTCATTGATTTATGGCAGAGACCGTGTTAATAAGTGAATTACACATAGATAATTAGCTCTACAATGAACCATATTGTTTTCTTCAATCCAAGTTTAGCCTGCCTCCAAAAACATGCAAAGAATGTGTGGGCGTAGATATTGTATCCTGTAGCTTTATTGGCCAATGTACTCCCAGTTCTTCATCAGTCAGGCAGATCTATTCACCTGGCCTTTCTCACACTGACAAACATTTCAGCAGGTAAGAAAGTGGCTCACAATATCACCAAAACATGTGTGTTTTACATTTATAGACACACCTCCAGTAAAACATTTGAATGGGCTTTTGAGGAACCGCATGCTTTAAGCCTGACTTGCACATGGAGAGACACGAGGGGCTGAGTGTGGTGAGGGACTGTTTGATTGGGCCTTAAAGCCCAATGCAGTCGCAAAAAGGCCTCACAGTCGAATTACAAGCCAGAAAAGATTAGCGTCCTGCAACACTGGGAACAGAATGGCTTTTGTTTTCTTCGGGATAATGAGCTCACCCGGGCATCATCATCACACTGAACGAGACAACTAGTGCGGATGCAAATGTTATCAGTGCTGAAGTGACGCTATCTTTCTCTGTCACCATGTATTCAATGTCTCTGCCTGTTTAATTGATAGTGAATATTCATGACCAAGTGGCTCACTGGCTGCTTGACATTTATCTAAAAAACTGAAGATCTGTTCAAGTTTGAACAAGCATCCAATAGTTTGCAGAGATTTATCTAAATAGCCGAGGCAAACTTTAAAACCTTTTGCCCTTGGACAGGATCTCCATCTCTTTAAGTCTAATGCCATTCAGTAAACACCTCATTGATAGAAAACCTGCCGGAAGATTATCAACTATACTAAGCCATGTCGACATTGACCTTTCCTTTTACACTTTCCAAATTTCTTGAGGTAGTTGTTTTACAGAGACCTGTACAAATACATTATTGCATTACTATTTAATAGACAGAAATTTGAAAAAGACCTCTTTGATAGTTTGTTTGAACTGAGTTGTCCAGCCTGCATTCTTTCATCGACACAGCATGTCTCTTGCACAATTGTTTAACAAAGAACTTAGAAAAAAATCACATATGTTTTCCAAAGACCCAGCTGACTCTACGGGATTCTTACCTTTGATTTGACTTGCTTGGAGGGTAAACAGACACAAAGAGAGGAAAAGTCCTGACTTCAAAAGCATGGTGGGCTAATTTATGTGGGTTTCAAGCCCTGAAGTTGTCATTTGTGAAGACACTCCTGCAAACAAACGTAAAATCCAGAATCTTTATTGCGAGTCCATTAGAGTGTGCAAAAGTCTCCTCATTGGTGCTGACTTTAGCTTGTTAGCAAGCAAGAAAGAAGGGAGTACAGTCCTCTCCTGTGTGTGCTCTGGCTCAGTCGTTCAGCAGTAGTTAATTCCTGAATGCTGTTGGGAGTCCTGTAAACAACCGAGGGGGCTGCATGGATGGATGAGCAGAGGGAGAAATGGAGGGAGGAGAGGTTAAGGAAGGAGAGATGATGCACTGGTTGAAAATTTTGGCGCAGGAGATTCCCCTGTACGCTGTCAGTGTGACAAGAGTGACGAGGTTAAAAAAAAAACAAGGCTCCGTTCTGAGTCTAATCTTTTTACCTTCTTCTTGCTGCTTGTAATCCCTGCGTGGCCACGTGGCCATCAGGCCTCATCCTGTTAGCCACCTTCTGGACCCTCATCTGTCGGCTGAACAAACTTGGGGATCTGCCAGCCAGCCAAGACCAGATAACTACTCCCTGCAGTTTCCCCCTCAACTTGATCACTGACACCAAGCCTCTTTGGGCGTCTGCCTCTGCATGTCACTGTCCAACGAGCTAACTCGTTGTGTTTTCTCTGTCAGCTCAGATTCCTCCTTTCTGGGTGGCCACAGAAAATCACTGCCTCTCAGGTCAGCACTTTTTGGGTGGCAAGTAAGGCCAAGTTTGCTGCTCTGTGCAGTAATGTGCATGCAGCTACCGGTCAAACAATGCACTCCATTCTAAATCCACTGTTAAACAAGTTAATGCCGCTCTTCTGACTTTTTTTTTTGTCCTCTTCCTCTGGTCATGTTGCAATGTCTTTCAAATTGGCTGACATATTAACTCCATCTCCTGAGGTGTCTTTTTGATGCAGCCTAATTACAAACTCAATGTAAAAATGTTTTTTTCCTTGACCCATCCAAAGATATTTTGACGCTCACAAATGTTCTTAACAAAAAAAGCAGAATCGGGAGCTGTAACCCAGCATGTCCTCTTCTTACCCCTCTGCTTTGAGTGCTAAAGGTGATGGTGGTGGCAAAATAAATTCATTGAGACAGCGCAGCCATGTGGGAGGCCTCTCTTGTTTTGGTGTATCAGGGTGGGACGGCTCCATGTTGTAAGTCTCCACCCTCACTGCTTCCTGTAAAGAGGATTAACTGCCCTTGTTGGTTGGTAACAATTTGCTGCTGTAAATAAGCCCCTACAAGAGCAAGATAATCCAACCAGCCAGTTTGAGCGTAATCTGAACTTTGAACTAATGAGTGTCGCTTACTTTGAGTGACACGTTTCAAACCAATATTACAACAGTTTGTATGGACCATTCGGAGACAGAACAAGCTGCACATCACAACCACGTTCTCTATTTTATCACCTTTGGCCAGGACTAACATGTAAACTCATAATTGCTTAGTGCTCTTTAGCTGCTCAATTTAACAAGCTATGTTATCCCATATAGCTCCACCGCAGACTTTGAAATAGTCCCAAAATGTTACAGATATGTATGCCGCCATGAGTTTTATTTTTTGCATGCACATGAGCATGCATTTCAAACTAATGAATTCAATCAGAGTATTTGTCGCAGCTGCTTCTTCTACAGTTTTGGGGAACTCTCGTTATGTAATATGAAGAGTGACAAAGTCCGAGTACAGACGTTGAACAAACAGGATTTTCACCCAGGAGAGCAGATTTGTGTTCCATGTGAACCCAAAGGTCACTGTTGTCTTATTATGTAAACCCAAACTATAATCTTTTTGTGAACCTTACCAAGAATTCTGGGTGCCAAAAACTAATCAAACTGCAGCTAGTCACGTTGACCTTTGGTTTCACACGAGACACAAACAGCCCACTCCTGGGCCAAAGAGCTTTCTGGCAGAAAACCCTACCACCAGGTTGTCTGGTTTTAAGAGGTCATGGTTAGTTCACACAAAAATTTATAACATTCTTGTACATGCTCATGAATCAGATTGTTTTTTGTAACTATTTGACAAACTGCCATGAGACTGGTTTGGTTCACCAAAGGGTCACTCACTGGTCCTACCTGCAGTCTGGGTGGTGAAGTTTGGGGTGGTAAATGCTGAAAACAAACTGAAATATACCAACACCTTAGGTAGAGCTGGTGGGATGTTTATGTTATTATTATATATATAATTATTGAGAATATTGAGCTGCTTTCCTCCTTGTTGTGTTTGTATTCACTGATCTATTTGGGAAAGGTTGTTTGGAATAAAAATGAATTTCTTCATCCAAAAAATATGAATTTCCTGGAAATGATGCTTAAGAATGTTGAATGTACTGTAATCAAGGTGATGGTTCTATTGCAAATAATATTAAGTATTTTTGTGAGACAGTGGGTTCATTCTGTACAGCCTGATTTTATTGTGGTTTGGTTGTAAGATTACAATTTCAAATCATCTTCACATCTATTAGTATGTTAAAAATGACTAAACTACTCCCACACCGAAATTTGTTTGGATTTTTACGACATTCAAGACCTTCCAAGGTAGACTAATATGACAAAGCTATGTATCAAAAAGGTTTTAGACTATGTCCTCTCTTACACTTGAATTTGTTGTGTAATGAGACCTGGTCGTTCAAGGATGGGACCCTGACCCTAATCCTTCTGGATTAGGGTCAAAGTCACAGAGCAGGTGTTAGGGAAACTAAGGTCAAGGACTTTTTGTTTTGTTCTGGTAGGATGAAGATCAAATAAAAACAGAAATTCCCCTTTATGTGTTATCATCTAATTTAAGTCTAAAATAACCTTGAGATAATGCATAGTTGTTGTGAAATTTAGGCAGTATTTCTGCATAAAAAATAAAATGTAGTCCTGTAGCTTAGTCTCATATTATGTTAATAATATATATCTTGAGCCTCATTGTATTTTTGAGTGACTTTGATATTTTCCAAAGATAAACAAATACTTTTCAGACTCAGCCATGATTTGATTCCTACAAGATTGACCTTCTCTCGAAGGCTGATGACTTGAATCATTGTCCAATTAGAGAGGTCAGTTTAAATTATGCAACAAAGGGAAAGTGGTGCTTGCCATCTGTCAGAAGAGGTTATTTCATTAGGAGCAGAGACTGGGTGACTCTGGCCAGCAGAGTCAGGAACAGCAAATCACACCTCTGCTGTTATTTTTATTGTCTGAAGCTATTACACTAAAGATGTGGGGATGTGATTACCTGAAGGCTTTTCATTCATGATGTGTCACAACTTCTTCTTCAATAATATTTAATAACAAACAATTTTGTACACATAATTGTCTTCATACAAATTAAAAGAATCCATATTATAGCGTATAGAATATATATTTGTTTGATCGTGCCTCTGTTAACTAAAAGCATGAATCCTTCAATCATTACACTAAAGTTGATTCTTTCTGAATAATGAATTACAAAACCAACAGAGGCTTCAACAACAAAAGGCAGCTTTACATTTTGGCATCTGTTCGTAAAAAACACAAAAAAACATTTATTTTATGAAAAACTCCTTGTAAATGGATAACATTACTAAAGATAGTGTAATATGGCTAGACAACTATCTTAAACTGTTGAAGCAGGAAAGATGTGTTAGGTTTAGCCTGGTTGATAGCAAGACAAATGTTACTTTAAGCTAACGCTATACTAATTCATTCTTTAAAAAACAACAAGCTTAATGATTACAGGCTAGCAAAGAAACAGTTGTCATCCTAACTTTGACTCTGTTATTTGGTATGGTGAGGCTTTGAGGCTTAACTGTATTAAAATGTAGATTTTTCTTTACATTATCAAAACTTCTTTCGATGTAAAAGTTAAAAAAGTATTCGATGAGTTTCCATTATTATGTGTTAGCCTCAAGCTAACAAGTGAACATCCTGGTACATCATAATATCTATATCACAAATGTCGAACCATTTTCTAAGCTCTTTGCCTTTCTAGAGCAGCAAGCCAAAACAACTTAAAAGATTTATGAATGTCCAGTCAGCTCCAGTGTTTTAACCTTCTCTCAAAGAGCTGAGGAAGTCGAGGGACAGGGCTGTGGTCTAATATTAGTCATGTTCATCTTAGTGGTCCTCTCTGAGAAAATCCACTCGGGGCTGATTATCTGTGTTATCCACTTTACTTGGCCTGCAGCGTCATAATCATTTTTGAGTTTTACATCTACTGTCAAGTTCAAGTGTTTATATGTGAGGGGTGATCTAACATAATCTCTGATAAAGATCTGCTCATATACTGTAGTAGGGTAAAGATTAAAGCCACTTAAGTTTAAGCCCCCTGGAGCTGCAAATGGTCATGTAAACAAAATAATGGTTTTGTGAAGGGTTCATTCATGAAGTCATGGACAACAGTCGTGATGTGTCCTAGCATTATCCAACGTGATCTGATGTCATGGTGTATAAATAGTAGACCACTATTAAGTACATGCTTTGCAAGTCTTTTGAAGCTGTTGCATTTCCTGACTTTTAGATGTGCAGGAAAAGGACAAATTTAGTTACATTTTCATGCCTGGTAACAGCTGTTACATCTGCTTCATCCAAATATTTAGGTGACCTGTGTTGTCATGGTAACAATTAAAGCACTTGTTAACGTTAAGGTTAAAGGCCATAGTTAGAGTTTACAACAACAGAAAATTGCAACAAAATGTTTGAGTCGTAAGATGAACTCCAAACTCTCTTAGCCTGTCCTATGAAAATGCCGAGGTCAAGCATAGGAAGTGGGCTGTAGGGGATCAGTGCCTTTCTTGAGTTGGCTTTAAAGGTTATTTTCATGGTAATTTAGGGGACTAAATGGCTTGGGCAGGTTTAGATATTACAATATGCAGTGTACGGTAATTATGCGTCATTGCCAGTCGACTGGGTTAGGGTTAGGGTTGACTGTTGCAAGGAAAGTGGAGGTAAGACCAGTGATTTGGCTTTTGTTTACAAAAAGACCCCAGAAAACAAGAGGTCCAACTCTGAACATTGAACTCTGACAGTCGTAGTGACTTC